>NW_027249217.1:72500-431147 GCF_030848795.1 Temnothorax nylanderi
ATTATCTATTGCAGGTGGCCACAAATCCCTCAATAATCCACGTATTTTACCACACGAACCCTCGTAACTATTCGTCCGATTACTGTAATTCCACTCTTTTAGCATTCCCATATCATACAAGTTGGTTGTACCAGTTAACATGTTGAATGTGCCGTCGTAGCTATCCGACTCGTTTCTCTGTAAGAAAAAAGAATCGTTTCTCTGTAAGAAAAAAAATAAAGGTTTACGTGATCATATTTGAGACTACTCGTATGTACTCAAATTGCTTGATGCATAAGGTTCGATTCATTGAACTCACCCCGTAGAACCAGGCGAATTTAGAATCCGGTAAATTGGTCACGTTCATCTTTCGCGCGATGTCCAACAACGTGTCATTAAACCCTTCGAATATAAGTATTTACATTTCTGCGTCTTTCCTTGTCAGAAACGTTTTCTGATTCTTTATGAGTCTTATGTCGCCCCAATGAGAGAGTCCCAGATCGTCGATATTTATATCCATGTTATGCACAATTTATCTAGGTTAACCGGTGTAAACACTCGCGTAGTCGCGTAATCGCGTAAACGTAGTATAGTAAGTAACAGTAATATATAGAATAATAGATATATAGGATAATTACATATCAAGATAAAACAATTACCTTGAATTAATCGTCGCGTCGCGTAAAGAGTCACGGTCGGTCTCGCTCCGACACTACCGTGTCTCTCGATAGGTTAACTGAACTGACTGTGACAGCGCGCTGAACGCACTATCTGCACTGCGCGCAGTACACACACGTATTAATTAACTGAACTGACTGTGACAGCGCGCTGAACGCGCTATCTGCACTGCGCGAAAGCGCCGCCAGTGTCGAAAAAGTGAAAGTGACATTACTCTGTTATATGTATGTTATATTGAGAGACGTCGGCGTTAGGAGAAGTATCTTAATATAAAATTTTCACATTTCGACTTTGCGTCGCAATATCTCCGCTCGTAGGGCACGTAGCGGAAAAATGAAAAGAACGAACCCCCCCCCCCCCAAATCGACCCCAAGCTATCGATCAAGCCTACTTAGAACTTGATCCGTTCACTCGTTATCGAGATCTCAACATCTCGAGTACTCGCAACCCGTCGCGTCGCGTAAAAGAGTCACGGTCGGTCTCGCTCCGCGTATACTTGGCGCGAGACACTACCGTGTCTCTTGATATTTATTTTTATTTTTGTGCATTTATCTTTTCACGCTGCAAATGACCCAAAAAGAAAGGTCAAAACGTCCGAGTTAATATGTAATGACTAATATATTTATTTGACAAATTTGACGAAATTGATTGCGCACTAATTACCGCGCTTGGCTCCTATTGCCTCTCTTACTTTCCTTTCTGATTATTTTAGTTGTACGTTACGTCGCGTCGTAGTGACGTGCGAAAGACATATCATAAATTCTGCGACTTTGCGACCAAAATAGCACGTCTCTCTCACATATAGTCAGGGTAATAATTATTATATTATATATTTATTTTATTCTAATTTACTATAAATTCGAATTTTTGTACTCTTTGTAACAATGTTCATACAAATATATGTAACATGTTTAAAACTTTTACTTATAATATGTCACGTTCTGTCTGTTGTTCGTCCGTTTTTTGGTCAATGCATTTAAGCAATTTACCAGGGATTTGGACAAGTCGTGTGAAAATTATTATTATTATTATTATTGCTCGGGACCAAAAAGATATCGGAGTCTATAAGTTTTGTAACGAGGATCACTTTTATCTATCTGATTGTAATTAGAATAATCAATATCGAAGTCGGCAGGAATAGGTTTAAATGGAGGTGCGTTTTCTAGTTGTTGCAATTTCTGGAGGAGGGAGAGAGGATTTTGATTAGAAGTAATAGTTTGTTTGATCTGGAGCCTAATCCTTTTAATTTGAATTCGTCTACCTCCCCTTTTCGTCATTCAGTCGCGTTCTCAAAAATGAATTTGATTGATCGCTACACTCTTTGTCAGCGCCCAGAGCCAATCCGCTACACTCTTCGTCAGCGTAAAGGCCAAATTCACTTTCGGGAATTATTAACAAATTTTCCAATTCCCAAGAATCAACCCCGTAATCGCTACGCCTTTCGGCAGCGAAAGTACCAGTTCGCTACACTCTTCGTCAGCGAAAAGGACAGATCGCTACTCTCTTTGTCAGCGAAAACTGCGAGTCGAATCTCAGGAGTGATTGATTAAGAATTTAATACGAGATGAGATTCCAGATTTCAAGCTTATTCTTTTCTCAAACTTATCTTACCTTTATTCTTTAGATCTTAGTACAAACTAAGTTGTGCGTGAAGCGCGATCTTAAAATACAAGAGTACAGGGATTAAGTCCCAGAATCGAGCGCAAATGCTCGGACTTGAACGTACAGTCGAATGTCGGAAAATGACTGTCTGGAGTCGAATAAGAGTCAAAGTTAAAGCGATGTGTGTAGTCAAGAATGAAGTGACTGAGATTGAAGTACTAGAGCTGAAGTCAAAGACTATGTGTGTTGCTCCGCGGCGTTTTCCGCCCTATTTATTCCCGAAATGGCCAGAACCCCCCGCGCGAGATTCTCACCACTTCCTACGCGTCTTAAGGGGAGAGGTTTTCTAGAAGTTTCTAGAAGCGTAGTTTTGGGCCCCATCTGGGCCTCAGTCTGTCAACAGCCGTCCGATAACCGTAGGATAAACTAAACATTTATGTTAGGAGCTGAGCGTTTAGTCGGAATTCTGAGCTAGCGTGCGTCGTCTAAAGCGTTCAAAAATTCTGACGTGCGTCGTCCGAAATTTTAGGATAAAATTTCCGTACGTAACAAATAATACATATATACTTATATTGTATACTCATGCATCAAAATGTTATTACACCTGAGAAAAACAATAGAATATAAAATGCAATACTTATAAAAAGTTAATATACAAACTATCTCAAAATTATTCGATGTCACTATTTTTACTTTTACATATATCGTACACAATAGAAATGTACACCATATGACACTTGCTAAATATACTACATTAAAGTTCTATCTTAGTTTTACATGCAATAAAAGGCAACTTAAGGGGGGAGGGTCAAGTAAATGACTTAAATTTTGCGATCTTTTTTTAAGAGAATAATAAATCGATTGTTTTGAAAATTAGTGCATGTTTTTATTTAGTATTTAAACTACACACAGGAATTTTTTTATGTAAAAATAATGAAAATTCATTGAGCAGTAGCTGGTTGAAGTTGAAACGCGTCTCTTTATGAAACGCGCCGGGGATCGCAGAGACCGCTCTAATCATCTGAAATCAAAATTCGGGGAAAATTTCATCAATTTATAAAAAAACGCTCAGCATGAACCTATTTAAGAAAAAAATCTAAAATTAAAAAAAAATAATGACAATTTAAAAAAAAGAAAAAATCTTTTTTTTAATTGTTATAATTTTTTTAATTTTAGATTTTTTTTTATTTGACCCTCCCCCCTTAAGAATCTGTGAAGTAGATTGACTGTAAACTAAAAGTTTATATGCTAAGCTTATGCTATAAGCACCAAATCTTCAATTTTAATTATTAATTCTATGACACATTGTGCTATACTGCCGCTTTGTATGTTAGATTAGGAGCCCAGCAGCTAATAATTCCACTGCTGTCCAATAGGTTGTAATACTTAATAATCTAGATATCGTGATGGTTCAACTTGCTCGCATGGTTCAAATTAACTGAACTTCCTCTATATGATTCCAAAGATTAACATTATCCAAAACAAATGATTAATGGTAATTATTCACTATCTCTTATTTTATCAGGTAAACCGGTGCTAATTGAGAACATTCTTGAGGAATTGGATGTCACGTTGGATCCCGTATTAATACGGAAAACATACAAGGCCGGCGGTCTCATATACATTGATTTGGGCGAAAAGAATATTGAATATAACCCATGTTTTAGATTATATATTACAACTAAACTTCGTAATCCGCATTATTCGCCGGAAGTTTTTAATAAGATAACATTGATTACTAGTGTTTTGACATTAGAAGCATTGGACGATCAATTGCTGGGCATTGTAGTTGCTAAAGAACGGCCAGATCTACAGGAGAAACGCGAATACTTGATCATACAGAGAGCTTTGAATAATAAAGCATTGAAAGAAATGGAAGACAATATTTTACGGATACTATCAGCTTCCGGCGCCAGTATTCTCGAGGACGAGGAAGCTATACAGATTTTAGATTCGACAAAGATTTTATCAATTGATATCGAGCGCAAGCAAACAACTGCTACAAAGACGGCGTTACAGATTGAAAAATTCCGACAAAATTATCGGCCCATCGCTAAATATAGTGCTATTCTGTATTACACCATTACTGATCTACCAAATATTAATACAATGTATCAATATTCATTGTCATGGTTCATCAATTTATTCATCACATCCATCGACATGGCTAGCAAGAGCAAGAATGTTGAAAGAAGACTCGGTTTCTTGCGCAAGACATTCACTTACAATCTTTACCAAAATGTGTCTAGATCTCTGTTCGAGAAAGATAAGGTAAAAAAGATTATCGTTATATTATTTTCTGTACAACAAAACTAAAAATCAGTTTTTTTTACAAAAATTTTATGTTTTTTACTATGTACTATGTACTGAATCTATTCTTCCTTTTCTTTCTTTTATTATTCCTTTTTCCTATTTTCTTCCTATTATTTCTTTCCTCTTCTCTGTTTCTACTCCTTCTCCTTCTCTCTGTTTCTTTCATTTTTCTTTTTCACTCTCTTTTCCTTATTCTTTTTCTTTTTTTTATAAAGGTACAAATATGTAGGTTTACACTAGTGGTCAAAAGTTTAAGACCATTAATTGAAAATGTTTACTATATAAAATTAAATCAACCTTATGCATTAAAATTTAATATATTTTTCATATCGGAAAAGACGTTATATATTGCCAGTCTCGGTCGATTTAAAAATTACTTTAATTGTTATTCTATATACTGGCGAAAGAAATTTATTATTCTGTTTATTATACACCGTCGACCTAAAGAATCGGTGCTCCATCTTATAGTTGTTATTGCGATAAAATATTACCACAGCCCCAGTGGTCGAATTGGCACGACTCCCGCACGGTATACGGGAGGTTCCAGGTTCAAACCCTGGCGGGGGTAATATTTTTTCGCAATAAAAATTTAAACTATTTAACTTAAAAATTACATCAACTGACCAAAACCCATGGTCGAAATTTATAATGTCTCGATTTGATCCGAAAACGTACTGTGTGAATCCGACAATCCAAGTTGGCTCACGGTTTTTCGATGTTCATATCGGAAACGACGTTATATATTGCCAGTCACGGTCGATTTAAAAATTACTTTAATTGTTAACATATTTTTATTACTTCAGTCATTGTTTTATAATAAAATAAAAAATAATACAAAATATTTAAAAGTTCTCTAAAAAATATTTTTACGAGATGAAAGAAATATTAGATACTGAAGAGTACAGTGTTGCGTCCGTGCCGAGACACCCGTACTTGTGGGCTGAAATTGGCTCCGCTCCGCAGAAGCTTCAAGTCGAAGCGCGTCCCTTGACAACGGGGACGCATAGAATTATTGATTTATTTACCGCCTGTCAGATTGATCTGGTGACCGTTCGGACCGGTTTCCCAGAACTCTTTATTGTATTCCGTTCTGAGCCTGAATAAACCCGAGTTCTTATTTAATAACGAGAGTGGTTATTTCTGCGATCCCGGGAGTACGCGGACGCGTTCGCAAGTGCGCGCGACTCGAAGAGCGAACGGAGCGTAACACTGTTTGGGGGCTCGTCCGGGATCGCGCGTGTGAGTGTGTATGCCATGACGACGCTAGTCGCGACGAGAAAGAGACGCCTGGTGGAGTCTTCGGAGCCTGCGACGGAGTCGGCAGCTTCAGAGACGGCAGCTCTCCAAGCTGTGCTACAAGAGATGCGGCAGATGCGGCAGATGCGCCAGGAGCAGGCGCAACGAGATGAGGAACTCGCCGCAATGCTTCGCCGGCACGATGAGGAGCTTCAATTTTTACGGGGAGACCGGTTGCTTCCTCAGGAAACACAGCTAAGTCCTTCCAATATAAGAACGAATCGCGGTCCGGAAGTAGGAGCCGTTGGTGCGGGAAACGGCGCGTGTAGTGAAATCGGATATAAACTTAAACCTGACACGTTTGACGGTGCGGTTCCGTTGCGGGAGTTTTTCTCCCAATTTAATTTAATCGCGCGCGCGAATCAATGGGATGATGAGTCCAAAACCGTAGCTTTGGCGTCATGCTAAGGGGAAAAGCGCGTTCCGTCTTAGAATCGGTAGAAAATTTAGAGAATTTGGGTTACGAGGAACTAAAGTCAAAATTAGAACTACGTTTCGGCGAGGGGCAACTTTCGCAAAATTATTACACGCAGTTTACGAATAGAAGGCAAAGATTCGAGGAAGATTTCGCTACTTTCGGTGACGAATTAGAAAGACTCTCTCGATTAGCTTATCCGGAGTGTCCCTACGCGGTTCGAGACAAGATCGCGTGCGCTCAATTTGTTTCTTCCCTTTCGGACAGATTTGTTAGAAGGACTCTTCAACTAGAAGGGATTACCTCGCTGAAATTGGCCATAGAGAGGGCAAAGGCCGTTAAAATTATACAGGGAGGAAATTTTGAGAGAAGGAGGAATTTTGAGAAGCGATTTGAGAAAGGGAAAGATAGTGGCGTGAAGAGTAATGAAAAGAGAAACGGAGATGGAAAAGTCGAAGAAAGGGGAAAGAAAGGTTATGGTTATGGGCGAAGAAACTGGAATAGAACAAAAGAGTGTTGGAATTGTGGAAAGGAGGGACATTTCCGGTTTGAATGTCCTGAGAATAAGGGAAACTCGGTTTAGTTGCTCTCGGCGGGGGGAGAACAACGAAAGTGGACATTACCCCGAGTGTTAGTTGTTCTCAAACTTTTTCTGTTAATCGGATAAAGTCAAGTTCAAATTATTTTAGTTATAAGGGGATGTTGGATGGTAACGAGTGTTGTTTCAAGATAGATACGGGTTCGGACGTCTCGATTCTTAGTAGAAGAATGGTTAGAGAGGGCAAGCACATTATTCAGATTAAGGACAATTCTCTTAGATATCCCACTGGAGAGGTAGTACCCATCGAATTAAGGTTATGGCAAAAGTTCTCTTGGGAAGGTATTTCGTGGAAATTCCTATGTATGTAATAGACATGGATGACGATTGTTTATTGGGTGTAGATTTCTTAAGGAAGATAAATTTAGAAAATGTTTTCGAATTTGCTTTCGTTTCTTCGGAGTCTGATAAAGAAAGGGTTTTGAGTTGTTCTCGAATTCAAATTTCTTCCAAAAGAGCCCCATTCTTGAAAGAACTCTATACTAATAATTCCTCAAATTTAAATGAGGTTCAGAAATAAATTTTTACGGATTTCTTAGAGGAGTATCAGGATGTATTTTCCGAGGAGATTGTTGCTGGGAATTGTGGAATCATCGAACATGTCATCAATTTAGAAGATTCTTCTCCCATTAAGCAGGTTCCTCGTCGAATTCCCTTACGAATGCGAGAGGAAGTAGATAAGATTATTGAGGAAATGAGGAAGCAAGGGGTCATAGAAGAGTCGCAAAGTCCGTGAGTTTCTCCTGCTGTTTTGGTAAGGAAAAAAGATGGAACGTTGAGATTTTGCGTCGATTATAGGATGGTCAATGCAATAACTAAAAAAGATTCGTTTTCCTTGCCTAGAATAGATGACATTTTCGATCAGCTTTCGGGTAACTTTTGGTTTTGCACTTTGGATCTTAAAAGTAGTTATTGGCAGGTAAAGATTCGTCTTGAGGATAGAGAAAAGACTGCCTTTTCTATTGGACGTGGATTATGGCAATTCACTGTAATGCCTTTTGGGCTGTGTAATGCCCCCGCTACCTTTGAGCGTTTAATGGAAAAAGTATTGCGACGATTACACAGGCACACAAAAAAAAAGTGTCTTGGCCGAGACATTACACTAGTGTATTCCCATGTACTTTTTCCCGCTGAATCCGAATCCGAAGTCAGAATTGTCAGATTGGCTAAAATTTATGACATAACCACAAAAAAATGCTCAAAAACACGAATTAAAGGCAAAAAAAATTGTTTTGGCCGAGACACTACACTACTGTATTCCCATGTATTTTTTCCCGCTGAATACGAATCCGAAGTTAAAACTGACAGACTGGTTCAATATTATGACGTATCCTTAAGGACGTTCTCCGGTCCTTATACTAGAGAAAATCGATTTTCTTTAGATTTTCTTGAAACTATGAATATACGTTAATTTAGGTGTGCTTTATGCGTGGTATAAATTTCAGTACCTCTTCCGGTATAAAAAATCAAGATACTGAGCCTCAAAGTTTCAATTTTTACTATGTATGTATGTATGTATGTATGTAGTTTTATTGTGTATCCCCGTAGGGTTTACAAGGCGTTTTTTTTTTGCGAGGAACGTACCCAAACCTCTTACAAATCACTCCCTTACACGCCCTGGCCATATGCGACCTTACAATTCATTCCATTTCCCTCTCCCTCCCCCCTCTTCCTTCATCCCTCTGTTTATCTTCTTCTGCTTCCTCCGGTTCCGCGTACCTTCGCCTTCCTCCTTCCTGTCTCAACTGTTCCCTGTCCTCGTCCGTTTCCCTCAGCCACTTCTCCGCTTCCCTCCTATCCACCACTGCTCTCCTTTCCCTCCGTCTCTCACCCTCCTCACGCTCACCACACCCCTCTATTTTATTCTACCTTCTCTCCTCCTTTCTTCCCCTGAACTTCGTCCTCGTCCGTTTCTCCTCCATTCTTCTCGTGATCTCCTTCTCCACACGACCTTACAATTCCTTTCCCCTCCTTTGCGACCTTACATTTCATTTCACCTCCCTCCGTCTTCCATCCGTCCATCTCCTTCCGCCTCCCTTACTTCAACCACCTCTTTGCTACCCTTCTTTCTGCCAATGCTCTTCCCCTTTCCTTCCGTCTCTCTCCCACCTCTCGCTCGCCGCCTTCATTCCTTATTCCATCTTCTCTCTGAAAATAAACTGTGTTATAACATCATCTTCCCTTGCGACCTTATATTTCATTTCCCCTCCCTTCGTTTTCCCTCCGGCCGTCTCCTTCCGCCTCCCTTGCTTCAGCCACCTCTTTACTTCCTTCCTTTCTGCTACTGCTCTTCCCTTTTCCTTCCGTCTCTTTCCATCCTCTCGCTCGCCGTTTTCCCTCCTTATTCCACCTTCACTCTCTTTCACCTCCGCCTTTACTTTTAACCCTTCCAAACAGACTCTCCTCCATCCTTTCCGTAATCTCGTCCTCCTCCGTCCCCTTCTAACTCCTCCATTTCTCCTCTCTCCTCGCTTACCTCTTTCACCTCCGCCTTTACCTTTAACCCTTCCGAACAGACTCTCCTCCGTCCCCTTTAAACTCCTACATTTCTCCTCTCTCCTCTCTTTTCTCCTTTCCTTCTCCTCTCTCTCTCTTACCCTCCTCGTATCCACCAATTTATCCTCGTCCATCTTCACCCTTAATCTACTCCCTTCCTCGTCGCTTTCTCTCCTTCTCCTTCTATCACCTGTCTATATGGCCGGCCCCTTCGATCGTTCGATCCATCGACCCGTCTCGATGACTCCCTGCTCCGTTTCGCACATGCCGCGCCACCATCGACAATCCCTCTGTCTCGCAACAGGTCGATCGATCGCTCGATCGAAACTCCATGCTGCCAACTCGCTCAGCTTCCTCATCGTGTAACCTGGCCCCTTTATCTTCCTGCTTCTCATCCTAACCTCTCAAGCGTTCCCTTACTTTCTCTCATCACTACTCTTTAACCACGCTATCCTCGACTTCTCCTCCACTTTCACGGCTTTCTCCGTACCTCCTTAACAAGCTCCGCCACCCTACTTCATCTTCCCTTACTCTTTACCTTCTCTCAAAACCCTTTTCTTACTCCTCTCCACTCCGGGCCAACTCGTCCACTACGTCTCCCCATATATATCCAAGTTTCAACTTTTACTAATGAAAAGGTTTTCCAGGCCAAACGGTAAAAGATACGAGGTTGGTCAAAAGGGCCAAAGTTGCTCCTCTCGTCGAGTTATATAAGGAAAAAATGCCAAAATAAAAAAAAATTAAATTAAAAAATTTTTTTTGGTAAAAATTGAAACTTTGAGGCTCAGTATCTTGATTTTTTATACCGGAAGAGGTACTGAAATTTATACCACGCATAAAGCACACCTAAATTAACGTATATTCACAGTTTCAAGAAAATCTAAAGAAAATCGATTTTCTCTAGTATAAGGACCGGAGAACGTCCTTAAGGATACGTCATAATATTGAACCAGTCTGTCAGTTTTAACTTCGGATTCGTATTCAGCGGGAAAAAATACATGGGAATACAGTAGTGTAGTGTCTCGGCCAAAACAATTTTTTTTGCCTTTAATTCGTGTTTTTGAGCATTTTTTTGTGGTTATCTCATAAATTTTAGCCAATCTGACAATTCTGACTACGGATTCGGATTCAGCGGGAAAAAGTACATGGGAATACACTAGTGTAGTGTCTCGGCTAAGACACTTTTTTTTGTGTGCCTGTGTTATTATATAAAATTTGTTTGGTTTATTTGGACGATGTAATAATTTTCGGTAAAGATTTTAATGAAATGTTGGAAAATTTAAAGAAAGTGCTTTCACGGTTACGTTCTGTTAATCTTAAAGTAAACCCTAAAAAGTGTATTCTCTTTGCGAAAGAAGTAAAATATTTGGGACATATAGTCTCTTCGGGAAGTGTTACTACAGATCCGGAAAAGATCTCTGCTGTGAAGGATTGGCCGATTCCACATAACAAGAAGCAGCTTCGAAGTTTCCTAGGGTTTTGCTTATATTATCGGAAATTTGTAAAAGGTTTTTCTTCTTTGGCCAAACCTTTATATGCTTTAACGGAGAATCAGGTCAAATTTTCTTGGGACGAGAAGTGTTAAAGTGCATTTTTAGAGTTGAAACGAGTGTTATCTTCTTCTCCAATGTTATCCTTCCCGAGTGGGGAGGGAGAATTTATTTTGGACACTGACGCCTCGAATTTTGGAATTGGCGCAGTCCTTTCACAAAAGCAAGAGGGAGTAGAAAAAGTCATTGCTTATTTCAGTCGTGTACTTATTGTTAGTAAGTCTGAGAGGAATTATTGCGTTACGCGTCCAGAACTCTTGGCGATAGTTGATTCTATTAAATTTTTCCGGCATTACCTTTTGGGGCGGAAGTTCTTGATCCGTACGGATCATGTTTCTCTTAGGTGGTTGATGTCCTTCAAAGATTTAGAAGGGCAATTGGCGCGTTGGCTGGAGAGACTCCAGCAATATGAGTTCGAGATTATTTATCGCAAAGGCTTGATTCATAGGAATGCCGATGGGCTTTCTAGACAACAATGTGAATCATTTAGTTGCGAATATTGTGCCAAGGTGGAGAAGAGACAGATGGAGGAATCAAGAAAATCAGTCGCTCGTATTATTCTTATAGGAGAAACTCTTCAAGATTGGCGCAAGGAACAAATAGAGGACGCTAGCATTGCTTTTATTTACCGCGGGAAGGAAGCGGGAATACGTCCGTCTCGTTCGGAAATACCCGCTAGAGATGTCTCCGCCCGGATATATTGGTCCTATTGGGATGCTCTGAGTTTAAAGGATGGAGTTCTTTATAAGAGGTGGGAAGCACCGAATCTTAAGTCGAGCATTTTTCAGCTTATTGTTCCTCGAACCCGTGTTAACCAGATTCTAGAGAAGGCGCATGATTCTTTTTCTGGAGGGCACTTTGGGGTCAATAGGACACTCGAAAAAATCCGAAAGCGGTTTTATTGGGCCACTTGTAAACAAGATGTGGAGGAATGGTGCAAAACTTGCAAAGTTTGCGTGTCCAAGAAAGGCCCTTTGGGGAAGGGGAAGTCCTTATTACAAATTTATAATGTTGGGGCACCGTTCGAAAGATTACAAATGGATATTCTTGGCCCTCTTCCTACTACTGCTTCCGGAAATAGGTATCTCCTCGTCATCGTTGACTGTTTTACCAAATGGGTAGAAACTTTTCCTCTCAGGAATATTAGGGCAAGTACAGTGGCAGAAGTCTTCGGTAATCAAATCATTTCTAGGCACGGGGTCCCTTTGGAGGTCCATACGGATCAGGGGAAGAATTTTGAATCCAAACTTTTTGCAGAATTGATGAATCTCCTTGGAATCAGGAAAACGAGAACAACTGCTTTGCATCCGCAATTGGATGGACAAGTCGAGCGGCAACATCAGACTATTATTAATTATTTGGCGAAGTATATTTCTGAGAATCAGAAAGATTGGGATCGCTGGGTCCCTATGTTTTTATTGGCCTACAGATCTTCTAAACACGAGACTACTGGAGTAACTCCCGCCGAGCTGTATTTTGCCCGAGATCTTAGGTTGCCGTTAGATCTGGTTTTAGGAAGTCCTCCAAGGGGAGGATCTCAATCGATTGGAGGTTTTATTGGGAATTTGAAGGAGAAATTGGACAGGATCCATTCCAACGTTAGGGAACGTATGGATGTAAAGTCTTTACGAGCAAAGTCCTGGTATGATCGGAAGGCCAGGCAAACTCTTTTTCAAGAAGGGGAAAAAGTTTGGTTTTACAATCCTCGAAGAATGAAAGGTAGAGCCCCTAAATTGCAGAGCAATTGGGAAAGACCTTTCTTAATAGTAAAGAAGTTGAATGATGTGGTCTATTGTATTCAAAGGTCTGTGAGACATAAGAAGAAAATTGTGCATGCGGATAGGTTGGCTTCCTTTTCCGAGAGACAATAGAGTTTGATAGGGAATAGGGGTTGTTACGGACTAGATTGTGTTTGATAATTTGTGGGGTAGATTAATTACAATAGAAATTAAGATTGTTGTGTTGCATTGTTTACTACGCGTGTTATTTTGTTCTTAGAAAACAGAAGAGGACATGGTCCTGGATTTCCGGAGTACGGTTGGGACTGAGAAGAGGACGGTGCCCGGTAACCTGTGGCAGCAGCCCAGGGTAGGGCAGGAGGCCGTCACGGTACCCTGGAATTGTACGGAAAAGTTCACCCAGTCAGGAAACTGCCCTTCCGGATTGTCGGGACGACAATCTGAAGAGGGGGGGCAGTGTTGCGCCCGTGTTGAAACACTCGTACTTGTGGGCTGAAATTGGCTCCGCTCCGCAGAAGCTTCAAGCCAAAGCGCGTCCCTTGACAACGGGGACGCATATAATTATTGATTTATTTACCGCCTGTCAGATTGATCTGGTGACCCGTTTCGTTCGGACCGGTTTCCCAGAACTCTTTATTGTATTCCGTCCTGAGCCTGAATAAACCCGAGTTCTTATTTAATAACGAGAGTGGTTATTTCTGCGATCCCGGGAGTACGCGGACGCGTTCGCGAGTGCGCGCGACTCGAAGAGCGAACGGAGCGTAACAATATTAACCAAATTATTTTGTCAAAATAGCCATCTTTACATTTAATTACTTCTTTTACAATAAAAAAATTATTTTAATTGTTATATGCAATGCATATAATTTTAAGAAGATTAATGGGCCAACAATACGAGCAAAGAAAAAGTGTTATATTGATTTAAGGACTTCGCACATTTTTAATATAAAAGTAGTTCCGGTCAAATTGGTTGACAAATATGTTGTAGTTTAAGTGGTGCTGATCAAAAGTGTATGTGCGCGCGCACGCACGCACGCACGCACGCACGCACGCAAGCACGCGCGTATGTACACACACACGCACGCGCGCGCGCACACACACACACATACACACACATTACAATTTGTGTGTGATTACATATATATATTTTCAAATATACCCAGATAGCAAAGTGTGTCTGAGCAAAATCGCGCAAACCTGTGATTGCTTATGATGCTGGCAACTTGCCGTACATTTGCTTCAATTGATTTCGAGTAATTTAATATTTGAAGCAACACGCAGGCAACATTGGATATATGTATTGCCAGTAATTTGTCGACAAGAGAGCAGCATCTTTACTTCGCTTTGGTAACAATATGACAGCATTGTGTGATCTTATGACTTATTACAGCAACATGACAGCAACAGCTCGAATTTTGAATCAGACGATTTTAAACCGCAGCGTAAGTTGCCAACAAGTTGCTGGTAAGTTGCTATACAAAATTGTTACATCGTGAAGGCATCAACTTGCCGACAAATGCTGACACAGTTGCCACAATTCTGATAGCAACACGCACTATGTTGTCGGCAATATGCCAGCAACAATGCAGACACGTTGCTATCTGGGTATATATTCATATATTAACTTAATATATATGTTCAAAAACAGGCATTTTTTAAACTCCAATGGCACTCACTTTAAGCCATCATATCTTTTATAGGCCGGTATTCATAATCAAATCTTATATATAAGATATCCTTGAGTTGATCTTTAGATACTCCATAGCCAATGAAACGAGTAGTACAACATCTAAAGATAAACTTAATTAAGACTTAAGACTAAGATCCTTAAATATAAGATCTGACTATGAATACCAGCCATTTGAATTTTCGAACTCAATGCGCACTGAGACTTATGATCAGCACCACCTAAACTGCAACATATTTCAATTTCAAGACCGGAACCACTTTTACAATTAAAAATGGTGCAGGGTCCTTTATTTCCAAATAGTAAAAAAATTTAGTAAAAGTTTCGACTATATTTATTGTTAGTTTTCTTTAGTACACAAAGTGATCACATAGAATAAAATGAAAGTTGAGAAGTAATCATGGAGGAAATAAGTTAACAATAAAATTATCACAAAACTTATATATGTTAGAATTTAAAAAACATACATAAAAGGTGGTTCACTTAACTCTAGCATCTAAAATATCTCACTTATTTTTAATAATACGAAAAAATGTTTAATTGTAAGGAAAAAATTGCACCGTTCGAGGGAGCAATTATGATAACAGAAAAAGTTTTTTCTTGAAGTCATTTTTTTAGAGAGTATTGAGATTAGAGAGAAAGATGAGAGTGGTCATGTCCGCGTTTTGGCTGTACTCGAATCCTGTAGGTAATGTTCACGTTTTTGTGGTCCTCTTCCGTGCTATGTCTACGATTTTTTTATTCTCTTTGGAAAAAACCAAAAAATCGCGAATCTAACGGAACCAAAAAATCGTGAACATAACACAAAAAAGAACCATGAAATCGTTGACATTACCTACAAGATTCGGCCAAAACGCGGGCATGACCACTCTCATCTTTCTCTCTGGTTGAGATTAAGGCGTTCCGGTGCGTTCATGAAAACTAGCTAGGCTAGGGAGCTTTTAAGCATAGAGAAGCCACTCTTTCTTTTTCCTTGTTCTAAGCTCTTCAGTTAAGCTGCCACGTTGTCGTATCGCTTCCGGTGTCACAAATAATGATTTTCTCAAAAAGTGCTCCGGCCAACAACTTGATGCATCACCACATCAAACTAGGCGATGACATTATCAAGCCCGCAGAGACAGTAAAATTTTTAGGTGTAGTATTGGATCCCAAATTGTCGGGAAACCCCCATATGGACCACATTATTGATAAAGCCAGGAAAATAGTTAATATTATATCCTCCTTGAGAGAAGTATGGTGGGGCTCACACCCTCAATTATTTCTCAACGTTTACCGTGCTGTTCTGAGGGGTTCAATTAAATATGCCTCCCATATATTCGCACTTAAATACAACTCTAAACACCGCTTAGAAATTATACAAAATAAGGCCATCAGAGCCTGCCTGGGGTGCAGAATTTCCACTCCTATAAATACCATGATGGCTGAGGCCAAGAAAGCACCCTTGAAATTACGACTGAGATACTTAGCCTCCAAATATCTGTTTAAAATTCTATCAATCACTGATCACCCCGTAAGCAAAGTGCTGTATCAATTTTCAGACGCTGTTCATAATAACGCCGAGGCAGTCAAGAACACCATTCGAGATTTCCCTTTGATCAACCTCTTCCAACACGTCAGTCCATACTCGCTCCAACTCTATCAATCACTCTATCTCTCTCCATTTGAACATTCTTACCAATCCACCCTCCTTTCCTCACCTCACTACTATCCGGGAACCGACCTCCTGGGCATCCTTAAAATGGTTCCCAGATCTTCCGTACAAAACATATTTGATCAGGCTTTTGGCCCAATTATGAAAAACTCTATTGTTTTTTGCACGGACGGGTCTAAGCTTGGCGCGGGCTGCTATGTCGGTTCCGCGTGTTACCAACTGCAGCTACAGTTTAAGCCTTATGTATATAAACTACCATCTCAGGCTTCTATATTCACTGCAGAAGCATGGGCCATATACAACGCGGTAATCACCTCGCTTGACCTTGGTTCTCCAAAGTATGACGACGCGAGTCCCTCGGTCTCGCCGGCCGAGAAGGAGCACGCCGTCAAATTTACTAGATATCTAAATGTATCCTGAAATCGGTAAAAGGTATTAATAACGTATGGTAGCTCGACCAGGTATATTATCTGAAACTCGGTAAGGGCGCCAGGTGCGAATACTCGCACCACGGTACACGAAATCTAAGCCAGCTAATTATCTCAGGTGTAAATTCTTAATTCAGATCGCTGTCAGATCTCGGAGAGAAGGAGAGGGAGCACAGCGCAATTAACACACAAAAGTAGATAAACAAAAATAGATAATGTATTTAATAAGGATTAAACAAGTAACGGATCGTTTCACGGGTAACAATAATACCGTAACGACCACGGTAAATGATCTCTCAAAGATTGTAATTTCGTAACGCATTCCGCCACAAATTTTACGGTAACGGAAAACGTCTAACTACGACTAAACGCGAATGGTATCTCGTCTTTACGCGAAACTACCTCGCTCACAAATGACTGCGAATATCTCCCGAATCTGATACGATTTCGCAAGTCCCGAAATGACCTCGAGATTGACATCCGCAGTCACGCACGATACCTCGCGAGATCTGCAACACTAAACGCAACGGTGCCCGGCACGCCAAGACGCGATCACGCGAAACGCATTTTACGGCTCCGCGATAATACTATGTCCGGCCCGCGCGAAGGACACCTCGCCAGAAAAGATTCGATCAAGCGAAACGCATTTCGCCGTTTTACGATAACAATAATCCCCGATTACTAATACACAAAGATTGCAATTACACGATCCCACACTACGGGACGGTAAATGCACACGATCTCAAACAATAATCTCCGGTTACTATACCAATACGCAAAGATCACAACCATCCGATCCCGCACTGCGGAACGGTAAAAGCTCGCGTGCCTCTAATTACGCGTTGACTCTCATTACACGTTCACTCTAGTTACGCGTTGACTCTAATTACGCGTTGACTCTAATTACGCGTTGATTCTAATTACGCGTTGACTCTAATTACGCGTTGACTCTAATTACGCGTTGACTCTAATTACGCGTTGACTCTAATTACGCGTTGACTCTAATTACGCGTTGACTCTAAAAGGTGGCGTCTCCAGACCTCACACTTGCAAATCCCGCGGTGCGACCCAAGTCGTTATAGAATCCATTGGCCACCTGCTCATTACCACCTCACGCAACCTGTAAGTCTCGCAAAATAGTTAAGATCTAATTCTAAAGACGCAACCGCCTCGCCCCTCTCGGATGGAGACGCCACCCCTGACGCTTTCCTCGGCCGAGCTACCATCCGGACAGGGGACGTGACCTTGTCATGTCACAAAAGATAGTCAGATAGTCATCGTCACCGACTCTAAAAGCATTCTCGAGGCAACTATCAACCCGCTTACTTGCAAGTCCAATTACCTAATCTCCTTTATCAAATCTAGGCTAGAAAGGGCACTTGCGTGCGGTATTAATATAGAATTTATATGGATTCCCTCCCTGCACAAAGGGATCGAGGGTAATGAAATCGCCGACGGTCTCGCCAAAAGAGCGATCCGCGAAAGGATTTCCCTCAACTTTAAGTTTCCACATACGGATATGTTCTGCATGGCAAAGGAAGACTTAGACCTAAGCTTTCATAGTTACTTGTTCAATAGGGCGCGACACAAGGGTTTTCACTTTTTCCAAAAAATCTATATTAATGCAGCCAAACCGTGATACTATAAATCAAATCTTAAACGCCATTTGTTGGACTAACACAATTGTTTCCCCATTAGAAGATATGTTATGGCAAATACTGACAGTACTGGGAATCTGTAATATATTTTACATATATTTCGCATTTTTAGTAGTGTCACGACATTTCGGATGGTCTTTATTAATATTTCCTCAGTTTCAATAATCTAAATATTATAATAATAATCTAAAGAATATTATAATATTATATAATATTATAATAATGATATATTCAAATTATTATTCTTCTGCTTATATTTCAACTTACATGGGGTGGCTGTTGGACAGTCCGTAACTGCATCTCACTTATTATTCTTTGTGTTTTGGAGAGTCCTTCATATTGTTTAATAAAATTTGTACTCTGAAGACGTCAACTTGTTTTAAAAATCCTCCTCATACAAGCATTTTGCGCGTCCATGCATCTTTTTCTTTTTAAAAGGTTTCTTGCTATTTTATACAACCTGGGAGCCTTTGGTACAAGATCAGCTTGTCTTCTACAATCTAATAGTAAGATTCTTCGTTTGAACAAACGTACATTACTTTCTTGTTGTCTTGGACTTGTATTCGAGGTAATTACCGCTTTATCCTAAAATATGATACTTATTATATATTGATACAAAAGATATTAGAAAATATTAAAAAATAAAAACAAAAATCTCATTGTTTTCGTACATGTCTTTCACATGCAAAGTTTGTAACTTCGCCTTCAGCATGTTGCACATGGTCCATTGCATTAGACAATACTGTTTCTTCCATTACTTCATTTGTAACTTCGTCTTCAGCATGTTGTACATGTTCCATTGTGATAACTATGATGGATAGTTCTCAGGTTAATTGTTACAAGCTCGAACGATTTCCGCCCAAGCACCACGCACTCAGGATGTCGTCGCGTAAGGCTCACAAGAATCAGAACTCGGAAAAAGGTGTTAAGAATAAAATAAAGACTTTAATATAACTCTAATAACTGATACAAGGGAGTACTCGCTGTTTCTCGTACGCACTCGGTTTTTAACGGGCATCGGCCCTTCGCTCGGATTGCACGCACGTCTTTCTCCCTCGAGTTCCCTCGATCGACTCCTCCTCTCGACTTTTCTCTCGCGCTCACACACACTCTCTTGTCCATCACGCTCGCTCGCTCATTTGCTTTCGCCGTTTCGCTCGGTTATTGGCCACTGCCATTGCACGCTCATCTCTCTATCTCTCTCACTCAGTACTCGCTCGTTATCACTCGGTCGCTTGAAGTACTGGAATTAGAGTAAAGTTCACCCTCTCTATCTGACCATTGGCCTGTGGATGTCGTGGGGAGTTCAAAGTATGATGAATTCCGTGTGTTCTACAGAATTCAGTGAAACGGTCGGCGATGAAACATCTCCCCCGATCGGATATGATTTTACGCGGCGCTCCGAAGTCCTGCACTAACTTCTCTAATGCACGTATTACTCCGTTTGCTTTAGTATCCTTCGCTGGATGTAGTATCACATATTTCGTTAGATTATTAATAATCGCTAGAATATACTTATTTCCTTTCTTTGACGTTACAAAAGGTCCTGTGTGATCGACATGAATCACCGCGAAAGGTTGCTCGCCCGGTGGAATTGGATGTAAGAGACCGCTCTGTCGGCCTGTTTTAACTTTCGCGCGCACTGTATGCAGGTTCCTACGTGCTGTCGCAGATACCTTCGCACTCCCGGAAAATAATAATACTCGGTTAACAACGCTATCGATCGATCCAATCCCGGGTGACCTCTTAGATCATGGAAACGCACGGCTAATCCTTTCCTTATTGCATGCAGTACAGCGAAGAGTAAACGTTCTCCTCGGCGCTTGTATACTATTGCGTTCAATAGTTCGTAACCTTCTATTTCGCTCAACTCATGCTTGCTTCTTTCATTTACGGCTTTCTTAAGTATTGCACTCTTACGTTTTAATGTTTCATCACAACTCTGGTTAATCGCAATCTCGTCATACTCATTTACCATCGTGAAAACTCCACACTCGCTCATCTGATCGCTCTCACTCACTGGCGCTCGGCTTAACGCATCTACATGCGCGAGTTTCGTACCTGGCTTGTGCTCAATATTATAATTATACTCGCTCAACGTATTGTTCCAACGTACTATTTGTGGGTTAACAGTTTTCTGCGTACTTAAATACAACAGCGCTTGACAATCTGTAATTATCGTAAACTGTATGTTAATTAACATCGGTCTCAACCGTGTGACCGCCCAAACAATCGCCAAAAGCTCTAACTTACTCGAGTGGTAATTTTTCTCGGGTTCGCTCGTTCGCCCTACTAATTGCGTAAACTAGGCGTAAACGATTCTGCTCATCGCGTTGAAATAACATCGCAGCTAGTCCCAATGCACTAGCATCCGTGTGTAGTTCGGTTCTCCAATCTGATTTAAATGGTTGCAAAATCGGTTTCTTTGTCAAACTCTCTTTAAGCTTCTCAAACGCATATTGCTCAGGCTCGCCCCATGTAAATTTTACTTCCTTACCTAATAACTTGTGTAATGGCGCCGCTATTTGCGCGAACTTCAGAATAAACCGTCTAAAGAAACTGGCCATGCCTATGAATCTTCGTACCTCATGTGCGTTTTCCGGGATCGGGAATTCGATAATCGCTTTCGTTTTCGATTCTCCCGGTTCAATACCTTCGCCCGAAACTTCGAACCCTAAGTAACTAACTCGTTTATGCAAAAACTTACATTTACTCAACTTAATGGTCAAACCGGCTTTACGCAATGCTTCTAATGTTAATATTAATCTTTCGCGCAAATCGGGCCAACTACGTCCCGGTAGAAAGATATCATCAAGATAAAATAATACCCGATGCTTTCGAAGTGGTGCGAATGTCTTCTGCATTTTCTTGGTAAAATAATACGGCCCGTTTATCAGCCCGAAAATCATTCGAGTGAATTCCCCCGTTTCATCAGGGGTGATAATCGCGGTTTTTGGCATCGCTTTCTCAGCCAACGGAATCTGCAAATACCCGTGTGCTAAATCTAACGTAATGAATAGATCATAATCCTCAATCTCGACTAGATGATCGTCTACGGTCGGTAAGGGAAAAGGAACTCGTACCGTTTGCCTGTTGAGTTTTCGAAAGTCTACAACCGGACGCGCTTCTCCGCTTTTCTTACGGACTAACAATACTGGACTCGCGTAAGGTAAATTCGTATCGCGTACTATCCCCGCTTTGCGCCACTCTTGCATTATTCGTCATATTTCTTCTCGCTCGGAATTACTTGCTCGATACGATGTTGACGCAACCGGTTTACTATTCGGCAATTCCTTAATGTCTATTACAATGTCTGTCGCTTTACCCAATTCGGACAGGTTGGTTGCCACACAGTCGCGATAGTTGTTCAGAACTAACTCTTTTACCACATGCTCTGGTTGGTCCTCGCCGATATCCAAGTCCTCTCGTGTGATGGGCTTCCTGTCTGCCATCTCTCGTAACAGCTTCGGTATCATGGGCACGCGTGTAATCTCGCCTCGCTCAATGTCCTCTCCCTTGCTCACAGTTTGCTCCTCGGCTTCCAGGTTCAGCACGGCAACTTCATAATGATCATTGTCCGACACCGTGTCAATGATCTGGACGTACGTAGGCGGCACACTAACGTCAGCTTGCGCCACGGCGATCAACACCGTTTCTACAGTCTCACTCAGCTCGATAACGGATAAATACGAATCTTCCCGCTTCGAGAAAATTAGCTCTTCCCCGCTTTTACGGTATTCGACATATGGCTGCTCCGTAAATGACCGACCGATAATCGCGTCGAAACTCTGCGTATCGTCAGGTACTATTCGCACTAATATGTCTGGTACAAACACGCCGTCCACGTCTATCTCGGCTTTCACAATTCCCGGCGACGTTACTACGTTACTACGTTACTACGTTACTACGTTACTACGTTACTACGTTACTACGTTACTACGTTACTACGTTACTACGTTACTACGTTACTACGTTACTACGTTACTACGTTACTACGTTACTACGTTACTACGTTACTACGTTACTACGTAATGTGCTGGTCCGAAACCATTCAACTCGGATTGCTTTGGTATTACCGCGAACCTCTCGCTTAACACTAGCGTCGCCTTGACAGTGCAGTCCGAACTCCCGGGGTCGATCAATCCCCTCACTTGTCGTACGTTAAGTCGCACTAATTTCACATATTTATTGATCGTGTTGTTGTTCTTCTCACCAATCGTGTTTACTTCCGCCTTACTCGCCGGTTTCGCATCTGGGCAGTGACGTTGTGTGTGTCCCTTCTTTTTACACAATTTACACAGTAACTCGCGTGGCTCTTCTGGGCAATCACGTGCAATGTGTCCAAACGCTTTACAATTGTAGCACTTCGGCTGGCCCTCTTTGTTCGTTACGGGTGGACGTTTGTCCGGATTAGTGGTACTACCGGTGCTCGCGAACGATCCTTGTTTACTATCCTTGCTCGTACTCGCTGACGTCACAGGAGGTTGTCCCTGGGTCTTCGGTTTCACTGGATCCTTTCTGGTCCGTATTCTCGTGGCACGTTGCGTTAGCACTCGCTCATTCGCCATAATGTCATACATTAAATCGTCCAATGAATGATGGTTTCGCGCCATCAAAAGAAATACACAACTCCTTCGACCACATCCCATCGAGCACTTATTCTTTGATGTCACGGAAATCGAGCTTCAAGTCCATGCACAGTTTTGTTTTCGCATGAAAATATGCACTCAGCGACTTGTCCTTTAGTTGCACTCTGTCTATCATTTTATGCCATCGGTCTGATGTACTTTCAGGTACCACAAACGTATTTTTGAACGCTGTCTTGAAAGCTTCCCAACTCACTAACGTCGATGCGCGTGCGCGATACCAATCACGTGCACCGCCTCGTAGATGCATGCGTGCCGTTTCTAACGCGAAGTTCTCCGGCCACTGATGTATCTTCTGCATGCTCTCAATATTGTTTATCCAGTTTATTGGTCGTACACCTTTACTATCGCCCGAGAAATTCTCGATGTTTTTGCTCAAGTCAGGTATCACGTGATATAGCGGCACTTTATTACGCGTTTGTTCGTTTAAAAGCGTGCGCGCTAGTAGCCTAATCAACAAGGCCTCGGTAGACTCTCCTTCGCGGCTTCGCGCCCAGCCGCACGCAGCACGTCATCCAATGCCGATCGTGTCGGTACATTCGGCGGCGGCGCCGCTGCACCCATCGCTCCGTTGATATTACCGGTCTCGTCAACGGATATCAGGTCCTCATAATCGCCGGACGCTTCGCTCGTGTATGATTGGTGCGCACTTCCTCTCGTCGCTTCCGGAAAGTTTCCGCCAACACTGCGGCCTTCCCGCGCTTTCCCGCGTTCATCGTCACCATCTTGATCTCGTGGCGACTGGCGAGCTTCTGGAATCGGGATGTATATGCCGTATCGTATCGTCCAAGGGGTCGTCCCGATCCGAATCCGATGACATCTCTGCTGAACACCGACACCAGTTTTCCGAGAATCCCACTTCTGAATGATAACTATGATGGATAGTTCTCAGGTTAATTGTTACAAGCTCGAACGATTTCCGCCCAAGCACCACGCACTCAGGATGTCGTCGCGTAAAGCTCACAAGAATCAGAACTCGGAAAAGGGTGTTAGGAATAAAATAAAGACTTTAATATAACTCTAATAATTTGATACAAAGGAGTACTCGCTGTTTCTCGTACGCACTCGGTTTTTAACGGGCATCGGCCCTTCGCTCGGATGGCACGCACGTCTTTCTCCCTCGAGTTCCCTCGATCGACTCCCCCTCTCGACTTTTCTCTCGCGCTCACACACACTCTCTTGTCCATCACGCTCGCTCGCTCATTGGCTCTCACCGTTTCGCTCGGTTATTGGCCACTGCCATTGCACGCTCATCTTTCTAGCTCTCTCACTCAGTACTCGCTCGTTATCAATTGCGTTAGACAATACTGTTTTTTCCATTACTTCGTTACTGTTCATGTCATGCTATAATAACATTGCAACGTATTGTTGTTCATATAGTAATACGAATAAATTAAAATTAAGAAGAATTTACAGTAAAAAATATTAATAAGAGAAATAGGATCGTAACGATATACAATCAATTAGAATCAAAAGCCATGCGATCCAAGCCTAGGTCTTTGACGGCCTTTATACAGTAAAAAATATGTTTTACCTTTTGTATGTATGTTGTGTATCTAATGTCTTGTTTTTTATGTGCTGACTGCAGTGGTTCTAATGCAACAATATCTGGACAAAATTTTAAGTTGCAAGCAGATATTATATATATATATATATATATAAGGCTTGCTGAGAATCAATATTATTACTTGCTGCTATACATTTGATTTTACTTGGTATGTTGAGACATGGTACAGCAGTATCCTTTAATTTGCGTTTATTGATGGAATAAATATTGTAACAATGCAGCCCATAAGGACATCGTTCCCGGCGGCATCACCCGGAATACCGTCCGCCCGATCTCGCGTAATCGACATAAAACCGCCGGAGCATCGAGCACCTCCGAAGAGAGCCGAGCTCCACCGAGCGCGACCGCGACGCCGGGGCTCCGTAATTCTGCACCGTTCCGTTCTAACTTTGGCGTTCGCCTCGCGCGGGGGAGGGGGGATCGGCTACCCCCACCAATCCGTATCGCTTCGCGGGAGGTTAAAACACCGATCACCAGAACCAGAGAGAGACTCCGTCTCGCACCAGCAATCACTCCAGTCCGCTGGTCCTGAGCTCCGATTCCTAGAGCGGCAGAGAAAGCGGGATCCAGTGATCTATGTCTCGTTCCAAGAGATCTTGGGCGCTGCTCGAATTCCCGTCCCAATACTACTTCTCGGTTGCGACGGCAAAACCGCGGGGTCAAGGCAACTTGGGTTCGGACAACGTCTTATAAGTTAGCGGAACAAAGTGAGCAGAATCAAATCTAATTAATATTTTTATTTGTTGCTCATTTGTTGCTAAAAAGTTGCCAAAAAAAAAAAATTTGTTACTCTGTGAGTTTTCTTAAAAAACGATGTTCCGCTCAAAGAAGATTAAGTTAGCGTGACAATATACATATAATAACGAAATTGCACATAACAATAATGTAAGAATTTGTTGCTAATTTGTTGCTAATTTATTGCTCGCAAAATAAGTCTAAACAACAGCGGAAAACCTCAGCGTGCGGACAGTTATAAGAGTAAAGTATCAGAAAAAATTTGTTGCCTATTTAAATTTGGTACTGGCGTATTGTCTGAATTTGTTGCTCTCGAAATATCCGAGTTCCGAATTTGTTGCTTGCAAAATAAGTATAAACAATAGCGGAAAACCTTAGCGTGCAGCTAGTTACAAGAGTAAAGTATCAGAAAAAAATTTGTTGCTCGTTTAAATTCGGTACTGGCGTATTGTCTGAATTTGTTGCTCTCGAAATATCCAAGTTTTGAATTTGTTACTTGTTGTAAAAAGAATTTGCTCGCTGTATTAAAAGTTGGACCTCTAACACAGTCTTTTTATACGGCAGATTTGTTATCATAGGTTGGCAGAAAAGTTAATTGCTAGCATGATTTTCTTACTAAATTATTTTACAATATACTATTGAGAAATCCGATCTTCTTGCTTATTTTAAAACGTTAGAAATAGTAACTTTTATATAGCGCTGCTTGTTAGGCGCGCGCACGATATGAGCGCCGACGTAGCGCTATTTTTTTGTTAGTCACTCGCGTGATAAGTTTGTGAAGTAAGGGATTCTTCTGCATTGTGCTTTATCTGTCTCGGCGAGACAGTGAAGAAGTTATTTTACTCGTGAGCGGTATTGGATTATTGCGTTCTTACATGTTGTTTGGCGCTCCGCCTTGTAAAATAATTGTAAATAGGTCATACTTAGTTAAGTAATAGTTAGTTACCCTGTATCGCTTAGTATTCTCGCGCGAAACGTCGGCGGATCGCGAGCAGTTCAATCATGCGACTCACCTGTCGGTGCTGCCATCGCCCATCCGCCGACGACATCCACTCCCCCCGAAAAAGGGAGCAACTACTCGCCCGCGGCACATTTCAGGACCGCGGGCACTCATCGTTAAGTCGACCTACGGAGCACTTCGTCTCGGAGCCGGGACGACCGGCACGAAATCGCCCCGCCGCCTCGCTATACCAGGAGTGTGCATTTCCCCGGCTGCCTTTCTTTCCTGCCTGCTTTATTGCTTGCTATCCACTGCTTGCTTGCTTGCACGTGTTTGCCTGCCGCACGCCGAACGAGACGAGACTCACGGAGCGGTCACGAGTTCAGAGGACCGAACGAGGCCCGGAGGATTCCCGGGGACGACGGCCGACACGGTGAGTCGCTTCGCTTTATCTTTTCGTTGCATGCGCTTTGCCATCGCGAAAACGAATTGTGAGGGAACTGATAGTCCCTCTGGTCCTTCGAGTAACTTTCGCACCTTTCGCATCCGGGGCCTGACACCCTCCCGAGCATTTGGTCCTTCGAGCCGGATTATCGCGATAGTGTATTCCGCCGACCTTTCGCTCGTTTAACTGTTGCTTAATCTTAATAGCTTCGCGCAATTGCATTAACGACTCATCGGTGCTGCTAATCGTCGTACGCCGAGATATCTCTCATTCGCAACTCCACGTGGTGCTTCGCGACAAGAATCCGAGCGCTGAATCTTGTCATTACACGCCAGGGTCGTTAATCGCTCCCGTCGTTAATTGTTGATAGTTCGTACGCGCGATTGCATTGACGATTAATCGGTATTGCTGCTCCGTCGTCCGCCGCGATATCTCTCGATCGCAATCTTCACGTAGTTTCGCTTCGCGACGAGAATACACGCGCGCAGTCTGTCGTGCACGCCATTGTCGTTGATCGCTCTTGCCGTTGAATTACTCTCGCGTCGATCAAATCGTCATTTTCGTTATAGTGCGAACAATACGATTTATACATATTCTGGTTGGAGAATATTCTCCCGCGAATATTCTCGAGCTAACCATAATTATTTGCATATCTGTCGGCGGCCTTGGCGCTCGGTCACGGGCCGACCGCATGTACACACTTTTTTCTAAAGGGGCTCGCGCTCCACAATAACGCGCCGTTCGATCCCTCGTAGATGCTGTGTGCTTACAGCTCGACTCAAAATACACATTATTTCCGATCGTAGGAATTCTCGTTAACACATTGTCGTCGACCGAGCGTACTGTTAGTGGGCACTGTCCCCGGCATAATAATATATTCGATTTAAATAAAATGCATTGCTCGTCGTAACCGGGTACCTGCGCCGATAACGATACATCTTATTGGTAATTGTACAATTGCGTGCGATAGGCGGCCTTCCCGCCTCCTTGCGTTCGCGTTTCCCGATTCGTGCGTGAATCAAATTTTCGATATCGCAAATAATACGATTTACTACATTGTATAGAAGAATATTCTCTCGTGGATATTCAGTCGTGCCTTCGTGTAGGCATTCGAGCCGGGCCATCCGTTATTCGTCACCTTGGCGAGCGGAACAGTGTTGTTGTTTCTAGCATTCCGAACTCGAAGCCTATTGTGCTTCGGTATATTATTTTCGTGCGGAATCGGTTGCCATTGCCTCGAGCTCAAGTTAGGCTTTCGCCGTCCTTCAACCGTTCCTGCTCCGTATATCCTAACTCGCCTCTTCGATCCTAATTTACTATTCGCGGTCTTGCCCTTGTCGTGCTGCGTGCTGTTGTTGGGCGTTAATTGTCGTTAGCTGCCATTGGTCGTATCAGCGCAACATGTCCAAGGCAAAGTCGGCTCCATCTTGCCGCGAATTATGCGTCCGGCGGATGCGGGAGATCCATGCGCTCGCCCAGAAGGCCTCGACGGAGGCGACGATACGCGAGAACTTTTTGGCCCGCTACTCGAGCGTGGCGAGGATCGCCGAGGAGTTCGAGACCGCGCACCTTAAGGTCATTCAGGAGACAGCCGAGTTCGAAGCCGAAGACGTGATTCGGGCGGAGTTCGATAAACTGCATTATGCAGTAAAGGGACGGTATTACTCGCTCACGGGCGCGACGCCCGGAACGGCTCAGGCTCAGCCTTCGGGCAATTCATCGGCCATTAAATTGCCCGAGATCGCACTGCCGCAATTCTCGGGAGATCTCGCGCTTTGGCCCTCGTTCATCGCGTTGTTTAACGTTTCCATTCACGAGAACCGGAGTATCTCCTCCATGGAGAAATACCAATACCTGGTGGCCTCCTTGAAAAGGGAAGCGCTCAACGTCGTGAAGAACCTCCCCCTTTCCGCGTAGTATTACGCGATCGCTTATGAGGCGCTGCTCGACCGATATCGAAATAAAAGAAAGCTAGCGGATCACCACCTAAGTTCAATACGCGAGGCTAAACCGTTGAAAACCGAAACGGCTGATGCACTCCATAGCCTGGTAGATGCGTTCACCGAAAACACGCGCGCGCTAAACTTGATAAAGTTCCCGACCGATTCGTGGGATTTTATCCTGCTACACTTCCTGTTAGAAAAGCTCCCCCGATCATTGCGCGAAAAGTTCGAGTCGATTCATCGGGCCGAGGAGATACCGCGGTACGCTCAACTCATCAAGTTTCTTTCCGAGCATTGTAAAGTTCTTGAGGCCATCTCGGGCCCGTCCTCATTGTCGCTCAAATCGACTTCCGCGGCGGTTTCGTCATTTGTGACGCACACGAAGGATTGCCCCGTCTGTAAAGAGCAACATAACATAACCAAATGCGCTCGGTTTCTCAAACTTTCGTCGAAGGAGAGATTATCGACCGCTCGCGATTTGAAATTGTGCCTTAACTGTCTTCACTCGGGTCACGGCGTGAAGAATTGTCCTTCCGCGTGGACATGTCGATCTTGTAGTATGAAGCACCATACGCTGTTGCACTTCGGGCACAGCTCGGGACCAGCCCCTACGGCCGAGCCGGCGGCAGCGACTCCCGCCGCCCAGGGCACCGCGATCGAGATCGAAACGGAAGACAAACCGCTCGTGACAATGGCTAGTCTCGCCAATAGCGTCGTGCTGTTGTCCACCGTCCGAGCAGAATTGATCGATTCACACGGCAACGCGTTCCCTATTCGCGTACTCTTAGATAGCGCGAGCCAGGCGAATTTTGTAACTGAAGGCTGCCTTCAGAAAGGCGGCTTCCGGCGAACTAGGCACTCTGCTGCGGTTTTCGCGATAAACGAGACAAAGGCGGCCACCACGAAGGGCCTTACGTCGTTCGTTCTCCGTGCCCGCGGTCGCGATGACATTCGCTTTCCCATCGAGGCCACGGTTCTTCCGCGCATAACACCGCCGTTGCCAAGTAGTAAAGTCGCCGTCCGATCGTGGAAGCACTTAAAGGGATTGCCGCTCGCGGATCCCGAGTATCACCTACCCGGCAGCATTGACATTTTACTGGGGGCGGAATCGTTCGTCTCAGTATTACGTGACGATCGCCGCAAAGGAAGGGAAGGGGAACCGGACGCCTTCAACACAGTTTTCGGCTGGGTCTTGACTGGCGCGGTGTCCCCGTCGTTACAAGTAACACCCCTGCACTCGTTCGCGACCACTCTCGAGTCGATCGAGACCGCAGTGGGAAAACTTTGGCAGTTGGAAGAGGTTCCGGAACACACGTCTGGTTCGGAGGAAGATCGTCGATGTAAGGAGATCTTCGCAAAGACCACCTATCGTGACCACTCGGGTCGTTTCGTCGTTTCGTACCCCTTTGCGTCAGATCCTACATTCGTCGACTCGCGCTCAATAGCTGTTGGGCGTCTCCGCGCGCTCGAGCGCCGTTTCAAGTCTAATCCCGAATTTAGGATTAGTTACAATAATTTCATGCAAGACTATCTCGATAGCGGTCATATGGAATTAATCAAGAATCCATTCCCGTCGGATGGTCATATTTATTACTTACCTCACCATGGCGTATACAAACTCGATAGCACCACCACCAAATTGCGGGTAGTGTTTAACGCCTCGTCGCGCTGCCCCAACGGTCTATCGATAAACGATACATTGCTCAGCGGTCCAAAATTACAGCAGGACCTGTTCGCCATCCTGCTTAGGTTTCGCGCCGAACCGGTGGCCCTAACCGCGGACGTGAAGCAGATGTTTCGCCAAATATGGATAAATCCGGAGCAATTCAATTATCAACGCATTGTCTGGCGTTTCTCGGAGTCGGATCCGATCCTTGATTACCTTCTCAAAACGGTTACGTTCGGCTTCACTTCCTCCCCGTTCCTAGCGATCTATTGCTTGCTCCAGCTAGCTCTCGAGTCCCGTGACAAATATCCTCTAGCTTTCGCGACCCTATTCGAGGCGCTGTATGTGGACGACGTAGTGACTAGCGTTCGGACGGTGGAACAGGCTCGCGCGCTTCGCGATCAATTGTTATCGCTACTCCGGAGCGCCGGCTTCGAACTTAGGAAATGGGCGAGTAGCCCTTTGGACCGTAAATGTACTAAACGTACTATCTTGTCGAAGGGGCGCGGATTTTCGACCCTTTGGGATTCTTGGCTCCACTCACGTTCACGGCAAAATGCCTAATTCAACGCTTGTGGACGCTGCAGCTGGAATGGGACGACGAGCCTCCGATAGATATCAGTCGCAGTTGGGAACGCTTTCAGGCCGAGCTCGACGCGTTAGCTTCCCTCCGCGTTCCTCGCTCGTTTGATCCGCTCAATGTAGTCCGTTGCGAGCTTCATGGCTTTTGCGATGCCAGTGAACTGGGTTACGGAGCCGTAATTTATTTGCGCTTTGTTACGCGAGATGGTGTAGTCATTCGCTTACTGTGCGCTAGATCTAAAGTCGCGCCACTTCGGCCTATTACAATACCCCGTATGGAGCTCTGTGCAGCTCTATTACTATCAAAGTTGATCGCTTACGTTCGTCAGGTCCTTCAGCGACATCTTAACATTGATGACGAATATGCTTGGTCGGATGCCGAGGTCGTCCTTGCCTGGATTCGCTCGTCTCCACAACGGTGGAAAACTTTTGTTCGCAACCGCGTGGCCCGCATTCAGGACAACGTACGGGTCTCGGCTTGGGGCCACGTCGACACCGAGTCCAATCCGGCGGATCATTGCTCCCGTGGCCTTTTTCCCCGCGATTTAGTGGCTAATTCGATGTGGTGGGGAGGCCCCGCGTGGTTGGTAGAGTTCGAATCCCGAGCCAAACCTGTCGCTTCCGAGACGTTTCTTCCCAGCGAGGAGGAAGGAATCGTGCCGCTCGTCGCGCTCGATCCACCTAACTCCGTATATTCGTTACTAGATAGGGTTTCGTCACTAGACAAAATTTGTAGGATAGTTGCGTATATTTTAAGATTTACGAATCGTTCTAATGCCAAGCCGGTGCCCGCGACCTTGGCCGTGGATCAATTTGAGTCACACTCCGCGTTGTTAGTTTTAGTGAAAATCGCGCAATCTGAAGTCTTCTGCGAGGAGATAGATCGGCTTAAAAGCGGGAAGAGGATCCCCAAGCCTCTACTCAAACTCGCTCCCTTCCTTGATCCTACGGGCGTTCTCAGGGTGGGCGGCAGGCTAGTCAAATCGGGGCTGTCTTTCGAGGCCAAGCACCCTGTTATACTACCTAATAAACATAGGTTAACTGCACTCGTTGTTGAACAGGTGCACCGTGCCCACCTACACCCGGGTAGGCGCACGCTGCAATACTTACTCGCTCAACAATTCTGGATCCTCGGAGTCCACCGCGCAATCCAACGCGTACTCTCGAGGTGCTATAAATGTTTCCGCGCGAATCCGCATGCTTCCCAACCCGTCATGGCGAGTCTACCGGTCGAAAGGGTCGGTTAGGCTAAGCCATTTTCGATAAGCGGCGTTGATTTCGCGGGACCGTTCACGATGGTCACTCGTCGAGCTCGGGGAATCTCCTCCTTCAAGGTGTACGTGTGCCTCTTTGTTTGCTTCGCGGTTAAAGCAATACACTTAGAAATAGCCTTTTCGTTGTCCACGGACTCCTTCCTCGCGGCGTTGCGACGCTTTGTGGCCCGACGCGGACGATGCTCGCTCTTGTATAGTGACTGTGGCACGAATTTTGTGGGAGCCGCGCGGGAGCTCGAAAACCACATGTGCCTCGCGGCGGAGCGAGAGAAGATAAAATGGTCATTTAATCCTCCCTCCGCGCCCCATTTCGGGGGCCTCTGGGAGTCGGGAGTCAGGTCGTTTAAAACACACCTTCGCCGGGTGGTGGGGGACCAAATCCTATCTATCGAAGAGTTCACTACGGTCGTCGCGCAGATTGAGTCCGTGCTGAACTCCAGGCCCCTCTGCCCTATGAGCACCGATCCCTTGGATCTCGAAGTCTTGTCTCCGGGCCACTTCTTCACGATAGAACCCCTCGTGGCCGTCCCCACTCCCGACGTAACTCCGTTGCCCATGAATCGCTTGGGGCGATGGCAACTCGTTCAGCGGATCCACCAAGACTTCTGGAGGCGCTGGCACAATGAATACCTCCATACGCTGCAACAGCGCCCCAAATGGTGGACCTCCGCCAATCGGCTCGACGTCGGGTCATTAGTCCTCATCAAGGACGACAATGCGTCCCCGCTACGATGGAAACGGGGACGCGTGGAAGCGCTACACCCGGGTAGCGACGGCGTCCCGCGCGTCGCCACGGTCCGAGTGGCGGATGGCTCGATCTCACGCCCCCTGGTGAAGCTGTGCCCCTTGCCGTTGGGCGCTTCACCATGGGCGGCGGAGACGACTTGTTAAAATACACTGCGTGTATTTGGTGGGCGGGATGTTTGGCGCTCCGCCTTGTAAAATAATTGTAAATAGGTCATACTTACAAGGGAACGGTCGGAAGTGTCCCTACCCGATTTAGATGCGCTTTGGATATGTTGTTGAGCATAAAAAAAACAGACTCGTATTTTTTTTGTTGCTTATCTCGACGTTTAGGGGTTGAAAAAACCCCTAAAAAATAACGACCGATTTGGATGCGCTTTGGATATGTTGTCGAGCATCAAAAAACATTAGACACGGGTTTTTTTTTGCTGTTTATCTCGACGTTTAGGGGTTGAAACAACCCTTAAAAAATAACGACCGATTTGGATGCGCTTTGGATATGTTGTCGAGCATTAAAAAACATTAGACACGGGTTTTTTTTGGCTGGTTATCTCGACGTTTAGGGGTTGAAACAACCCCTAAAAAATAACGGATTTTATAGTTTTTAGCGAATATCTTCGAAAATATAAGGCGTATGAAAAAAAATTTGGTACAAAAGGTTTATGGCTTTTTGTGCTCTTTACAATGGCGTAATCAGATTTTTCAAATTTGTCACATTTTTTAATTTAACCCCACTCCCACCTATTATTTTTGCCAAATATAACAATTTTTCCAACGCAAATTTAAGAGCGTCAAATGCCAAATACATCCATGTGTATTTTTATTATGATACCATTATTAGATTTTTGGCAAGACGAGATGATATGTGGTATAGGCGTCGCCCTGTAGGTAGGAGTTGCGTTATTTCTGTTCAGTTGCGCCGTACGCTTAAAAATTTCCATTTCAACTCCGGGATGACCAAAAGCGCTGATGCAAAGGCCAGCGCAAGGCACTGACAGCGAGAGGTTAACGCTATTTCGAGAGTCCTAGACTAGCAACGGAATGTCGACTTCGACAAATTGTAAGATCGGGCGGGCAGTCGCAAATCATAATCTGAACGAACACGTGCGTCACATTAACCGCTACAATAATATACTATCCCGGTTACGGCACAACAAAATCAACAACCAAATTCACGCATTTGAATATCATTTGCTTGTGTCATAATTCCGAAAAGCAAGCATTTCAGATCATAAGTCTAAAGTGTAAAAAACTGTGTTGTACGCTGTAGTTTTGTGAACATGTAAGTGCATTTTTATTGTTAACTTTTATTGGTTTCTTACGCTTGTTACTTTTTTCTTTGATATTGAATATAACTTTTTATTCAGCTCTTACTCAATCTTTGCCAGTCTTGCCAGTGACTATATAATCTTTTTTGTTCATAAAATGTCACGTTGTAAGCACCTACTATAGTATATTATGCACCAAGGAGAGAAAGCAGCGTTTTTCAGACGAGTGTGATTTGCCGCTCTCGCCTTTGGATCGGGTGGCAAACTTCACACTCGTGAAAGATTTGGTGAAAGATTTGTTGGGGAGAGGGAAAAGGGGGAAGAAAGAGTGTTGTGTGTGTGTGTGTGTGTGCGCGTGCGTGCGCGCGCGCGGGTGCGGGTGTGCGCGTGTGTGCGCGGGTGCGGGTGTGCGCGTGTGTGCGCGGGTGCGTGTGCGTGTGTGTATGGGCGCTGGTACGTGCATGTGTGTGTGTGCGTGTGTGCGTGCGCGGGTGCGGGTGCGTGTACGTGTGTGTGTGTGTGTGTATGTGCGCGGGTGCGAGTGCGGGTGTGCGCGTGTGTGCGCGGGTGCGGGTGTATGTGTGCGCGTGTGTGTGCGTGTGTGCGTGCGCGGGTGCGGGTGCGTGTGCGTGTGTGTGTGTATGTGCGCGCAGTGTGTGCGCGGGTGCGGGTGTATGTGTGCGCGTGTGTGTGCGCGGGTGCGTGTGTGTGTATGCGTGTGTGTGCGTGTGTGCGTGCGTGTGTGCGTGCGCGGATGCGGGTGCGGGTGCGGGTGCGGGTGCGGGTGCGGGTGCGGGTGCGGGTGCGGGTGCGGGTGCGGGTGCGGGTGCGGGTGCGAGTGCGGGTGAGGGTGCGTGTGCGGGTACGGGTGTGTGCGCGCGTGCGCGCGTGCGCGTGTGTGCGTGTGCACACACCCGCACACACGCGCACACACACGCGCACATCCGCACACACCCGTACCCGCACCCGCACCCGCACACACACACGCACACAAAACACTCTTTCTTCCCCCTTTTCCCTCTCCCCAACAAATCTTTCACCAGTGCATTTTATGATATAGCATATATCTCATCCGAATTTCTGTAAATACACCACGTTTATGCTCAATTTTCAAGGTCTTCCCCAAGCACCACGAACTTTTTATTAGCTTTATCGTATTCAGGAGATCAAAATCTACAAAAAACACTATTTCTTTTACTTACACCTTTTTGGGCGAAATTCGTCCCTTTTTTAACATCCTCCTTTTTTGCACTTTATTTAATTTACCAAAATATATTTAAATCAGTTCTGCGACCGCATTTTGGTGTTATACTTTTTCTCTTTCTTTGATGTTATACTTTTGCTCTTTCTTTAAACGTTTATTTCAATTTTCACAGATTTTCCGCTATTTTTCTCGATTATCTAAAAATCTAGACGTGATGGAGCAAAACGGTTTACGAATTCGGATTCAGTGACCCAAAATCTATAAGAAACACCTACTCTGATCCCAGTTGCTTTTCAAAAAAAATTTTTTGTGGTCCTGTGTAATTAACTTCGAAATTACATCATACAATTTATATTACACAATATCATTATAATGAATTACATCTTACAAATTTTTATTACAAAATATCATTATAAAAAAATTAATATTACATTTAGTTAGTATTAGGAAAATTGTAAACCCATGTGGCAACTCGTCTCGCGTAAAAAGTGTATGCGTGGAGGCAGTAGGTTCCGCCCCCCTGCGGGGAGCTCTACTATTATTAAACTAGACACATAGTGTGCCTTCAAAGTACATGAGTGGACTTTCTTTTGATTTTGTACTAACAAGGAAACCCACGGAGGTGTCCCACTCCGATCTTGATGAGCTTTATATATGTTGTTGTGTAGACAAAAATAAGAGATACGTCTTTTTTTATACGTGCCCATACGCACGTACGCATGTTAGAGAGTGAACACCCCTTCGGAAAAAATCAATTTTTCTCTTTTGGGCCGAATATCTCCGAAACTATAAAAGATAGAAAAGTTTTCAAAAATGTAAATTAAATGGCTTCAAAAGTACTTTGAAATAATAACAAAATATTTTTTTTATTTCTTTTATTTTTTAACATAGCCCCGCCACACCAATACACTTTTTTCAAAATTTTAAAATTTTTTGATCACCAAATAAAAGGTTGTTTTTTTACGAATTCAACCATGTATGAGAAAGTTATGTTACGATAAACTATTTTTGAGAAATAATTATAAACGCCTCTGTACACACTTTATCCGTGTCCGCCTATGCGCTCGATTCTTCATGCAACGCGTTCTGTTTGCATCTTCGCGTACTTACACCTAATAGAAGATGACTAATACATTTGGAGAACATTCTACGTAATCATGGAAGTTTTTATCGTGTTCTAGAGTCTAGACATAACAACTGAATCATAGATAAGATTAATTGTAAATAATGTAAATTATGTATAGGGGCCTCGTCCGGATAAACAATAATAATGTAGTTGCGCTTGCGCGCGCTTCGCCAACAGAGTTCATATCCTGCACCAGTAAAAAATCGCGCTACCGATCGGGCGGACCAATCCCGCGCGTCCCTTGGCGCGTACATCTCATTGTGTTTTCTGTTGCCGTGAAGTCAACAGGTTCTTCAAAAAAGTTTCGGTTATTCGGTGTGTTGTAGAATTGCAGTAATGGGAAAACATCGTCGATCCTCAAGGCGCCATAAATATCGGCGCGATCGTTTACGATCCCGTGGGCGGTCGCGGTCTCGCGAGCGTTCGCGATCCCGCGAGCGTTCGCGATCCCGCGGTCGTTCTCGCGGGTCTGACCGCTCGCGTAGCCACAGATCTCGCGATCTGAAAAGCTCTCCATCACCTCGCCGCATCCCTTCTCCGAATCTGGGCTCGATTCCCGCAGGCGATATCATGATGCAGAGGATTCTCTCGCTCCTCGAGATGTAGAACAGGCGCCTCGATACCTTAGAGGTTAGGGCGCCCGTTTCAGGCCAGATACCAGAAAAGCAAGGACAAACGGTCCCTGAGGACCGGGGCATTGATCCAGGTATGTCCCCTTGTTGACCCTCATTACTTTCCTACGAAAGAGATTTGGCAAAGAGGGGACATAACCGATTGTCCCTTGCCCTACGCTTTATCTCTCACACCCTTTCTCGGTACGCAGCGCCAGAAGCCCCTGTCGTCACTTTTGAGGACGAAGTCGAGTCGGATAACATCCCGCCTCCGGCTCCCCCGTCCTTGGCGGACGAACTCTTCGCGGTACCTACGCAGCCTCCAGTCAACTCGTCCTGGGAACCTGCGCTTTTCAAATTCACCCGAAAAGCTGTTCGGGAAGGCATTGGCGAGGCACTGTGCACTCAACTTCTAAGAAATATAAGACCAAAGCTGAGTTGGCGGCGTTGAGCCCGCCAAAGCTCAACAAAATTCTAGTCCCAGCTCTCAAGCCGACGGCATCTGCAATCATAAGAGACGAGTACCAAATGCAGGAGCAGAGACAAGACGCGGCTTGTCTGAGAGCCTTAGGATCGGGAATCTCGGAGCTCTTGAAGCCCGATATAACATCTCTCCTTCCAGAAGAAAGCCGAGATGCCTTGCTACAGATGACTGATGGGATTCGTCTTTTTGCGGATCACCAACATAACCTCTCCCTGGCTAGGAGAGCCTTCATCAAGCCGGCCCTGAGCATGATGGGGAAGACCATTGCAGATTCGGCGACGATTGACGAATGGCTTTTCGGTTCTTCTTTCACAGAAGAACTAAAGGATGCTCAGGCTTATGAGAAAGCTGCCTGAGATCTAAAGAAAGGGGCCCCCCAGCTCCTAAGGCCGTTATTCAACCGGCGCGCTAAGCCTCAAGAAGAAACCAGCCCGTAAGACAGCCGGGAAACGGGAGAGCCCCTGCGGCTCGGACCTCGAAGACGACGCGCCAGGCAGGGGCTCAGCGCTCGGACAGGCGACCGCGGAGATCTCGTTCCCGCTCTCGTCGGCATTAGACCCGGTAAGGACTGCTGGGCGGCTGAAATATTTTGCAGACCAGTGGGAGGCCATCACGTCGGATCCTGTAGTTCTGGACGCGATTCGGAATTACAGAATTCCCTTCTCCTCCTCCCCACCGTTTAGGCCCTTAATAACGGAACCTAAGTTTTCGCGCTTGACCGCATCTCGTTGCGACAAGGAGATCGCTCGTCTATCGTCTAAGGGCGCGATTACGGTAGTCGAGCCATCCGCAGATCAGTTTTTTTCGTCATTTTTTCTGGTCAAAAAAACTTCCGGGAGCGTAAAATTCGTGTTAAATTTAAAAGATTTAAATGCATTTATATCGCCCCCGCACTTCAAACTTGAAGATTGGAGAACTGTGGTTCAGCTTTTGCTTCCAGGAACATATATGGCGACCTTGGACTTGGAGGATGTCTACTTGCTGGTCCCGATCCATCCGGATGACAGGAAATTCTTTTGCTTCCAATGGAGAGGTGTGGTTTATGCTTTTGCCGCTCTCCCCTTCGGGCTTTCTACGGCACCCTTTATATTTACCAAAATTCTTCGCCCTGTGACGACTTACTTGCGACGTCGGGGATTCTCTTCCGTACTCTACCTGGACGACTTTCTTTTATTCGGTTCTTCTCCAGAGGATTGTCTGGATAACGTGCACACGCACATAGAATTGCTTTCTTCCCTAGGCTTTATCGTCAACTTTAAGAAATCAGATTTAGAGCCCTCGACATTAAAGAAATATCTTGGATTTAATTTTGATTCGATTCGACAAGCCATATCGATCCCCGACGTCCGCCGGGAGAAGCTTCTGCGTTTGGTGCTGGCTTTTTCAAAAAAGCGACGAAGCTCCATACGGGAATTTGCAGCTTTAATAGGATCTTTAATTTCAGTTTGTCCTGCCTTTCGTTATAGCCTAATTTATACGAAGCGCCTTAAAGCAGAAAAATTTAACGCTCTCATTTCGGCAGGTGGATCTTACGACGCAACCATGGATATTCCGCTGAATTTGCAGGAGGATTTTTGTTGGTGGCGCAAAGCCCTTTTGGACCGCGACCACGCTAACAAATTTTGCTTTGGCCAATACGCTTGCGAGATATTCACAGACGCCTCCCTGACCGGTTGGGGCGCTTGCTGTGGTCTCGAGCGGGCTCACGGATGGTGGTCCAGCGAGGACGGCTCTCGACACATTAACGAGCTGGAACTCTTGGCCGCATATTACGGCCTGAGATGCTTCGCCTCTAACTTGCACAATTGCGAGATCTTGTTGCGACTAGATAACGCCACAGCACTCTCCTACGTCAACCGATATGGATCGGTAAAGCATCATCGACTTTCAGCCATTTCCAGGGAGATTTGGCAATGGTGCGAGCAAAGAAACATCTTCCTATTCGCATCGTATATCGCGTATATTGACAATAAGATTGCCGACGAAGAGTCTCGCTGCTTAAAGGTCGATTCCGAGTGGTCCTTATCGGAGGAGGCCTTTGATGCAATTCTCAGGACATTCGGTCCATTTGATGTTGACCTCTTTGCGTCTATCTTAAATGCAAAATGTGATCAATATGTTTCTTGGCACCCTGACCCAGGCTCCGTTGCAGTGGACGCCTTTACTTTCTCTTGGAAGGATTTTTATTTCTATGCGTTCCCTCCGTTTATTCTAATTCTTCGAGTCCTTAGAAGGATCGTGGAAGATGGGGCGGAGGGAGTATTAGTGGTCCCCTGGTGGCCGTCCCAGCCCTGGTTTCCGCTTTTTCGTCAATTACTTGTATCTGACCCACTCATTCTAGAACCCGCTGATAATTTGCTTTTTTCTCCACTCAGGACCAGGCATCCGGCTTACAAGACACTATCCCTGGGGGTCGCCAGATTATCCGGGAAGCTTTCAGGCTGCAGCAGGTCTCGCAAAGGGCGATAGAAACGCTCATGACCTCATTGGCCCCTGCGACGGTGAAGCAATACGCCCGTCCACTTCGTTCGTGGTGGCAGTTTTGCCACCAGCATAACTTCTCGCCATTTGCCCCACTGCCAAACCAGGTTCTCGATTTTCTAGCGACAGAACTGGCTTCGGTTGGCTCGTATTCTACATTGAATACCGCACGGTCGGCCGTTTCTCTTATATCGAAGAATGGTGTCGGGGATAATCCTTTGATAAAGCGCTTTTGCAAGGGACCCAGCGTCATTAAACCGCCGCGCCCCCGGTATAATTGCGTTTGGGACCCTTCACTGGTCATCGCTGAACTGGGAAAGCAGTTTCCGCATGAGGATTTGAGTCTGGAAGCAGTTACCAAGTAGTTGGTATTACTCGCGGCCCTAGCGTCCGGACAACGTTGCCAGACTTTAGCTCTCCTAAAAATTTCTCAAATCTCCTTTTATGCGGAAAGGGTTTTTCTACGGGTCCCGGATCGAGTAAAAACGTCGGCACCGGGGAGATCTCAGCCTCTTTTAATTTTTCCACGTTTCGTAGACCACGACAATCTTTGCCTGTTCAAGCTCTTGGAGCATTATATTTCGCGAACTTCAGCCCTTCGTTCCGAGGGTTGCGATTCATTGTTTATTTCGTATAAACGCCCCCGCGGTCCCGTTTCAGTACAAACGATTAGTAGATGGATTCGCGAATCTTTGCAAAATTATGGGATCAGCGATTCGTTTGCGGCCCATAGCACGCGTCACGCGTCAACCTCGCTGGCGGCACGTAGAGGTGTCGCAGTGGATAGTATTTACAGAGCGGCCAGTTGGTCTGGGTCTTCACGGGTATTTGCCAATTTTTACAATAGGCCAATAGTGAAACCAGATGAGTTTGCGAACAGTGTTTTGTCCGCCTGATTTCCTCTCCGTTTAGTGTATGAGTCATAATTTTATGTTATACATAATGTACCGAAGCACCTTATGTACAAGCTTTGTCCGAATATAAGTGACGAAATTATTCTAACCGAAACTTTTGTACGCTTTCCTGCCCTAATAGGTAACCGGCAAATCGCTCGTTTTGAACATCTACATTATTATTGTTCATCCGGACGAGGCCCCTAGATAATTGTAAGATTAAACGAACTTACCAAGTGAAGTTCGATCTTAATTATGTCGGGGCCTCTTCCGGATGAACTTCCCGCCCTAGAGATAACGAAATCCTCTCTCCTCCCTCTGATCTGGATTCGCCTTAGTTCAAACCGAATATTCTTGAGCGATTTGCCCCGGCTTTGAAACATGAGATATACACGCCAAGGGACGCGCGGGATTGGTCCGCCCGATCGGTAGCGCGATTTTTTACTGGTGCAAGATATGAACTCTGTTGGCGAAGCGCGCGCAGGCGCGACTACATTATTATTGTTCATCCGGACGAGGCCCCTATACATAATTACATTATTTACCATTAATCTTATCTATGATTCAGTTGTTATTTCTAGACTCTAGAACACGATAAAAACTTCCATGATTACGTAGAATGTCCTCCAAATGTATTAGTCATCTTCTATTAGGTGTAAGTACGCGAAGATGCAAACAGAACGCGTTGCATGAAGAATCGAGCGCATAGGCGGACACGGATAAAGTGTGTACAGAGGCGTTTATAATTATTTCTCAAAAATAGTTTATCGTAACATAACTTTCTCATACATGGTTGAATTCGTAAAAAAACAACCTTTTATTTGGTGATCAAAAAATTTTAAAATTTTGAAAAAAGTGTATTGGTGTGGCGGGGGTATGTTAAAAAATAAAAGAAATAAAAAAAATATTTTGTTATTATTTCAAAGTACTTTTGAAGCCATTTAATTTACATTTTTGAAAACTATTCTATCTCTTATAGTTTCGGAGATATTCGGCCCGAAAGAGAAAAATCGATTTTTTCCGAAGGAGTGTTCACTCTCTAAACTAAGTCCACTCTCTATGCGTATGGGCACGTATAAAAAAGACGTATATCTTATTTTTGTCTACACAACAACATATATAAAGCTCATCAAGATCGGAGTGGGACACCTCCGTGGGTTTCCTTGTAAGTGTAACGGCATTTTTAACAATAAAAAGCAACAATTACTTAACGAGCCCTAATGTACTTAACGAGCCCTAATGTACTTAACGAGCCAATAATACACGAATCACACGAATCAGCTGAACGAATTAGTGAACAATGAATCAAACGGCCATCATTTGTACAGAATCAACTAATGCCATCTATTAATATAAGCCAACAAGGGGGTGACGGCTGGTCTAGTGAGTAGAGCGTCAGATTCGTAATCCGGAGAACCGGGTCCGAATCCCGCTAGGCCACTGAGAATTTCTCAGCAAAAACGCTCTCCCCCCATCTAGCGGAAAGAGTTATCCCTAGATGGAAAAACTGGGCTCCGTCTTTCGGAAGAGACGTTAAACCGTTGGTCCAAAGGAAATGGTGATGGATGAGTTGAATAGGGTTGGGTACGTCCCTTTAAAAACGCCCTTGCCCCTTGACTTGGATAGGGTTGGGTACGTCCCTTCAAAAACGCCCTTTAAAGCCCCCTCGGGGTAAATAAAGTATATATCTTTATTTTTTAATACTAATAAGCCAACAATAGAAACATGTACTCGCAACGTTTAAATCGGCGAATTAGAACGTTAATGAATCCAGCAGGCGTTTTATCCCACCAATATTATTTTACCTGAAATATTTTTGTTCAATACATTATTACGACAAGATATTTTTGCTCTGAGATATTAATGGCTGAGATATTATAGACGAGATATTTTTGCTGAGATGTTTTGGGCTGAGATAAAATGAGGGGTCACCATCGAAAACATATCGTCTACGTGCTGACATATTACATAATGTATTTGGTACAAGTGTTCAAAGAAGTATAAATATTGTTAATTGTTACTGTAGCGTTGCATATGTAACAAGTAAAATATTAATTAACTGTCCAAGTATTGAACACGAAATATTTTGTTCAAACGGTTGTCTAAATCAACGAAAAACTATAAATATTTTACTTTTGGAAACCTCACATTTAATGCAAGATTTATTTGATAATATAATTAAGGATTATATAACATTAACGCCGAAAATTTGTCAGATATGTTCTTCAAGCACTACGGCTAAAGTTATAGCAGCTGGTAAAATATTTGGTTAATTTTGTATATTTAACGAATATGAAAACAAACACTAAATACTTAATATAAATATTAAATATTAAACTTTTATATTTTCTCAGGTCCACTGATTTTCATAGAAATTTACAATAAAGATGAGAAACAAAAATATTTTATATTAAAAGAATTACCAACACTGTTAGGTCCGTCGCGATATACTTTAGTATACGGGATGACGGGGAAAGGACGAGGGATCGACGCAACAGGGTACACGAAGCCGAGACAGATATGGTTACAATTACTATAAGTTTAATGTCGGACTGAATACAATAGGTCATAGCGTGACCGTGCTCGGGCGGGGACTGATCCGGGGACCGGTAGCTCGCGCGCCCTCCAGTGCGGCGCGACCACAGCGCCGGATAGCGTCGGTAACGAAACCCAACAAACACAATTTGAAATATTAATATAAATAGCAAAGAAAAATATATACTTTTAGCTGTGATAGATTATAAAGGACCACATCATACCAGAACATCAAGTAAAAAACTGGGACATTTCACAACATTATGTCTTCGTCCAAATAAGACATGGATGCAGTATGATGACTTAACAGAAAAAGAACAAAGAAAACCTGATACTTATAAAACAGATCCTCAATTACTAATATATGTATTGAATAAAATATGAAACATAAATTCTAATAACTTTTTATTCCACATACACCATAGACACACACATAATTTCCTTTATACGTTTTACTCTAAGGGTACACAACTGATTTTTTGTAACTGCATGCTGAGATATTTTCCGCTGTTATTTACATTTATTTTGCAAACAACAAATTCGGAACTCGGATATTTCGAGAGCAACAAATTCAGACAATACGCCAGTACCAAATTTAAACGAGCAACAAATTTTTTTCTGATACTTTACTCTTATAACTGTCCGCACACTGAGGTTTTCCGCTGTTATTTACATTTACTTTGCGAGCAACACATTAGCAACAAATTAGCAACAAATTCTTACGTTATTGTTATGTGCAATTTCGTTATTATATGTATATTGTCACGCTAACTTAATCTTCTTTTAACGGAACATCGTTTTTTAAGAAAACTTACAGAGCAACCAATTTTTTTCTTTGGCAACTTTTTAGCAACAAATGAGCAACAAATAAAAATATTAATTAGAATTGATTCTGCTCACTTTGTTCCGCTAACTTATAAGACGTTTGGGAATTGTTAGGGGAACGAATAAATCTTATGTATTCTTACGTATTTTGAGTCACAGAATCTTGAGCCAGCTATGTGGGAAGACTCAAAATACGTAAGAAAACGTAAAAAACGTAAAAAATTACGTCTGGGAGTTTAAACAATTTCATGTTTTCCCACATTTTCCTTTATTTTCCATGTTTTCTCCGCTATAGACATAATTTTTATGGCCATTTTCGGATTCTACACCTCAAAATACGTAAGAATACGTAAGATTTTTCGTTCCCCTAACAGTTCCCAAAACTCAATTTTGTGTACCCTCCTTAAGCAATTTTACAATCTTTTGTACGTTTTGCCCCATAAAATCATAGTGGCCACCATGAAAAAAATCTCATAGCTATTTGGCAAATTTTTTTTAATGCAGGGTACTTAAAAATACAAAAAAACATAAAGAATAAATTTGTGTCGTTGTTCTGCACAATTGTTTTCTGGGTCAAAATGAAAAAGAGAAAAATCACTAATTTTTACATTATTTTCATCTATTTGTATCATGTCTACATTTAAAAAAATTTGGCAATTACACCGTTCAATAGAGCAAAGTTTCAGCTTTAAGAATCTGTTTTTTGAATTGCGATACGATGATTTTTAAGGGAGTAATGAGCAATCAAAGTCAAAATGCTCATTCCTTATTCAATCCGCGATAAATCAGTAACAAAAAATCGTAGAAACATTTTTGAAAAAAGATTTTGCAAGGAAAACTTCAAGCTTTTACGTTAGAAAGTCGAAAATTTTCGCAAATTTTTTTTGTGCACGTAACAGGCCCACAAAGTGAGAGGAAAATTTTCTATTTTGTCCAGCTCGTAGTTTTCTATATGTAAAAATTACCAAACTCACAGAAACTAAAAAATAATAGTAACCTTTCGAAAGTAGAGATTTCAAGCTTTAAAATCCTTTTTTTAAATTTAAATTTAGTTCATTTTTAACAAAATTACAGCTGCTTGAATTTTGTCTATTTTTCCTTTCTAAAAAAAGGCATGTTAAGTCGATAGTCGAATTTATTGTTGCCGCTTTTCCGCGATGCTGATTGGTTTTCTCGCTGCGCTTACTTCATTTGCAGCTGTCATCGTATATTTTGACAGTTGTGTGTATCAAGAAATTAATAGTGTAATAGTAATAGCATAATGTTAAAGCTAAATAGCGCGCGCGAAGCGCGCGTCTGTGGTGCTAGTAAAGATAAATTTAGTGTTCCTTTAATTTTTGTGAGAAGTGTAGATTACTTAAAGAATTGGTAATTTGTCAGAGAAAAATTTCTAGTTCGTGAAAGGTAGTATTTAGGTGAAAATAAATTAATTTCTTTTGTAAACTGGTAATTAATATAAATAAATTCTTTATTATTGAAATAATTAATAGATAGTTTATCAAAAATAAATCACTATTTATTTGAAAATTAATAATTAGTGGAAAATAATTATTAATTATATTGCATAATCTTAAATCTTACCTTGTTAAAAACTTCATTATCAAAGAGTTCGCCATACTCCAAAGTAAAGTCTTAGTGTAACAGAATTTAAAAAGTTAGTATTTAAATAGAGAGAATCGTGTATGCGCTCAATCACGAGAAAATCCTTTATCCACCAGTCTTCAAATATCTCCAGAAAAAATCCTACAACAAATATAAAAATTCGAGGTAAAGTTTGCGGTAAAAATATAAACTGGTTTGTCCACCACTTCCAAAAACTTTGCTATTATAATTTTTATTATGATAGATATATTTAGATTAAATATTAATTAATCCTTTTAGAGTCTAATCTTTTTTGTGTGTGAGAAGAACATATTTAATTAATTATTTTTTAAAATGTTAGAGATTGCTGAATACGAATATAAAATTTACCAAAATTTATTTTGTTGTTATTGCTTTTGTGAATAATTAATATTTCCAGACACTAAGATATAAAATCAACGTCTATCATAAATAATATAATAGACTCGATTCAATTAATATTTTAACTTGCCTACAATACGAATTGCGCTACAGATCACTTTCTCGTTCTCTCCAACTTTTACAAGACAGCAATTTACAAGACATTTACAAGACAGCATATGCATACGTGTGTGATTTTGGATGCACCTTCTAATATGTAATATTATATGATATATTGATGATCACACACACATACTGTAGAATGGGATTTCACTTTTTCAAATACTTGAGAATTTCCCCTTTCTGATATTTTATTACATGCTTAAAGGATACAACTTTCGCCTTCTATCGTCTTACAAAACCACCAACGACTCTTACACACTTGCGCGCCAGCCACGCCCACTCTCTCCTCTCTCTTTTTCGGTCATCACTCTCCGGAAGAGCCCGACTCTTACGCGCACGCCACCTCTCGCACGGAAGCGTTCAACTCTCGTCACGAAACGCCATTCGGCAGCGCCACCATTTTCGCGCCAAACCAAAAACTATTAGCAGGCGTGTGCACATACATACACACACACTATCTGTCACGTACTACGTTTACGCGAGCGTTACTTCTGTAGTAATTTATGCGATAATTCCTCCACGTAAGGGCCAAAGTACATATGACAGTCGTAGTCGTGGACGTAAGTAATGCACAAGTTTTGGCGTATCCTGATTTGTCAGGTCGAGAACTACGACCGTCGTATATCGCTACGCCATGTTATGTGCTTTGGGTCTAAACTAGTGAATTATTGTAAGTTACTATAGAAGTAACGCTCGCGTAAAGATAGTAAACGGTCACGACTATCACTACATATCTCCGACCCGCTGATATTTTGCCTCTTGTGACACCCACATCCTAATTTCGTAGCACTTCGATCCTTGCGTGACGCGACCAAAATTCGGAATTAAACGATCGTACTTATGTTAGTAGTATTTAATTAACGATGAGAGACCACGGTGTTACGCGCAAACGCGATATGTATTTCTAGGTTATATAACTGACTGACAGCGCGCTGTCCGCGCAAACGCACTGAGCGACGAGCGCGCACGTACGCGTATATGCTGTCTCTTTTCAGTGTAGCAACACTGTCATGGAGGGGACCCGGGGGGGGGGACGCTCGACATGTTCTCAAATGCCATCTATCGAGGCAAAAGCAACCGTAGGTTGCAACCGTACGGCGACGACGACGTATCTTAATTGTAAAATTTAACATTTCGGACTTTGCATCGTAATATCTCCGCTCATAGGGCACGTAGCGGAAAAATAAAAACACTCTTATTTATAAATCGACCCCAAGCTATCGATCAAGCCTACTTAGAACTTAATCCGTTCACTCGTTATTGAGATCTCAAAATCTCGGGTACTCGCAACTCGTGCGTTCGCGTAAATGAGTCACGGTGCGTCTCGCTAATTTACTTCGCGTAAACGAGTGATTTATCGTAAGTTACTACAGAAGTAACGCTCGCGTAAACGTAGTATGTATGTTTACGCGAGCGTTACTTCTGTAGTAACTTACGATAATTCACTCGTTTACGCGGGATGAATTATCATAAGTTACTACAAAACCCCCGTTTACGTGGAGGAATTATCGTATAAGTTACTACAGAAGTAAAACGCTCGCGTAAACGTAGTACGTGACAGATAGTGTGTGTGTATATTACTACGTTTACGCGAGTGTTACTTCTGTAGTAACTTACGATAATTCACTATTCACCTCAACAAAATCATGAAGAGTATACGGAGGTACCATCTATATAACGAGTATAACGATAACTTTTTAAAGCACTGATGTAAGTTGATACATTGTAGTTAGAATAACAATTTTTAATAGACAACGGACAATTGGGCATTTTATTGTTTTACAATACATAACATGGAGTTTTATGCAATCTCAAGTTAAAACCGATTTGTCTGTTGCGTAGCAAGTGGGTGAAATTACTGAGGATTATGAGAACTTCATTAATACATCAGCTGTACTTTATTATTGTACCTAAACATAAAATACTGAGGCCTTATCTGAGGCTATTGGGAGTAATGAAACTGAGACAAACTAGCAGCGAAGACTCCGATCATTTTTTACGATGTTCCATTTTAACAAATTTTTATACTGTGCAAGTTACTATATTTATGGGTTTTGGATATATTTTACAATATATTGCTTGCTTCAGGTAATTTATTATCTTATTTTTACATGTGTTATGTATCATAAGAATAATAAAAAGTGGAAGATATAGAAGAAATTATATATATATATATATAAAATATATAATTTCTTCTATATCTTCCACTTTTTATTATTCTTATAATACACACACACACGAACGCACGCACGCACGCACGCACGCACGCACGCACGCACGCACGCACACACACACACACACACACACACACACACACACACACACACACACACACACACACACACACACACACACACACACACACACACACACATATATATATATATATATATATAAAATACAATATATAATAAATTATATATATATATGTATATATATATATATATATATATATATATATAATGAAAATTCTAGGACACGGCACTGCAATTGGATATTATTCCGGAAAAGTTATTTCTTTTGCTGTTCGGTGCAAAGATTGTCGTTTATGTAAACTCGGCCACCCTCACAGTGATCATGATTGTAGGCTAAATTATAAAGAATCTGCAAAGTCAATGGAAGCTCATATGGCAGTGGAAATATTTACCAACAACCCACTGTTTATGCAAGAGAATGTTGCCGTTAAGACATTGATAGGAGATGTGGATAGCTGTACGATTGCTTCAGTTAGGAGAGCAGCTTCCTTTGAGGTGGAAAAATGGTCAGATTACAATCATATAAAAAAAAGTTTCACGGGTAGTCTGTATACAATAAAATTGTCCCCAGTCCTTATCGATTACTTCGGTAAAAATTTTGCGATTGCCATAAAACGAAATAAGGGAGATGCTGTGAAGGTTGAACAATCTTTGCGAGCAGTCGTACCTCATGCATACGGTGATCACACTCTATGCGGTGATTGGTGTGAGGGTACTGTTAATGAAGATTATGTTCATAAGAATCTCCCACAAGGTAAACCTTTAACAGATCCTGATTTGAAAATTCGACTAAACGAAGTGATTTGTCGTTATGCTGCAAGCTCTGAAAAAATAGCTCAGTGTGGTTCAACTCAATCGAACAAATCACTCAACCAAATAATAGCCTCTAAAAACCCAAAGTCAAGGCATTACGCAGGATCTGAATCACTATGTTTCCGGGTAAGTGCAGCTATCTGCCAAAAAAATATTGGCTGCCAATATTCTACTTCGGTTTTCGAAAAAATGGGATATCTGCAAAGCGACAAAAGCATTGCGACGAGAAAACAAAAGGATGTACTTCGTCAGATAAAATCCAATCATAACAATAAAATTTCGACCAAAACACGGAAGCAGGTTTTAAAGAAATTACGAGCATAAAAAATGCAGCTTGCAATAGGAGAGAGGGTATCACCTACGAAAGCGGCTTTGCTCTCAATGAAGTCTCGAATTTTATCCCTCATCCTAAAGTTTCTACACAAGAAAAAGTTGACCTGCAATCTTGTAAGGTTTTAATTTATGATTTAGAAACAACTGGTACTGCTCTCCAAGACAAAATCGTTCAAGTAAGTCCTGATATATTTCAGAAAAGCTTATTGCAATAAATGAAAATGTATATATTATTTTCTTTCTTAGATCGCAGTCGAAGCATTCACAGGTACGCGTTCTTTTAACGCTTATATTATTCCATCCAAACCAATTTCAAAAACAGCATCACAGATCACAGGGCTTCGCGTTTTGCAAGGCAAACTGTATCTGTACGAAAATCGTGTAGAATCGGTATCCGCAAGAGTTGCTTGTCAACAATTTTTGGAGTATCTTTGAAGTTTTGAATGCCCCCTTATTCTAGTTGCTCATAACGGTTTCACGTACGCCTATTTTCTATTATAAGTTCTTTATTTTTAATTATGTAATTGCCTATAATACTTGAATTTTTTACGTAGATTTGACAATCCAAGAATAACAAGGTTGATGCAACAATGCCAATTATACGATGAATTTAGTGGTATTGTAAAAGGATTTGCTGATTCTTTGAGAATTTTCTGCCAGATTCTTCCAGAAAGAAAAAAACAAAAAGGAAAATTCTCAGTCAACGGTTTATTGCATGATTACCTTCCCGAAGAAAATTCGCAGTCGCTTCATAATGCGATAGATGATGTTCGAGTTCTAAAAAAATTAATTCATGAGATTATGAAGTCTGAGGCTGTAATAAAAAAATATGCAAAAAGTATTTCGGAAATCAACGCAGAGAAGGAGTTAAAAGCGACAAAAACTACGAATAAGGCTTCTTTGCAACAATATAAAGATAAATTATCCAGTAGAATAATAAATAAGATGGCCGAAGCTGGCATCACTCAGCACGTTATGCAGCTTGCTTTTGAAAATAATGGAAAAGAAGGACTACGCGTGTTATTCTCTGAAAATGTTAATGGCAAACCAAGAATAACCAAAGATAAAAATATTTTAGAAAAAATTTACAGTCTATTTCCTAGCAATTAGTTTTATCTAATGTTCTTTAAATTTAAGTCCGCATTATCGACATTTTTTATTTTATAAATATTGATATTATTAATTTAGATTTTCGTTCAATATTGTGTTGTGAGCGCACAACGTATTAGAGATTAAGTAATGCACTTGGCAACTCCGAGTTTCCTCCTATCGGAAATATGACCCTAGCGACGAAGACCGCTGACGCGAAGACCTGCACAAGCCTCGGGAATGACCAAATATGGGCAGGTCGGACATCACCTGCCCGTTAGGCCGTCGCGAAGTCAAAATCCGCTGACTGCTAGGTCAGCAAATACCGAGGTGATAAAAAGCCCGCCCTTCCAAGGAACGGCGGGCAGTCTAAGTACCGAACGCGTACCGCGAGTCAACGTGTCAGTAAAGTATGGTAACCCGCAAGTCAGGGTAGTGAAGTAATTGATTCAAGTGTAACCACGAGAGATCTGTTTTATTAAACAACTTTGAAATCACAAAACTCGCAAGTGTTGTTCTCTCCTCCAACCCGGCGGATCCAAAGAACCCTGTGCCGGAACACTCCCGTTTACGGCACAACAATTGGTGGCAGCGGTGGGATCTGCTAACCGGACGAGAGGACATCCTGCCAGACTTACGCCTGCAAAAAGGAGCGGATCATCAAAAGGCGGTAAAACATCCCGGAGAGGAACAGCCGACCAGATCCAGAGCGAGAAAAGCCACGGTAGTAGCCCCCGCGTGTTATCAGCGACACCGGAGAAGGCCCCGACCTACCGTACAGACTCGCCAGCCCGAAGCAGCGAAGCAGGGACGCAGCGAAGCAGCGAAGCAGAGGCGCAGCGAAGCAGCGGCGCAGCGAAGCAGCGACGACGAAGCAGCGAAGCGGCCCTGCAGGACAACGACTCAGCGGAAAATGGACGCGATGCGCTACACGGCGTTACTGTAAGTCCGTTACGATTTATCATTGCGAATGCCAAATGTAAAACTTTGCGAGCGACGCGAGACGGTCCGCGAACGCCGATAACAAAAATAGTGAGAACCGATAGATGTCGGACGGCGAAATCACCCCATTCCGCCCCGTCCGAAACGCATCGTTCCTACACAGTGAACCAGCCCTGCGCGCGATAGAATCTAGCTCGCGAAGTCCCGTGCGCGTCAATAGAAATACCGATAGCGAAACATTAGACCGCGTGCGACGGAATTTAGACTCACAATTTCCGGACGATAACACACCGGTGCTAGAACTGCACCCGAACGTCATTACAGAGCGGGAATTTTTGTTCGACGAGATAGACGCAAGTTTAGCGCGTGAAAATAACAATAATAATTGCGGTAACGACGACGATAGACTGACCCCGACACAAACAGACGCACACTCCGACGTCGCAACCAGTACGATTAGCAGAATCTCTCAACGAGGAGAATTCTCCCTGACGTCCTACGATAGCGACTTGTTTGACCCGACGGAAGAAGATTATACCCCGCGGGCAAATAGAATGAGCCAACAGAGGGCTAATGCGGCCCCTGCGCCACGAGTCGACATAACGCCCGAACAAGTGAGCGAGGAAATTAATCGTTTACGATCGGAAGCCCATCGATCGCCCGAAAGGGACCAAAGCCAAGCCCCTGAGCCGGCACGAGCAGGCCAAGGAGCGGCACAACAATCGCAAACAGACCTAGGAGCGCTAGGCACCGTGATTACCGACATCCAGCGGATAATGCAGGATCGCATGAACCGTTCAGAGGCCGCGGAATTCGAGCGCTCTGTCGAACTCCTTCGCGCAGTGCGCGATGTACAGGACCGCGTGAGCAGGCTAGAAGCTGTAAACTATGAGCGCCCCGACGAAATAGGTCGCCGCGGGCGCAGCCAAGGTCCTCTGGACATTACCTACGGGCGCACGCATACCGACGTCCGAAACCAACCGGGACATCACCTCGGGTGCCTCAGCCTAAAGGAAGCCCGAAACATGATACCCGAAATAGACGGAGAATCCCGGGAGCGCGTCCGCGAATTTCTGAACGCCAGTAATTACGCAATGAAGAACATACACCCCGCGGATGAATCAATACTTTTGGAGGCAATGTTATGCACCAAATTTAAAGGCAAAGCTATGATAGATTTTGACACGCGCGATATTCATGATTTTGCGCAGTTAAAACGCGAACTAGAAACAGAATATCTAGGCAAGCGCAGTATGACCCACCTGCAACTAGAGTTTAACTCCCTAAAGCAAAAATCGGGGGAAAGCGCGCAGGAATTCGGGCGACGCGTAGAAAAACTAGCGCGAGAACTATATGAAGCCATGGAGGAAGGCCAAGGGCACTCACAAGAGCAGCAGGCCATTCTCGACAGTATAAAGGTACAGGCCCTCCATAATTACCAGATCGGGCTGCACGAGGACATTAAAATGGTAGTCAGGGCGCAGCGATATCAAACTTTGCAGGAAGCAATAACCGGCGCCACGTCAGAGGAGAAATGGAAAGGACCTCCTCAGCGCTCAACATATACTACCGACCGAAACAAAAACGGTCAAGAGCAAACCCGACAAGCTCAGAGCGTCGGAGGCAAGTGCAATAAATGCGGAAAGCTAGGCCATAGCGGACAAGAATGCCGTACTAGCCGATACGCCAATAGATATTCTCTCCCGAGAGCGGAACAACCCCACGGAATAAATACAGTTGAGAAATATTGCTTCCACTGCAAGAAAGAGGGGCACAAACGGGAAGATTGTTGGCAGCTGAACGGCCGACCCAAAAAGGAAAGAACACGCCAATCTAAAACTGATGGAAATAAAAAACCACAGGTATATACCACAGCGAAAGCGTTTAAGCATACGTCAGACAAGGACGATGAAATATCGAATAGCAGCAGCAGCGGCAGCAGCAGTAGCAGTGAAGAGGAAAAGAGACCGAGAAAGCATAAGGCGCGAGCCGTGAGCGAGTATCAAGTTACTCAAGTGACAAGCAGGACTAGTAAAAATTATAATCTAGATCTCGTGACACTCCCGATGCAAGAAACCAAAACGGGAAAAATGAATTTTTTGCTCGATTCCGGAGCAGCACTAACCTTTATCAAAATAAGAAATTTGAAAGGCAATACACAAATGCGTGAAAAGAAACTAGCACTGACAGGGATAACAGGACACCAACTGTACACCCTTGGAAAAATAAAAGCCACAATAAAATTGAGAAAACAAGTCATACGCCACACAATATACGTGGTAAACAACGACTTCCCGATGGATTATGAAGGAATACTAGGAATCGATTTCATCAAAAAGCACAGAGCTGATTGTCTCCATGGGAAAAACGTATTGAGAATCGGCGGAGTAAATCTTAAGCTCCGACCGTATAAGAAGCTAATTCAACCCCCCCGCAGTAAAACAATCATACAGACGACAGGTGCAGATCGAAATACGAGAGGTATTGTAAAACGTGTAAAACCTATTTCTGGAGTTTTTATCGGAAGTTGCGTGATAAAACCAATAGATTCCACTTGTCTGAGAAGCAAATTAAACGTCACCGGGAAGACAGTACAGATGCTTACACCGCATGTAACTCGAGAAGAGATGCCGGTGAATGACACGGTTGACGGACTCACATTACCCGCGACTGAAGAGCGCAACTCAATTCAAGAACAACGCGAGAAAATACGTAAAAAATGCATGAAAATTTTAAATAATAAAGAGGAGAAGGCGTTAGAGCAGAGATGCGACGATTTTTGCGATATATTTCATCTGGAAAACGAAATAGCTAGAGAACACACCAAGCAGGAAAAAGTGAAAGCGAAACAGCAGTTCGACAAAAAGACTAACAAAGAGACGTTTAGGGTAGGCGACAAAGTGCTATTACACGACGAGACGGTACGACGCGGACGATCGAAAAAACTCGAGTCCCAATGGATCGGACCATACGTAGTTGGCATAGTTAAAGAAGTTACCAAAAGCAAGGCAATAGCCGAGTAATAGCATAATAAGAAGACTTACGTTAACAACGACGGGGTGCACCATGCCCTCGCCCAGCCATCAAACGATCTCGACCAGACAGCATAGGAGCACGACCCCTTCCAATCGGGGGGAGGCCACGAGCCCGAGAGCGCAAGAACGCTATCATGGGGTCGGTAGAACGATCTTCAAACCTCCAAAAACGGCTTAAATCCAGCAACCAATCGGGCGCGGGCCCGCCATGCCAAATCGCAACCTCCCAAAAAACGGGAAGGAGACGAGCAGCACGACCAAGTGCCGGCGCGGCCGCCACCACCAAGACCGGGGCGGCAGCGTCCTCCTCCCCCTCACCAGTCCAAATTTCACCCGGGTCCACAACGTCAGCCCGGACTGACACACGCTCAAGCGGTGACATATTAACGTCACGAAGACTCCACCAGCGATAGACTCAGACTGAAGAAACTCTCCAAGCAAGAACAAAGTAACAGCCCACTGACAGCCAGTGTCAGCGAAAGTAAAGGATAACGAGGCTCATCCTTTATCAGTACCTCGTAACAAGAGCATCACCCATACCATCGCACGAGGTGACACAATTTATCAACGAGCCAGGCATCCATCTCGAAAGAATCGGACACCAACAACGATACAAATAGACGCAACCATATTAAAATCAGACTTTCACAGCTTAACGTAGACACAAAATAACATTACTAACACGCGTACTTCCATTAAGAGACCATAAAAATCAAATGTACGCGAGAAACCAATAAACGTAGATGCGATCAAAATTTACCTATATAATTCATAACTGCGAATACACCAAGCGTTTTCAAATAAGAATATCGCATGTCCCGTAGGTCCCGCAACCATAATAGTAGTCGTAATAAGGATTATACTTGTAATTATTTATGAAAAAAAAAGGGGGGGGAAACCGCAGCATATTAGCACATAAGAAAATTAGATTGTAACCTCTCAGGAAAAAGAAAAATGCAAATAAATAAATAACGAAAAATTTCGAATACCTCAGTTTTTCTTTTTCCGCGGGGGAAGGAATGTTGTGAGCGCACAACGTATTAGAGATTAAGTAATGCACTTGGCAACTCCGAGTTTCCTCCTATCGGAAATATGACCCTAGCGACGAAGACCGCTGACGCGAAGACCTGCACAAGCCTCGGGAATGACCAAATATGGGCAGGTCGGACATCACCTGCCCGTTAGGCCGTCGCGAAGTCAAAATCCGCTGACTGCTAGGTCAGCAAATACCGAGGTGATAAAAAGCCCGCCCTTCCAAGGAACGGCGGGCAGTCTAAGAACCGAACGCGTACCGCGAGTCAACGTGTCAGTAAAGTATGGTAACCCGCAAGTCAGGGTAGTGAAGTAATTGATTCAAGTGTAACCACGAGAGATCTGTTTTATTAAACGCCTTTGAAATCACAAAACTCGCAAGTGTTGTTCTCTCCTCCAACCCGGCGGATCCAAAGAACCCTGTGCCGGAACACTCCCGTTTACGGCACAACAATTGATATTATTAGTTTAGATTTCGTTCAATAATTATGAAATGTTTATTTTGTTGGAAATTGAAATTATATATTTTTTATAACATGTTTTTTGTTCAGTTCTCTGAATTGACAACTAAATAAAATATGTGAAAAAATTTTAATTTTTTAAATATAATATCCTTTTATCCCATAATAATAAAATTAATAATAATTTAATTACAATATTATGGCTAGAACTTTATATATTAATACTCTTTGTGACATGCAGTCTTTCGACCCGTTTGAATTTCGCGCGTCGAACAGCTGCTCGTTCGCAGAGCACCTGCTTGTTCGCAGGATAGACATTTTACTTCCGTGACACGCATGCATCATCACTTTCTCGATCAAATATTTCTTAAAAATCCATGGCAACACACAACCTTTCATATACCACTGGAAAGCTTGTGATTTCATCTTTCAGTGATCAGTTTTTAATTAACATCTCTAGTTTTTCTTAAAAGATATCATATCATTTCCGGTAAAAATTCAATAACCTCCCATAAGAGCTATGTTAAAAAGTGATTTTTTATATTGCTCGTTTGCAATAATTTACATGGCAACAGGGTCTCAAATTTTAAGAGATGGTTTATTATATGTTAAAGAACAACCTCCCAAAGTTTTATTTATGTAGCTAGTCTTTTAGTTTACTTTCGAACCACCTTAAACGAACCCTTAAGTAGAATTTATCGCACCTTTTACTTCGTAAAGTTTAATTCAGTTTTGAACACCAACTTCGCCATTTTTAATCCACAAACAAAAAGGCAAATAATCCGCCATTTTTCAATATATTTAGATTTATAATTTTTATAAGGCATTTTATTAGTAATTTAAAGCATTTAAATAATATTTTCTGTTAAAGTTTTGACGGCATGTCTATTTTAAACATTTTATTACATCAATGCTTCAAAAATGCTGCCAAAGTTAAAAAAAATTTACTTACACCAACGTTAAAACTGGTGGAAAAAATGTGACCTTAATTTAACTATAAGTCGGATCCCGACATTGGTACAACCTAGGCCGGTATTCATAGTCGGATTTTATATTTAAGATCGTCTTAAGTACAATCTTAAGATGTCATAAACCAATCACAAAACCGTATTAACATCTTAAGACATTACTTAAGACTTAAGACGATCTTGAAATAAGAACCGACTATGAATACCGGCCCTAAATTTGATTCCCCAAATTAGTGCAAAAAAAGGTTGGCGTGACGTTGCGAAAATGTTGGATACCAACGTTAAGTGTGTTTATCTCAACGTCGGGCGAACATCAAAATGCCGCTTGAGTAGATCCAGGGAAGATCTAAAAGCAAAAATCAATCTTTTAAAGAAATCACTGATTGCTCGCTGAGTTGTTTTTTCTGCTGAACGCAGAAAATTTGAAATCCATTTGCGTCTCAGAAATGTTTATGATAATACCATTTCTGAAATTCGAATAGATTTCAATAAGATTTATTTCTTCCATGGCAAGAAATTCAATCACCGCTATTGTCTGTTACGCATATCTGAAACACCAGTTCGAACTGCTCGTGTGACACACTCACGTAACTGATCACAACGCCACTCAACATAGTGCAACTAGAGACTTCAAGTAACAACTCACAAGGGAACCTCGCAAACTCGAAAATTCTGATTTTAATGAAACTTCCCACACATGTAGGAGGGGTAAACGGATAAATTTAGACATTTTTAGTTGCTGCCTAAAAATGGTTTTAAGGGATGAAACCACCACTCATATGTAGAGCGGCTTTTACTTTTCTCGATATATCTCAAAAAATATTTGAGATATCAAAAAATGTTTCTTATAAAAGTTTTATAGTAAAATTTTCTCTATTCAACAACATTAATATAATATTTTTTAAAAATAATTTTTAAACAAAATTTTGATTAAAAATTAGAATAAAAAATTTTTTTTCAAAATTTTATTAATGTAGTTATATAGAGATGTTTTTACCATAAAACTTTTATTTGAAACATTTTTTGATATCTCGAATACTTTTCGAAATATATCGAGAAAAGTAAAAGCCGCTCTACATATGAGTGGTGGTTTCACCCCTTAAAACCGTTTTTAGGCAGCAACAAAAAATTTCTAAATTCATCTTTTTACCCCTCCTACATGTGTGGGAAGTTTCATTAAAATCAGAATTTTCGAGTTTGCGAGGTTCCCTTGTCAGTAAAAAGCTAAATTTTCTAAAGCGCCAAAGTTAAGGGAAAAAAATTAGGAGGCATTACTTTCGTACTGACCCTCGTACATATTACTTGAGTAATAAAGTAACGCAATTTTGTAATATTATAATTTTGTCTAGGAAAATTAAAGCTAATACCACTTGAGTTGGAATAGAACGACTCTTGAATAGGAGATAAGTACTACTTGGATTTTAATTTTTTTGAAATAAAAATACTGCTACTTGAGTTTTTTCGAGGTATAAGGATATTACGTATACTACTTGGATTTTATTATTTTAAAATTAAAGATACTACTACTTAGATTTTTTTGATGTACGAAGATATTACGTACTAATTTAGGTTTTATTATTTAAAAATTAAAGATAAAATTACTTAGGTTTTTCCAAGGTATAAAAATATTACGTACCACTTGGATTTTATTTATTTAAACTTAATGCTACCACTTGATTTTTTCGAGGTAAAACTTACTACAACTTTTAATGTTTGACAGATCTTATACTCGTTTATTTTGTATACAACAATCTTGCTGGCATCAGGCGAAATCACTGAAGACGAGATGTCATTTTTTATTTCCGGAGGTTTTGCTTTGAGTGAGCCAACAACAAAGTGTCCTGCAGACTGGCTTTCTGAGAAATCCTGGAGTGAAATATCGAGGATTAGCAATATTCTACCAGCCTTCGCCGATTTTACGCAAAGCTTCCAAAACAATTTATCATCCTGGAAAAAGTATTATGATTTCTTAGATCCAGTTAACTTGCTTTTACCGCAACCTTGGGAAACAATTTTAACACCCTTTCAAAAACTACTTGTTGCAAGAATGATAAGACTGGATGCAGTACCAATAAAGGTATTATATAACAATGATTATGTAATACAAGGTGCTCAAAACTATCATATACTTGTTTGAGATTGCGCTTGTTTCCTTGCTGAAAATCGCATGTCAAGTAGCCCCTTCGAGAATTTGTCGACGGCAATGTTTAATATGGCATGGATCTTTCATCGCATCGGAAAGTTCGCTAATTGCTGGCAAAACACAGCCACGGCCGACCGGGCGCACAAATAAAGTCAAACAACAACGCTTTCACTAAGGAAAGATCCATGCCATAAACATGGCAATTGAAAACACGTAACGAGCACGTCGGAGCTCCAACCGAAATCGTGACGTAGGCCGCCGAGGGCCAATCACCCGCCCGAAATCATCGGTGATCGGCCTGGAGGGAGCATCACCACGGAGGTGATAAAGGGATCGCCGCTGCGCCGCGGAATCGATTTCGCTTGCCGATATCGCGCAGTATCTTTGTACGACCGCTATATTCCGCCGAGTTACACCGCATTCCGCTTGGAATCCCGCACTTGCTCTTGCTTTCTCGCTTGCTTGAGTAACCGCTTTTGCTACACCGCCGCCGCTTCGCACTCGCTTGCGGAACAGCTTCTTCGCCGCGCTAATCTCTGTGCACGCTAACGCTCACGGCTTGTCGCCTGAAAGGGACACGCTATAAAACTTTGTACATAAACTTCTGTAAATATAGTTTGTTTATTCAATTTCTGTGCTTGCTATTTTTTTGTGGTCGTCTGTTACCTCGCGCTATCTCGCGCAACCGCGTGCTCTCGAACATACCTCTTTAATGACATTATCTAGGTTTTAATTTAGACATTATAATTTTTTCTTCACAAATACGAAAATACAAACAAAAAATAAATGCACAGTGTTTTATATAAATAAGACTTTATAGGACTTTTATATAGGACATTTTCAATTTGATCAAATTAATTTCAAAAATATGCTTCCTTAATTATTATATCATGAAATATATATCACATTTCCTTAATTTTTAATATCATATACAGTACAACTTGTCAAGATGGCCACCTCTATAACTCGGCCTCCTGTTTAAGTTGGCCGTATTTTCACAGAACCGCTAAAAATGTATTAATTTGAATAGGAAAATTTTGTAATAAGTTGACCACCTGTCTACCTTGTATCTTGGCTATCTTTTCCATGCATTTGTATAAAATTGACCCTATGTATGTTGGCCGTTTTTTAGATATTTATATTTCGAGCTTGTTGTAAACAGAGAATGATATCAGTATTTACGTAGCTGTAGGTTTTGCTTTGTCCGCGCAGTAAATAGTAGCGCAGTAGCCATTTAACTTTTGCTCGTATATTATATTATCTTGTATTTTATAACGTTTTTTTGGTAATTAATTTTTTCTACGTGTTTTTACAAAAGCTGAAAGCGTTTTTGAGTCAGTTTTACAAGATACGGATTAATATTACACCGCCTGCTACACATGCTGATGCTTTGTGGCATGTAAAACAATTGATTCATTATTCAGTATGAAGAATAGTGCAAGAAAAGCCGTAATAGGATGTTCGTGTTAAATTATTTTTAACAAACAAATATTATTCCAACCATAGTAAACTGCAACAAATTTTCACGAGTCTAATGACATATTTTAATTTACGCAGGCTGAAACATGCGTTTGTTAACTATTATTTACCGGTTATTGCGATAAATATTACCACATGCCTCGGTAGTCGAATTGGTACGACGCCCTTCACGGAATGAGGGAGGTTCCAGGTTCGAATTTTGGCTGAGGTAATATTTTTCGCAATAAATTAAATTATTTAAATACGATGCTTATATATAAGTTTCAAAATTACATCAATTTAGAAAGACCAAAACCCATGGTCGAAATGTCTTGACGATTAATCTGACCAAAACTAATGGTTAAATTGTCATGACGATGTTTTGGCTAAGGTAATATTTTTCGCAATAAATTTTTTACAGTTTTTAAATAATTAAATCGCGTAGATTTAATTCCGGGGAGGGATGGGTATTAATGTTCCAACGATAGCTGTGTTTCAAGTCCGACAAATAATAATCGGCGCGCAGTTTTAAGGTGGAATATATATGTATATGTATATTATATACATTTAATTCGTTACTCATGTAACTATCAATTTCTTTACTTGCGCACCACGTACCGCGCCTGACTCGTATCGCCGTCTATTAATTTAAATCTTAAATAATTATATATGAAATAGGGGTAGAAAAAACTGAAGAATATAATAGAATTAGATCGATATCTCAAATATTGAGAAAGCTACAGCGTAAAACACACTTTTCTGAAAAATGAAAAAGGTTAATAGTGTAATAGGAATAGTATAATGTTAAAGCTAAATAGCACGCGCGTCTGTGATGTCTACTCCATTCATAAAAAAGCCGTGTAAGAGATTTGGTAATTATGCAGTATAGGGGACCACCCTCTGATGATCTTGACCTTGACATATGTTGTCAAGGTCACTCTTCTGAGTGACCTTTAAAAGGTTTTAGCCCTCGGTCATTGTTTGTTAAAAAGTTATTAACAAAAAAATTTAATGAATAAAATGTAATTTTCTGACGCCGTATATAGATTATATGCTTTCATATTACATTCTTCACTAATGTAAGCATAAGTTGTCCTTGATTACCTTTCCTACTGTTGTTGATACTTACTGCCTAATACAGCACAAAGTGTTTAGACATTGGACATATGCTGTAATTTAATCTTTAAATTAAAAATTACCATACACACACACACACGCGCGCGCGCGCGCGCGCGCGTGTGTGTGTGTGTGTGTGTGTGTGTGTGTGTGTGTATGTGTGTATGGTATTTTTTAATTTAAAGATTAAATTACAGTATGTGTCCAATGATCGCCATTTTTAAGTTTTATATTTATTGTACGAAAACGTATCAAATAAACATAATTTTTGTCAATATTGGAGGTGTGCTTTATACATTACATTCTTTTATTTATACATTACATTTTTATTCATTTAGCGTTGATGGATAGGGTAAAGTGCATATTTCGGAGCTATAAGGGATAGCTATAACAAAAAAAAATCAACATATTAGTGGATACAGTCGGCTAGAGAGGCATTTCAAATTTGCTAATCCGAATTAAGATCTGATCCGAAATCTGCACTTTACCCTACATTGGATGGAATATTATTTAATGTCTTTTTTTCATTCATAATTTCTGTCTGCTTATAGGGAAACAAGATTTATCATTGTACAGTACACATGGGGTTACCGCCCCTGCCCCGTAGGCAGGGGTGGGTGGGGGTGAGTAGTTAATCAAGGAGAGTTCTAACTATGAAGCTCCGAGGGGGGTGAGGGAGGGGGGGGGGGTATCGGGTTTCGCGGGGGGGATAAGGGGGAGGGGGCGGGGTATCGGGTTACACAAGGGTATCGGGTTACGCGGGGGGGGGGTAAGGGGGAGGGGGAGAGGGAGGGGTATCGGGTTACGCGGGAGGGTGAGGGTGAGGGGGGGGTAACGGGTTACACAGGGGTATCGGATTCCGCGGGGGGGGAGGTATCAAATTTCAAGGATATCGGGTTTCAAAGATATCGGATTTCAAGGATATCGGATTACGAGGGGAAGAGGGAGGGGGAGGGTGACCTTGGCATACCACGTGTATGACTCACCGGTATGACTCATATCCGGTATGACTCACCGGGATGACTCACGTGTATGACTCACCGGGATGACTCACCCGCGCCGCGGAGTCCGCGTTCGCGGTCGCGGTCGCGGTCGCGGTCGCGCCGCGGGGGGGGGTCCGCTCCGCGCCGCGGGGATACGTTCGCAGGGGGTACGTTCGCAACGACGCCGCTAGGCGGCGCACAATGGGTAAGACTAACTCGATAGCGCACTGCGTAGGAGCGTGTCTCGTCGATGACGCGTCGAACCTGTCGGAACATGTTCGTCGTAAACAACATTTTTTGGGGAAAAGGGGGGTGTTATCGCGTAGACTAAACAATCTATCTACGCAGTACGTAAAACAATCTACGCAGTACGTAAAAGACAAAGGAAGAAATGACGTCATCGGGACGATGATTGACCCGATAACGCGTCGAACCTGTCGGAACATGTTCGTCGTAAACAACATTTTTCTGGGAAAAGGGGGCTGGTTATCGCGTAGACTAAACAATTTCGCGTTATTTTTACGACGCAGTACGTAAAAAAACAAAGGAAGAAATAACGGATCGACCCTCGAAGCGACCATCGCGATCGCGATGAGCCTTTGATGACAATCGACAAAGCGTGTGAAGGTAATCATGACGATTACGTGGTCAGCGATACGTACGGTTGCGTGGTGACATCAGAACGGAGAAGTCGTCAGAGAAAATTATAATGGCAGCGTATAAAAATATAATGATAGTCGCAAAAAACGTCTCGCATTACAAAGGCGAGCGCCGACGTCTGCTAGAACATCGGCGCCTCGCTTCTATGTTACGGTACGCGATATTTGATTGTAAAATCATGCAGCTGAAGTTTTTGGCGGACATCGCATATACGGCTTGAATGGAAATGCGCGCGAAGAAATTATAGCTGCTTTCTTTATGTTATTAAAGTATTCAGCGAAGGACAGTCGATGACGCATCGAACCTGTCGGGACATGTTTCGCGGGCACCGTAAACAAATTTTTTATGGGAAAAGGGGGTGTTATCGCGTAGACTAAACAATCTATCTACGCAGTACACGAGACAAAGGAAAAGATCTTTCAAAAATCAGTTGGAACGAGAGAGAGGGCAAAGGGTATATAACGAGGAATAAAGCGCGTCGAGCCGCAGTAGTAAGATTTGAGAGCGATACATCGGCCGAAAAGTATCGAGGTTTTTTCGTTAATATATGATAGAACATTATCACGTGCACGTTGCTCAGTAAAAGAGACTCTGTGAATAGTGCGAAAGTGATCAAACATGGATCAATTCGAGCAAACCGAACGCGATATATTGGAGCTGTCCGACCAAGTAGCTACCTTGGGTGAATTTTTCACATGGGCGCTGCAATGCGCGAATTCGTCGAGCAGCTCGAAGAAGGCTGTCGTGCCAAACGTCAGCGGCTCTCGATCGGACAGAGGCAAAAGTTGGTTGCCAGAATCGCGTGACTCGAGGGTGCGAAGACGCGATTGAAAAGACAATTTATCCGTAGCGGTGGTGATTATGCGAACGCCGGTAACAGTGGCGACACGCGCGCGACAGAACTCGTATGGCGAGAAATCGATGTAGCGTTCGAAACGCGGATAATGACCGGTGCGGTAATTAATACAAACCATATAGATCCGCGACAGTTTTTGAAAGACGCCTGCAGCGTAGTGTGCAAGCGACTGCGAGACATTATAAAAACACATAACTGTGTCAAAGTGAACACCGCGTTCAACGGGGAATTTGTGGCGGGTGATAAACGTGCGAATAAAAGTATTACTACGAGAAACTATGAACTTTGTCGTACGTCGCACTTGCGCGAGTGGTACGAGCGGCACGTTATCGAGCCCACATTAACGTCCCTCGAGGAGTTCCAGGAACGCGACAGTGGGTGGGCGTTGACGCGAATCCTCAATTTGACGGTGAACGTCAACAGGTACAATCCATTGCGCGCGGGGTGTCACTTGCAATTGCCTCAAGACATTAAATCGAAGAGAGCGGTAATCAATGTGCGATCAATGGATAATGCGTGTTTTGCGTGGGCAGTGACGGCTGCTCTGCATCCAGCTGAAAGAAATTCAGATCTGGAATCATCATACCCGCATTATTCAACGGTATTGAACGTACGAGACATTGAGTTCCCAATGACGTTGAGTCAGATTAAACATTTCGAACGACTCAACAATATATCCGTTAACGTCTATACCATCGAGGGACAGAAGACGTCGAACGTTCTTCCAATACGGCTTACCGACCGCACGAGTAAGAAACACGTGAATCTGTTGTACGTGCAGGACCCACGGGACAACAATGTTGGACATTTTGCGTGGATCAAGAATCTATCCCGCCTCGTGAGCTCACAATTGAGCAAGCACGCTGGTCGGAAATACATTTGTGATCGGTAAGTGTCTATACTTTTTTTAAAATAATATATAAAATATTATATATTTTGCGTATAAAAAAATTTATAATATTTGTGTTTTTCTTTTTTGCAGATGTTTTCACTATTTTAGTTCGAACGACAAGTTGCAGTCTCACACTGTGGAATGTCGAGAGGTAAACAAATGCGCAATCCGACTACCGAGCGAGGACAACAAGTGGCTGAGCTTCAAGAACCACAGCAGGAAAGAGCGACTTTCCTTCGTGGTGTACGCCGATCTGGAGTGCGTGCTGCAGAAGACACAACCGGAGACGGAACACGCGTCATACGCCTATCAACATCATCGGGTATGTAGTATAGCATACTACGTACAGTGCTCGTACGACGAAACGTTATCAGCGTATCGATTTCGCCGCGATAACGACTGCGTCGCGTGGTTCGCCGAGGAACTCAAAGGATTGGCGCATCGCGTAAAGAACATATTATCCGACATTGTGTGCATGGTAGAGCTAACGCGAGACGAGCGGGAGACATTTCACAGCGCGACGCAATGTCACATTTGCGAAAAACCGTTCGCGCCGGATGATAATCGTGTACGCGATCATTGCCACCTAACTGGGCGTTACAGAGGTCCGGCACACTCGACGTGCAATCTGAATTATAAGGATTCTCACTTCATACCAGTCATTTTTCACAATCTATCGGGCTATGACGCGCACTTTATTATCAAGGAGATAGCTGCCGCGTTCGAAGGCTCGATCGATGTACTGCCTATAACAAAGGAAAAGTACATCTCATTCACTAAACACGTGAAAGACACCGCGGAAAGATCAGATTCGCGCAGCGACATAAAGTTAAGATTCATCGACTCGTATAAATTTCTGAGCGCGAATCTTGCAAAATTGGCATCCTTCCTGGATAAGGATAAATTAAAAATTATACGTTCCAAATTTTCCGCGTTATCCAACGACGATTTCAAATTATTTACGCGAATAGGTGTCTTTCCATACGAATACGTGGACAGCGTCGAAAAGCTGGAGGATACGTGTTTACCACCGCGCGATTCATTTTACAGTTCCTTGACCGGTGAAACCGTATCCGAGAGCGATTACGCGCACGCCGCGAACGTATGGCAGCAATTCTCCGTTCGAACCCTGGGCGAATACAGCGATCTATACTTGAAAACCGATGTCTTGCTGTTGGCCGACGTGTTTGAAAATTTCCGCGACAGCTGCGTCGCGAGTTACGGACTTGATCCCGCGTCAACAACTTGTACGGCTGGGCGATGTGTCGGCCATTGCCCTACGCGGAGTTTCAATGGGTCGAAGACGTGTCGAATTTCGACTTTAACGCGATCGCTTTGGATTTGCTTACGGGCTATATTCTCGAGTTCGACCTAGAGTATCCTGCGGATAAACACGACGCGCACACTGACCTACCGTTCTGTCCGATGCGCGATAAACCGCCCGGCAAACGACAGGACAAACTTCTCGCCACGGTGAATGATAAGGAGCGTTACGTCATTCATTATCGCAATCTACAGCAGTGCACGCGCCACGGCTTTCGCGTCAAAAAAATACATCGCGTATTACAATTCGCTCAATCTGCGTGGCTCCGCGCTTACATCGAACTCAATACAAAATTTAGAACACAGGCTAAAAATGAGTTCGAAAAAAATTTATATAAATTAATGAATAACGCAGTTTTCGGAAAAACGATGGAGAATGTACGCAATCACGTCGATGTAAAATTACTGACGAAGTGGGACGGACGATACGGCGCGGAGGCAATGATCGCGCGACCGAATTTCCACAGCAGGAGCGTGTTTTCGGAAAATCTGGTAGCCGTCGAACTGCGCAAACTCGAGGTGAAATTCGACAAACCGATCTACGTCGGCATGTGCATCCTCGACCTGTCGAAGGTGTGCCTATACGAATTTCACCACGAGTACATGTCTCCCCTGTACCGCGACTCGTGTAGAATCATGTATACCGACACGGACAGTCTGATTTATCATATCGAGTGCGACGACGCGTACGAGAACATGAAACATGATATAGTTAGGTTCGACACGAGTGATTACGCGGTAGATAACGCTTATGGTATGCCTCTTGTGAATAAAAAAGTGCCTGGCCTGATGAAGGACGAAAACAACGGTGCCATTATGACCGAATTCGTTGGACTTAGGGCGAAAATGTACGCCTTGCGAGTCGATGGCAAAAAAGACTGTAAAAAAGCGAAAGGTGTCAAAAGCAACGTCATCGCGCGCACCATCACGTTCGACGACTACACGCGGTGTCTGAACGATGAGATCGAAATGACTCGACCGCAGTCGTGCATAAGATCGAAAATGCACGAAGTGTACACTATCAGCGAGACGAAAATCGCTCTGAGTCCGTACGACGATAAGCGATATATCGTGCCGGATTCGACCGATACGTTGCCGTGGGGACATTACCGAATATAACGTAATGTATATACGTATGTAATGTATGTAATATAATGTATACAATGTATGTATGTATGTATGTATGTATATATATGTATGTAATGTATGTAGTAGTATAACACGACATATATGTATGTATGTAATGTAACGTATGTATTATATTAATGGAAGGATAATAATAAAAATATCGTACATGTATTTAGCATTTAATATTTTTTATTATATACTTTATATGTATTACATATTTCAAACACTTTACATGTATCAGTTTTTATATTAAGAATAAAATACAGTTTGCACGAATCAAATGACATTGTCCTTGCGTATCCACGAGTTGTGCGATCCATCAAATCCCAGCCATTTCACGTAAACCTCGTCGCCCTTTCTGCGCAGTACTTTCTCCACGAGATACACGTCAGGATACGTCGCGCGATGCAACTCCTACTCGTAGAACGCTCCAGCGACGGATTTTCCACGATAGTCCTCGGGTAGATAGGTTACGGGATTGGTATGCTGCACTCTAACGATCTTAAACACCTCGGTGGTCCAATTCGGCGTGTAACCCTTCTCGAAAATTGTCTTGTATTTGCTGACGCGTACCGAGTCACCCGTTTTGAACTTTGCCGGGCCCGCGATCTTTATCGCGCTGTACACCGTAGCCAAGAGTCTTTCGGCGATCGCGGGGGTAACGTCGACGGGTCGCATGCCGATCGTTCGATGCTTGCGCGCGTTGTAATCCGACACGAGTCGCGGCAAGGCGTCGACCCACTTGTAATTTCCATTGAGCGTAAACATCTTCCACATGTTGTTTTTTAACGTGCGATTGAATCGCTCGACGACCGATGCCTTCATCACCGAATACGTGGAATAATGATTGATGTCGTGTTTTCTCACGAGACGTTGCACGTCGGTGTTGTAAAATTCCTTCCCCATGTCGGTTTGTAGATTACTAGAGCACCTCCCGCTATCTCGAATTATCTCAGCGATAGCGTCAGCTGTCTCGCTGCCGCCTTTACCCTTGAGCGGCACGGCCCACGCGTACTTGCTCAACACATCGATGACGGTGAGTATGTAGTGGTGGCCTCCGTTGAAACGCGAGTACGGACGCATCTCGACGATATCAGCCTGCCACAGATCGTCGTATCCTCGCACTATGACATGTCTGCGGGGAAAATTTCTTCTCGCCGGTGCGTGCAATTCGTCCACCAACCGTTGCTTTTCGATATTTTTATCCACATCGGTTGATTTTAACGGTCTCATGTTCGGTTAGCGTTTCGTTGGTTGTTCGTCGTCGTTCTTTAACTGTACGTAGCCGTTTCTGTTTATGTTTCTGCGTCGTTCGTAGCTGTTTCTGAACCGCTCAGAAACGATTTCGAGCCGTTCCTGAACCGTTTGACGGCCGTCCGACAACCGTTCCTGAGTCGTTCGTTGTCTTTCGTCGTCGTCAGTTAACTACTTCTTGTCACTCATCGTCGTCGTCGTCGTCGACGTTCTTTAGCCGTTTGTAGCCTTTCCTGTCTCCGCGTAGTTTGCAGCTGTTTCTGAACCGCTCGTAATCGTTTCTGAGCTGTTTTTGAACTGTTCTTGAACCGTCCGACAACCGTTCTTGAACCGTTAAACAGCCGTCCGACAACCGTTCTCGAATCGTTCGTTGCTGTTCGTCGCCGTCGTTAATTAACCGTTGCCTCTCTTCACTCGTCGCCGTTTGATAGTCGTTTCTGCTGAACCGTTTCTTGTCACTCATCGTCGTTCGCGAGTCGTTTTCAATCTAACAATATTCGCACGCCGAAGCGCGTTTACCGCAGTCTGTAACGCTCGCACGTCCTTCTCGAACGCGGTAAGCTTCTCGTTTGACTCGTTCCGTTGATCTCGCAAACTTTTAACGCACTGATCCACGTATAGTTTGTTAACCGCGTCACCGTTAGTTTCAGGTTGTGCTACGCGACGAATCTTGCGCGACCTTGCGTCAAAGTCCGTGGCGGTGCGACACAGAGCGTTGTTGCGCACGAAATTTCTCACTAATCCGCTCCACCGATGGTACGAAATGGCATTCGTCGCGTCTTCGCTCTGCTCGAACAATCCAAATTTATTACTCGGCATTTCAACACCGATTGAACGGATAGCTGTCGCGCCGTTTAATTTATAATAAGCCCAGCCTCGCGAAGTTCCTCGATGATCGACGTGATCTCGTTGTCGTGGGCATTGTTGCCAGCTTGACGCGATGCGTCGAGCAATCGCAGACGATCCACCAGCTCGTTGGGGTCGTCCCAGTGCACGTAGTCGATCTTATTGTCGGTTAGCGTCATCGCGCGAGGCGCGAATACGCCCTTTCCGGATTTTTTCTTCTTGGATTCGGTCGATATCAACGGTGAGATTACCCATAGATACTTGTATCCCCTGTTACCCTTTACTCGCTCGCGAGGATCGTGCTTGTATTTATGAGCACTCGTCGCCAACAGTATGCTCCTGTACTTTTGCCTATCGGCCTCCGTGTAGAGCTTATCATCGGGCATTTTTTTAAAGATCAACTCGTAAATACCGGGTGTGCCGGCGTATCGTACGTCGCCGATATGAATGTTATCCGCTTTGTCCACGTAAAAACGTTTATTACCGAGCATCAATTCATTCTTGTCGAGATAAACGCCGTACACGTCGTCTGTCGTTGGATCGGCGCCCAAAACAGACGCGATATACACTCGGCTCAGTGGACCGAAGTGATCTTCCAACGTTTCTATAAACAATTCTCGCCCCTCCGACGTTTGCAACTGCTTTTGAACGGTCGTCCCGATCGAGTCGTCCGTGGTTTCGAAAACATTCTCGTTTTCAAGAAATTCGGGACTTGTACGTTGCACGGTGTAGAGGTTATCGGTAGTACTATCGAGCGTTGCAATTGATTAGATTTACGCGATGTCGACGATGAGAGATCCGACCAGGAGTCTAATCGTTCCCTCTTTTCTCTCTTCGGTGTAGCATCCTCCTCCTCCTCCCCGCCAGCGACGCTTTCCGGCTCCTCTTTCTTCACCGCGGTCAAGCTCAAGTTGTCGACGATCTTTTTCAGCGGCCCGATGAGAGGTCTAAAGTGCGTGTCCAACTCAATGTCCTTCTCGATCTTACCGGTCTTCAAAGCGCGAAGTTTCTTGCGAATCGAATTACTCGTTTTCGCAATATTTTTCACGATCTTCTCGCGTTCGCGAATCGTCTCGCTCCCGTTGATCGCAGCCATCGCGGGGAAAAACAAAAGCAGAGCGTCGATCTCTCTCTGTAACGCTAACGTTTCACCTTCGACGACGTATCGGCGACGACTGACCGCTTTTGCGGTATCGCGAACACGTTAAACCCTTTTCTGTATCGGCCGTTCGAAAGTTGTCTATCACTACGAATCCGTACTTGCATTGCCAACAATCGTGGCACAACGAGTAAAATTTATCGTACGCCATGTCGGTATTTACGTGATCGTTGTACACGTGTTTCAAATTAGTGCCATCCTGTTTGAATAGGATCAGCAGATTCGCGTTGTCGCGTATCAGATGTTTAGGTATTCTCGCGTACGTCTGACAGAGATAAAAGCAGTCGACGCTCGAGAGTGCCTGCCCATCGAGAAATACTCTCTCACTGCGTCTTGCTTATCGCACGCCACGTCGTCGAAGACGAAGATCGAGTTTGGATACGCGTCGCTCGGTGGAATGACGTCACTGTTATTGGAGAAGGTGTAGTAGCCGATTTCGTTGATCGATGTCAATAAATTCTCCAGATATCGGTATTTCGGTTGTTGCAGCGATTTCGAGTACACGTACACGTTCTCGAAACGTACACCGTGCGGACTTTCCAGCAAACTTATCAGAACGTTGGTTTTACCGCAATTCGAGGGACCGCAAATGATCGCGCGTATAGTAGTCGGCAGCATCGTACCGTGTCTGAGCTTTTCCGCGTTGCCCTCCATCGACCGTGATCTGTCGTCGCAATTCGTCACAAGAATCGCCAACGGTTGTCGCACGAATCTCATTTTTTCTTGCACTTTGTACAACTGAATCGAACTTTCTCGTTCGAACGTCTATTTATAGGTGCGCGGCACCGCGAATCGCTCAGTCGTAAAGATGTTCGTCCTGCTGTTGAGACCTTCGGACATTCGCGATTTTAGCGCTGAACAGCTGCAATTTGTGCCAAAAACCGTTCTGTTGCAAATGTGCGGTGATCACGTCCACTACGTGTGGGACAAGCTTCCGAAGCATATAAAGACGGATTTGGAGGTTCAGACCTATCGTCGCTGTGACGAACATTACAATCAACCGTGGCAGCAAACGCACATCGACGGTCCCGCCCCGTTGATTAAAAATTGCGGCGAATGTCAATGAAAATAAAAACAGGTAGAGGTCTGTTTAATCGCGCGATAGGTGCACTTCCGTTCAAATTGCACATTCCCGGCTATCAGTTTTGCGGTCCGGGTACTCGTCTACAAAAACGATTGGCTAGAGGTGATCCGGGTGTAAATCCATTGGACGCGGCGTGTCGCGAGCACGACATAGCCTATTCGCGTAGCAAAGAGCTCACCGAGAGACACGCGGCGGACAAGATACTCGCCGATAGAGCGCTAGGACGCGTCATCGCGAGAGATTCGGCTCTCGGAGAGAGGGCAGCCGCTACAGCCGTCTGGGCGGCCATGAAGGCTAAGACGAAGCTCGGAATGGGTTTGAAAACACGGAAAACACGAACGAAGAAAAGGTCGACGAAGAAACGGATACTTCTGACAGCGAAACAAGGTGGCGTATTGCCGATTCTACCGTTGTTGGGAGTTCTCGGTTCTCTGGCCGGCGGAGCGGCCGGAATTACAACGGCGGTGAACGCTAGCAAAGCCGCGCAGCGTCAGCTGGAAGAGACGCAACGTCACAATCGCGCCATGGAAGGTCGCGGACTTTATTTCGCTCCGTACAAATATGGACAAGGATTGTATCTCGGCCCGCACAAACGCGGGCGAGGAGTAGCGTTGGAGATTAGAAAGAAAAAAATACGTCAAAAAGACGTTAAATATGCTCACGGGTATTACGAATAACGTACAATTGAGTCGATTGGCAAAGCGAATGCGCGTACCGTTCTTCAGAGGTGTTTTCATGCGCGATTCGTTACCGATCGTCGATGGCGTACGTCGAAACGAGAGCGGTATCGTGAATTTTGACGATGCAGCGGGCCCCGGCACCCATTGTGTAGCGTACGCCAAGAGGGGAGATCGAGTCGTATATTTCGACAGTTTCGGCAATCTTCGACCACCGAAAAAACTGGTGCGATATTTCGGACCGAGCATGACGAAAATTGAGTACAATCACACGTCTTATCAGCGATACGATCAGAGCATCTGTGGACAATTGTGCTTGCAATTTCTCCGAACGATCGACGACGATCGGCGCTAATTTAAAACCTGACGACGCGCCGTGCGGAGACTCAGTGTTCATCGAACAGTTTCCGTCGACATGTCTATAACGTTCACGCTGACCGGGAAGAGCAGCATCCTCGCGGAGCACTATTTTCCCGCCGTGGATCTGAGCGACGGTGACTACGAGCTAGGTCTAACGTGTTTTGAGACTTATCACACGATTCCGAACGTGAATTCTTTGAATAATAAATTTTATTTCGACGAGGATGACACGGAAATTACGATTCCCGAGGGATCGTACGAGATACGGGCCATACACGAGTTTTTGAAACGTGAAATTTCACGGAAACGTCCGCGACGCGTGGTTTGTTCCAACGACGACGATCGTACTTCGGTCGCGAATATCGCGCGAGAGGAGACCGTTCGCGCGAACGGATACGAAGACGAGGTCGCGGAGTACCCGATAGTGCTCCGCGCAAATTACAATACGATGAAGAGCGAGATCAAGTGCGCTTTCAGAGTGAACTTTAACAAACCGAACAACATCGGATCGCTACTGGGATTCTCGTCGACGCGTGTATTGCAGCCGGGACAGTGGCATGAATCGGACGCACCGATTAATATTATCAACGTAAACATTATCCACGTGGAGTGTAACGTGACCGCGGGTGCGTACAGCAACGGCAAACGCGTTCATACGATACACGAGTTTTCACCGAGCGTACCACCGGAATATAAGATATCGGAAACCCCGGCGCAAATCATTTACCTGCCGATCATCGCGCGGAGCGTTACTGATCTAACGATACGCGTCGCTGATCAAGACGGACGATTGCTCGATTTTCGCGGAGAAGAGATCACCGTCAGATTGCACGTACGACGACGAGAGCGATAACGCGGCAGCCGTGTGCGTGAGCGTGAGTGTACGCGCAACATATGAGATGCTAGTGTTGAACGACTCGGAGCACGCGACAGATAACAACAGTAATATTTTTATGGCTGCGCCGATCGACAATATCGTCAAGTCGACATTCGGCGGCGTTAAACAAGAGACGAGAAAGAAGCTCAACGCGTTGAACGTTAAATTTTAACAATCTCTGGGATTCGCGGTGCGAAACATCTGAACGATGACTGAAATTCTCAACATCGGAGGCGAGCCGGTCTTCGACGATCGCATCGTCAAGATTGAGACTCACACGTACAACCCGTACGCCAACACAACGTTCGACTATAGCGACGAGATACGAATACCCATACAACAGCAGGATCTGTATACGTTGCCGTGCGAAAGTTTTCTCTACGTCGAAGGAACATTGACGGTGACCAGAGTAGCCGACCAAGTCGATAACGTGGTACTGGGGACTAATTGCGTCGCGTTCATGTTCGATGAGATTCGATACGAGCTCGACGGCGTGGAGATTGATTGCTGCAAAAACGTAGGAATAACCAGCACGCTCAAGAACTACGTTACGGTATCGTCCGACAGAAGCGTGATCCTGAGAAACGCTGGCTGGGAGCCACAGAATAACCCGAACGGATATTTCAATTTCTGCGTACCGCTCAACACGTTACTGGGATTTTGCGAGGATTACAGACGCGTGGTGGTCAACGCTCGTCACGAATTGGTCATGATACGATCGCGCAACGACAACAATTCCCTGGTGGAAAGTCTCGCGTTGGAGCCCACCATCAAAATACTCAAGATACAATGGCGAATGCCTCACGTGGTATTGAACGAGATCAACAAGCTGTCGATGTTGCGCGCTTTGGAAAACGGACGATATCTAAGTATGGGTTTCCGTTCGTGGGATCTGTACGAGTATCCCCTGTTGCAGAACACGACCAAGCACTCGTAGGCCATTAAGACCGCGACTCAGCTCGAGAAACCGCGATACGTCGTCTTCGCTCTGCAGACGGGTCGGAAGAACGTCATGTCCGCCGACACAAGTCGATTCGACGATTGCAACTTGACCAACGTAAAACTCTATCTAAACTCTGAAGTTTATCCGTACGACGACTTGAATTTGGATTCTGGTAAACACAGATGGGCGATTCTGTACGATATGTACGCGCGTTTCTGCAAGGGGTACTACGGATACGAATATTTCGAGCCGAGTCTCACCGTTTCGACTTTTCTACGTAACGGCCCGTTTGTGATCATCGATTGCTCTCGCCAAAACGAATCCGTCAAAAACGCCACCGTGGATGTCAGACTAGAATTCGATTGCATGGAGAACGTACCGCCGAATACCTCCGCGTACTGTCTCATCATACACGACCGCGTGATTGAGTACAACCCGTTGACGAACGTGGTGCGCAGAATAGTCTGAGTGTTCGCGGCAACGTCGACGTGAATATCTACTCTCTCTCTCTCTCTCTTTCCATCACTCGCCGATACAATTATTGAGAGGGGAAAGGGAGGGGGAAGTATAAATCAGAGTGTCGTGAGACGGTTTGCAGAGTTGCGCGTCATTCCTCTCGATTGACGCATCGACGAGAGAGAGATAAAGAAATCTCGTCATGTCCGTACCAACGTTCGTGGACCTGCAAGGATTCCTCGTAGGGATGAAATTTGTCGTGAAGGAGGTGGCGGTGCTGAGAAAAGGCTGCGTTCCGTCGCATCACATTTTTGAGTACCCCATGTCGTGGAATCTCCTCACAAAATCCGACAAATCGTGCGCTACCTGGTTGATTGCGAATCACCATGGATTACGATGGGAAGACGGAAACGTACCGTACAGCACGGTGAAACGCCTGATTACATCGGCCGTGCTTGGTGTAGAAGAAGAAGAAGACGAAGAAGAAGATGATGACGAGATGCCGACTCTCGTGTACGTCAAGGGATGTCAGAAACGAGAATGGCTGGTGGATCTGCTGGAGAATTATGCGAGAAAAAACCTAATCGTCGAGACTCTGGATGCGCATTACGAAGATATCGAATCTTTGAATAAACTAGATGACACCAATACTATGCGATGCGGAAAACATGTCAAGAATTGCGCGTTACAAAATGTAATAAAACTATTTAACTGGTGGTCGCGCGCGACGCCAACGTCCATTTCCAAATGAAATACATCGTTAACGTATAACGATAATCGCCAGAATTAAAAAATAAATTATATATATCTTTTTATAATGTTTTATTTCTTACTCCCCTCCCCCATCATCACCGTTAGAGTAGAAAAAATTTGTTTACGACGAACATGTTTCGACAGGTTCGACGCGTTATCGGGTCGATCATCGTCCCGATGACGTCATTTCTTCCTTTGTTTTTTTTTACGTACTGCGTAGATAGATTGTTTAGTCTACGCGACAACCACCCCCTTTTTCCTGGAAAAAAATTTGTTTACGACGAACATGTCTTGACAGGTTCGACACGTCATCGACGAGACACGCTCCTACGCAGTGCGCTATCGAGTTAGTCTTACCCATTGTGCGCCGCCTAGCGGCGTCGTTGCGAACGTACCCCCTGCGATCGTATCCCCGCGGCGCGGCGCGAACCCCCCCCCCCCCCGCGGCGCGACCGCGCACCCCGCGCGGACCCCGCGGACCTTCCGCGGCGCAACCGCGACCGCCAAGGTCAAGGTCATCGGTAGGTGGTCCCCTATACTGCATAATTACCAGAGATTTTATTGTTGACGCTTTTCCGCGATGCTGATTGGTTCTCTCATTTCGCTGACTTCGTGAACATCTGTCATCGTATATTTAGACAGTTTTATGTGTATCAAGAAATTAATAATGTAATAGTATAATGTTAAAGCTAAATAGCGCGCGCGAAGCGCGCGTCTGTGATGTCTAGTAATTATAAAAAATAGAAACAATATTTATGTAAATGTATATGTATATGTAATTAAACTAATGTATAATTATGTATAAATAAACTTTGATTCTGCAATATGATTTTTCTCTGTACTAGACATCACAGCGCGCTACGCGCGCGCTATTTAGCTTTAATATTTCACTGTTATACTATTACACTATTAACCATACAACTGTCAAAATATGCCATGACAGCCACTCATGAAGTAAACGTAACAAGAGAACCAATAGGAAAAGGGACAACAATATTTCGATAGATTCGAGTATCGATAAGAAGCCTTTTTTAGAAGTGGAAAGTTGGCTACCTGTTTAAGTTGACCGTTTTTCAGTTTTACCACCAGTGACCAACATAGACAGGTTTCACTGTACTTCATAACTAATAAGAAAACCTCGCAAATCCGAAAATTCTGATTTTAATCAAACTTTGCATATGTAAGTTGGCTACATAGTAGAAACTTGATGCCAACTTTGATGCCAAAAAATAATTTAAAAAAATAAAATTATTTCTTATTGAGCGACTTTCGGTGTTTCTTAATATATCTGTTACGGGCAAAGTCCGCATGGTGTACAGTGTACAGTGTCGGCATTGCCCGGGCAATGTCAGCATTGCACAACGCGACTGGGCAAAGTAGTTTATTAGCGGACATTGCCCGGTTTGATGTGGGCGAAGTTAACACTGCCCATCCAGCGATGGCAATGTCAGCAACTATTATCACATTGCGGACTTTGCTCGGTTCCAAGTGGACAATGTCGGAAATTAACAGTTAGCCTTATGTAGGCAGGGGAGAGGTTCCGTTTCCACGCGAGACGAGTTGCCACATGGGTTTACAACTTTCCACGCATGGAAAGTCCACGCATGTACTTTGTAAGGCACACTATGTGTCTAGTTTAACGATAGTGGATCCCCCTGCAAGGGGCGGAACCTACTGCCTCCACGTGTACACCTTCCACGCGAGACGAGTTACCACACGCGTTTACAACTTTACACGAGTGGAAAGTCCACGCATGTACTTTGCAAGGCACACTATGTGTCTAGTTTAACGATAGTGGAGTCACCCGCAGGGGGGCGGAACCTACTGCCTCCACGCATACACTTTCCACGTGAGACGAGTTGCTACAGGGGTTTACAACTTTTCACGTGTGGAAAGTTCACGCATGTAATCAAAAAAATCCACATCGCGTCATGGCTGCATCAGTAAGCGTCCAGCATTGTGGCATTTTTACATTGCCAAAACGCGTTGTGAGCGTTTTTAAAAGTGCCACGATACGAATTTCGCGTTGTGACCTTTTTGAATATGCCACAACGCGTTGTGGTCGGTTTTTTCGCTCAGTGAGCGTTTTCGGTCTTTGAGCCTGACATGTCCATTTAGCGCAGCTTAGTCTACGGAGATTTAGCATTGTCGACATTGCCCACTTGGAACCGAGCAAAGTGACAATAGTTGCTGACATTGCCATCGCTGGATGGGCAGTGTTAACTTTGCCCACATCTAACCGGGCAATGTCCGTTAATAAACTACTTTGCCCAGTCGCGTTGTGCAATGCTGACATTGCCCGGGCAATGCCAACACTGCACACCATGCGGACTTTGCCCGTAACACGCAAGTAGGGGAAACCTGAAAAAATAATTCCTTTACAGAAGAAATCAATTAATGGTATGAAATAATATGTTTCTATTTAAATCTTTAATAGTTTTTGGTATAGTGGTTATTTAACTACAATTAATTGAACAAAATTTTAAATTAATGCTGCTAAGTATATACATTGGTAAATATTTACACTTACAAACCCCCCCTCAATGACCTTCTTCACATATATTATAGAAGTCACCCTCTTGAGTAATCTTCAGAAAGTTTTAGCCATTCTTTATTAAAAAATTATTAACAAGAAAAGTTTTAAAAATATAGCAGGTATTTTGAGTATTGAAAGGCATAAACGACTAATATGTAGGGGAGACCGGGGCGAAGTCGGCACTATTTTTTCGGTGCCGATTTTTAACAACAAAATAAATCATTTTAGTGAAATATAGTTACCATTGTGTAAAGAGTAAACCCTTGGATACAAAATTTATATAGGCATTTTTAGTCTACGTCGCTTTGTTGAACCGGTATAGAGTAAAAACGACAGATGTGCAAAAATCGAAATTTCAAAATTCCCGAGGCGGAGTCGTCACACCCCCGGGGCGGAGTCGTTTCTTCATTCTCGGACTGGATTTTAAATAAAAATACATAATTTTGATCATAAAAAATAATAGGATACACTTTATTCATTGTTTCTTAGTTAGTGGAAAAATGGAAAGCGGAAAATAATTTCAAGAAAATTAATTTTCTTTTTCGCTATTAGTGTCACTGAAACAGTTGAAGCATGTAAAAACAGAGTCTGACGAGCGCACGCACTCGTTGTGTGCCTTACGCCTACACGAAATGCACTGTTTTTCATCGGCTCAGTCTTCTATTATCTCCGAGCATACGCAGCACATATTATTTAGTTTTCTTGACTTCGTTTTTCGCCCACTGCTCGTCGAAGGCTGCGGTTCTGATTGCGTGGCATTTTTTTGGGCCGGCCTCTCTTTCTCGACGTAGTGGTAATGGTCGATTTTGTCGTTCTCTTCCTTGTAGCAGATTTATCGTCTTTCTTCCGCTTCGACTCCGCCTGCTCAGTCGCCAATTCCTTATTTGAGGCGTGTCAGTAAGGACGGCGGTCGTTCACTGCTGGTATCTTCAGATTCAATTTTTTGGCAAATTCAAAGGCTAAACCACGGGTTTCTTTCGCAGATAGCCCAAAGTACATGTCGTTGCAATGTACTAAGTATTCCACCAAAGTAGCTTCACTTTTAGAGTTCATTACCTGCAATTTAAAATTAAGACGTTGCATGAATATGAACTTGGCTGAGCAGAATGCATGCTGCTAAACTCAAAAAATTAATTTATGTTATTCACCGTGAATCCTCCGTGATGTCGTACGGCCATGTCATCCAAATGTGCTATAGCGTAAACTATATGAAATCTGATAAATGCGATGCACGAAAACTTCCTGCGGGAAACGTAGACTTAATTTAGATGATATATTGATAATATAATTTATTTTCCAAAATAATAAAAGGATTTAATGTAGAAAATTATATTAAGTGCACTATTTAATAAGATAGCAATATTTTAAAGCAATTAACGACCATTAATTTTTAAGCTACAGCATATAACTTTAGAGAGGCTTTAGTTTGAAGATGATAGAATGTTTTTCTAAAGTGGCGTTTGATATATTTACTTACAAAACAAGATTATAAGCCGTGGATGGTTAAAAAATGGTTAATGTGCGTGAGCGGAAGAAGGATCGAATCAGAGGCACGGGAACGGGGCTTATCTCAAAGTCAGTTGGTCTATTTACAAGTATATTTACACACAGTTATTTACAAGTTTAAGAATCCGCGAAACGCGGTTGAGATTCCTCGAAAAGCGACGCTTATTCCGCGAGCCACGGTTATCGTCGCGCGAACTGTTCAGCGAGACGCGGATCGAGTCGTCGTTGAGACTTTGCGCAACGTCTCGCTTTATCGAAAAACGCTTTGTTCGCCTCTGAGAACGTATCTGCTCGAGAGGCCCGGCGCGCGCGGAGGTACGAGCTCCTCATCCCCACGCGTCACGCATCCCCGATAATGGGCCGAACAATTAGCCCAGCCAATCGATCGCCGACCCACTGACTTGTCCTTCGATTTACTCGTCGAATTTCGGAGTCGGCAACCGATCAGCTGTTTTCGCCATGGTCATGTGCTCCGTTCCTGATGTTTACGTCGCGCGCTGAGACAAAAGGGACAGAGCAAGTACGCGTGGAAAAACAAGCGATCGTCTCTCGGCTTCTCGAAAACTTCTGGAATAACGACGGTCTTTCCCGAAACAATGCTAGGCTTAAGCGAGAATTCTCCTCGCGATTATTCACGGGGGACTGCGGTTCGATCGCGAACATTCCGCCCGCCTCGTATGGTGCAACCTACGATTTATTTTCGCAGACGTGTATGCGCTCTGAGAGCCGCGTATTCGCAGAACCGGAAACCTACTATTAACTATACTATTTTTAATTGGCTAATTTGTTCGCGACGCGTCTACTTTTCGCGACCGTTTCGCTCGCGTATTTAGCCGATAGCCGTACGCGGGAGATATATGCGGTTTTAACTTTACGCTTATGACATATACCGCGATCATGATAAGGAGACGACGATTTCGCGATTACTCCTCGCTTCCCGGTGCGGCGCAGTCCGGGAGGAGGACGAGCTTGCTCACGGGCCGTGTGAGCGTGGATGCCGCCGTTCGCACTTTGACGACGCGAACCTGGCCGTCGTCTCCAGGGAGTAGCTCCTCGATCCGAGCGAGGGGCCACTTGGTCGGGGGCGTCGTCTCACTTCTCACGAGGCACAAGCGTCCCGCTCGCACCTCCATGTCGGCCTTGAGCCATTTCGGACGATGAGCTAGCGTCTGTAGGTACTCCCGGGACCACCGCGCCCAGAAATGGTCCCGCATCTGCTGGACCTGTTGCCAGCGGGACAAACGAGCCGTTTTCTCCTCCGTCAGTGACGGCTCCGGTATGGCGTTGATGGCCGAGCCTATGAGGAAGTGACCGGGAGTGAGTGGGCTGAGGTCCTCAGGGTCGTCGGTCAACGCCTGCAGAGGACGCGAATTCAGGCACGCCTCTACCTGAGATAGTAACGTGGCCATCTCCTCGTAGGTGAGCTTTGCCTCGCCAATCACTCGCCGCAAGTGATGCTTGGTCGACTTGACGGCCGCCTCCCAGATACCGCCAAAGTTAGGCGCAGCGGGGGGATTGAAGCGCCACGAGATCCTCTCCTGGGCGACGCGCTCGGCGACGCGTCGGCCCTCCCGGCCGCTTGCTGAGAATAGGTCGCGCAATTGCGCGTCGGCGCCGACGAAATTTGTGCCGCAGTCGCTGTACAACGTTTGGCACAAGCCTCGGCGGGAAACGAATCGGCGCAGCGCAGCCAGGAAGGCGTCGGCGGTGTAGTCCGTAGCCACGTCGAGGTGTACCGCTCTGGAACACAGACACACAAATACGACAATAAATGCTTTGGATGCCCGTTGGCCTCGTCCCTTGGAGGTCCTCAGCCACACTGGTCCGGCGTAGTCGACTCCCGTGTTGAGGAACGGCCGAGCGGGAGTTACCCTTGGGCCAGGGAGGCTTCCCATGAGAGGCTGCGGGGAGGCCGCCCGCCATCGCACGCACGTCACGCAACGCCGGATGCACCCCTTTACTAATGCACGGCCGCGAGGGACCCAATACTCCTGACGAAGGGCCCCGAGGGTCATCTGCACTCCCCCGTGTAACGTCCGCCGGTGGCACGCCTCCACGATAAGCCTCGTTAAGTGCGACGGTCCCGGCAGGATCACGGGGTGCCTAGCGTCGTAGGCAAGCATGGCGTTCTTGAGTCGACCGCCGACGCGGAGCAGGCCTCGCTCGTCCAGGAAGGGGCTCAGTGGGGCCAAGGAACTGCGCGCCGGCAGTGGAGTGTTCTTTCTGAGAGCTGTCGTTTCCCCCTTGAAATGCCGGGATTGAACTAAGCCGATCCAACCCACAATGGCGTCGCTGAGTTCCTCGCGTGTCAGTACGGGGCCAGCGGAGGCATCGGGCTGTTCCTCGTGGGCAGTCCGCCTCGCCCGCAGGCGTCGCAGCCAACGACGGCACCAGGCTGTCGTCCGCGCCAAGCTTGTCAGGGACGAGTGCCTCGTCAGCATCTCGGGCTCTTCCGTGGTGGCCGCCGCTGCATGTATGTGGGAGCGCCGTTCGGGGAGGTCGGCTGGTATGTCGTCTTCCAAGGGGGCCGTCCACGGACCGGTCTTAGATCGGAGCCAAGCCGGGCCCCGCCACCAGAGCGGGTGCTCCACGAGTTCCCTTGGCGAGAGACCCCGGGAGGCGCAGTCGGCGGGGTTTTCACGCCCGGGAACGTGATGCCAACAGGCGTCAGGGAGAGTGAGCTGAATCTCACTCACTCTATTTGCCACGTATGTTTTCCAGGAGGCCGGATGGCCTCGAATCCAGCCCAACACCACGGTCGCGTCAGTCCACAGATGGATCGGCTCCTCTTTGAACTCGAGTACCCGCTGAGCATGATCGGCGAGTCGGACGAGTAAGGCGGCCGCGCTTAGCTCCAGTCGTGCCAGACAGACCTGCTTCAATGGAGCGACCTTGGTTTTCGCCGCCACGAGGGTCACGACCACTTCGCCGTTCGAGCTTTCGGTCCGCAGGTAGACCACCGCTGCGTACGCCTTTTCCGAGGCGTCGGCGAATCCGTGAAGTTTGCGTCTGACGCCTTCTTGGTCGCTCTTCAGCCATCGGGGGACTCGGATCGTTTCCAGCAGGGGGAGCTCGGCCTGGAATTCGAGCCATCGTCGGACGTCGGTGTCGGGGAGCGGCGTGTCCCAATCCAACCCCAGCAACCAGGTGGACTGAAACAAGATCTTAGCTAATACGGTAGTAGGGGCGAGCCACCCCAGCGGATCAAATAGCCGAGCGGCTAAAGATAAGGCCGATCGCTTCGTAATAGCCTCCAGTGGGATCAGTTGCGTCGAGTAGGCGAACTGATCTTCGTGCGGATGCCAGCGCAGCCCGAGGGTCAGGTGGCTCTCTCCCGGCAGCCACCACCGGGGCTCGCGTTGCAGGCGATCCTCAGGAGGGACCTCGTCGAGTATCGAAGCCTCGTTCGCTGACCACTTCTTGAGCGGGAAGCCGCCCGCCATGCAGATTCGGTCCAGCTGACGACGGATCTCCTTGGCCCTAGCAATCGTGTCCGCGCCAGACAATACGTCGTCCATGTATGTCTCCAGTTGAAGGGCGATAGCTCCTAGCGGGAACTCAACTCCTTCGTCCTTGGCCAGTTGATGGAGCGTGCGAATCGCCAGGAACGCGGAACAAGCAAGCCCGTATGTGAGCGTGATTAAGAGGAACTCCAGCAACGCATCGCCAGGGCTCTCCCGCCAGACTATGCGCTGCAGATCCCTGTCCTCAGGGTGGACTTCGATCTGACGGTACATTTTTTCAATGTCCGCCGCGAAAACGAACCGGTGGCGTCGCCACCGGAGTAAGATCTCTGCCAAGGCCGGCAGTAAGTTCGGCCCGGTTTGCAGATACTTATTCAGCGTCGCTCCCGTCGGCAACGCTGACGAGCCGTTGAAGACGACTCGCAATTTCGTCGTCGCGCTGGTCTCTTTCATCACTCCGTGGTGAGGCAGATAGCAAACGGACATTTTCGTCGGATCGGCCGGAGGATCGACCGTTGTCATATGTCCGAGCTCGCCGTATTGCCGCATGAAGTCGGTATACTGCGCGTGGAAGGGAGCATCCCGCGCGAACTTCGCTTCCATGGCCTTCATCACGCGAACGGCCGCGCGGCGCGTACCACTAAGGTTCGGCATCGGCTCGATCACGGGGGGTCTCACGACGTAGCGCCCGTCGGGCTTACGCGAATGCGTGCGCGCGAAGTGCTCCTCACACTCTTGATCGGCTTTCGAGAGTGGTACGGTAGCCAACGGGATCTCCTCCTGCTCCCAGAATCGCCTCACTAGTTGCGACAGGTCGTCCTCGACACGGCACTGATAGGACTGCGTGACGTGACTCGAAGCACCTCCGCCAATAGCGCCGGACAGAATCCAGCCGAGAGCCGTGTTCTGCGCGACGGGCTCGCGGCTGCCCCCCTTGCGAAGTCCTTCCCTCAATATCTCCGCGTAAACATCGGCACCGAGCAGGATATCCACCGAGTCGGGCGCGCTGAATTCGGGGTCCGCCAGCTCCAGACCCCGAAGATGGGTCCACGCGTCAACGCCGGCCTCGACACCGCCGGCGTATATTGTGAGTCGGGGGAGCACGAGAGCGGAGATCGACATCGCGGGACCATCGGTTTGCGGAGTGAGCGTCAACGATACGCGTCCTTTCGCGACGGCCGTTTTCTGTCCGCCGACGCCGAATATCGAAACCGACGTGCGAGAACGCGGTAATTTCAGTCTTTGCGCGAGGCGCTCGGTTACGAGGGACGACTCGGATCCCTGGTCGACTACGCGAACGGTCGGCTACGCGAACGCGAGCGGTGGCGAGGAGCACCGCGCCCGGCTTTACAGCAAGCCTTTGAGCCGCGTGAACCGTCCTCGCGACTTCGACCTCGCGGCACGCGTCGTGAACGGAAGTATGGTGGCGTGCGCCACACGCCGCACACCCCTTCTTCGACGCGCACTCACTGACCTTGTGAGAACCGAGGCAGTTTAGGCACAGGTTCTTGTCGTCGACGAGCTGCTTCCGTTCCGGGGCCGTTTTCCTTTTGTAGTCCTCGCAGAACATGAGGATATGGTCCTTTTGGCAGCAGTGGCAACGGCCTTGCTTGGCGTCGGGCTTTCCCTCCTGCTTTCGGGCGAGGTGGCTACGCGTGGATTTGGCAGCTCCGTTCGCGGCTTTGCCGGCGGTCCCGTCGACTTTAGAGGGCTGCATCGACTCGAGCGTATGCAGCTGTCGATCAAGGAATTGCTCGATATTCGCGTACGTCGGAGGCTCGGTCGTGTCTCCGATCGACGTCTCCCACTCGCGGCGCGAACGCGGATCTAGGAGCTCGACCGTTAGATAAACGAAGAGGTCCTCGCTGCGGTTTATAGGCCGACCGATACTCGCCAACGAACTGACCGTCGCCTTGACGCCGTGGAAAATCTTGCGAAGCTCGACCGCCGATTCACTCTTCATTTTCGTCAGCGCAAGGAAGTTAGACAGATACGCGCGGGTGAGGAGTCGCTTGTTCTCATAATACGCGTTTAACACGTCCCACGCACTGTCATAATTCTCGGTCGTTGCCGCGATATTCCGGACTAACAATTCAGCCTCACCTTTTAAGGAAGTTTTGAGGTAGTGCAGCTTCTCTACCGGCGTCGTGTTAGCGTCCCGGCCGATGATGGAGCGGAAGAAGTCGCGGAACGACGACCAGTCCTCGTATTTGCCCGAGAATTCCGGCAGCTGAATTCGCGGCAACGTGGTGCGAGGAGTCGTCGCCGCCGTCTCCGAAGTCTCGATCTTAGCTGCGGCCTCCTCCCTCGCCTTGTGCGACCGAATGACGTCCAGGAACATTCCCTTCTGCGTCACGAAAGTCTCCTCCACCAATGTCGGGAGGTCTTGCTTTTTATAGTCAGTGGCGGCGAGAGCCTCTGGAGGCATTAAGAGCAGCTTGCAGCGGTTCGATCGCGAACAGTTAAATTCATTAAATCATTTTATATTTGCTATAGACGATCTTATGCCAAAGATTGCATTAATTACTTATATTTACATTTTTGTTTCATGTGTTGTACCTCAAACTTAATGGCCAGGTACTTTAATAAGGTAACTAAAAGAGATTTAGCAGTGAAAATGAGTGAAAAATGCAGTTTTTTACCACTTTTTCAAAACAAATTTAATGTTTAGAGGCTTTGAGCGACCTCTAAATATTAAGTTACAGCGCCTGCTCTTCAAGGGTCTTTATTTGAAAGTTAGTAGAACGAATTTAAGGGGTGAGACTTAAAATCAAATTTTTGACCCAAAAATATTGCCACCCTAATGTATAGGTTACAGTTAAAGGAAGCTGTCATGTCAGTGAAATCAAGGCATACATTGCTGTGTCAGCACACCTGGCATAGAAAGTTTGGTCATCGCCATCAAGAAGCTAAGCTATACAACAACTCAGTCAAGGCTTAGCCGCAGGGATTACGATCAAAGATTGCGGAATAAGAGCAACTTGCGAATGTTGCATTAAAGGGAAGATGTCCAGACTACCTTTTCCAAAGGCTTCGGAGTCAAAGACTAAAGCACCCTTAGACTTGTTGCACACAGATTTTTGCGGGCCCATGCAAGTAAGAACTCCTGGAGAAAAGAGGTATGCGCTAACAGTTATTGATGATTACAGTCGATTTACTCATGTATACTTACTAGACAAGAAGTCTGCGACAAAAGATGCTCTAAAAAGGTATATTGATTTTGTCTCAAACAAATTTAACAGGAAACCGAAGGTTATACGGTCAGATCGAGGACGGGAGTATATTGACAAGGAACTTATAGATCAATTAAAGAAGGATGGCGTGCAAGTGCAGTTAACCGCGCCCTACTCCCCGCAACAAAATGGTGTTGCAGAAAGGAAGAATCGCAGCCTAATGGATATGGTCAGATGTATGCTGGACGATGCCAAGTTGCCGGATCAGTAGGGAAGACCGGGGCAAATCGTGACATTTTTTGGTTTTGAATTTTTTCTGAGATAAGTATTTGAGATAAAAATACGTTTTAGCCGGTTTTTTCATCGTGCAACCTTCTAGTTTTAAAAAAATATTTATTTGTGTCTTTTCATCACATTACTTTTAAAGTAGAACACGAAATGCCTCACTCTGTCTTGTGTCACGAATTGCCCCAATACCGGGGTAAATCGTGACAAGGCACGGGGCAATTCGTGACAATTCTTCTTTCAACGGGTTTCAATATCCGAATTCGTCCTATTTTCATGATTTATATCAAAACGTACACTTACTCACTCAAAAAAGGTTTTTATTAATCAAATTGTACATTAAATGGAATAGGAAGGGCAAAAAATCGTTAGGCTTTGCTTTCGTCGTCTTCCGAACTGCGAGTAACGACCTTTCTCGGGCGTCCACGTCCTCTGCAAGCTGGCTGTTTCTTGGGGGGCTTAATCCTTATATTCTTTTTTTTATTTTGTACTCTTTCGTCATTTTCGTCAACAAGTGCATCGAGTTCATTAGCGTCAGTCAAAATTGCATTTCTCTTTCGTTTTCGTCCTCTTGTCGTGACTTTCCTTTCGCCCGCTTTTGGAAACGATCGAAGGGATTGAAGGACCTGAGCGAGGGGGATGTCATCGTCGCTTTCATTTGTGTTTGAGGCCCTTGACACATCATTTTCAGTTGAGGTACCTGGCTGTGGTTGGTCATCTGCATTCCATGCTCGATCAGTGACTTGACCGGGTAAAAAATCGATTTCACCAAAAACGTCAGGATTGAAAGGAAAGATTCCTGCTGCTTTGAATCCGGCCCTGATGTTTGTACTTGTTGTGGCTAAAGGCAAAGAATCGGTGACGATCGAAGGGATGTCATATACCGTCATCGTTTTCCCAGGATTGTTCACGCAATGTGTCACGAATTACCCCAGGCGGTCATGTCACGAAATGCCCCAGCGTCACTTTTTATCTTTCGTGGTCCGAAAAACCCAGACAAGAAATAAATGCATGCAACCTGCGTTACACATGTGTGTGTAAATGCCAAGTGAACAAGTAAAACTTACCGTTTCAAATCTGGAAGCAATTGCTTCGTATTGAATACAAAATATCCGTAGATTCAAAAATTTACTTTTACACGAGGTAAACACTTTTTCCGCCACTGACAACGAAACATAGTAGATACGCACACCGAATTTTGTTGTAATATAGAGGACCATTAGACCCATCTGTGGTCTGTAATACAGGTTTCTACCAACAAATGCATAAAAGTTATCCGCGCGGGAAATTTTTCGTATTGTCACGAATTGCCCCGGTCTCCCCTACTGGGGAGAGGCAATCAGCACTGCCAATTATCTACAGAACCGTTTACCAATGAGAGCAACGAGTAAAACCCTATATGAACTGTGGGAATGAATTATGCCTGAGGTACAGCACATTCACATTTTTGGCTGTGCAGCTTACGTGTTAGTGCCAAAGCAATTACGTAGAAAGTTAGATTCCAAAGCCACTAAAATGATATTCGTAGGATATGAACCGGGATCAAAAGCATATCGACTATTAAATCAGGATACCGGAAAGATAATTGTAAGCCGCGACGTCCGATTCATTGAAGAAGAAGTCACTAACGAGCAGTATACTGAGGTTGAATTCACAGAGGATTCCTCAATAAACGAGAAAAAATCGGTTTGTTCGAAGGATACGAAACAGGAGGAGAACGAAAAAACATCCATTTGTTCGAAGGATATCAAACAGGAGGAGAAAAGTACAACTTCAAGTCCACAGGAAGATGACGAAACGGAAACGGAGATCATCAAAGCCACAAACAGTACAATTGAACTGATTGGAGAAGCAGGTACAACCAGAAAGTCAGAACAAGAAATAAAGGCAAGCCACCAGAGAGATTTAGGGATATGCTCAATATGGTAAGAGAAGCACGTGAACCAAGAAGCCTTCATGAAGCACTTACAAGTCCGGATGCACAGAGGTGGGAGCAGGCAGTAAAGGAAGAACTAGATGCATTAGTGCAAAATAATACTTGGAACCTGGTTAATCCACCAGAAGACCGAACTATAATAGGAAGTAAATGGATCTTTAAGGTAAAACGCAACAAAGCAGGAGATGTCACAAAGTACAAAGCCAGACTAGTCGCCCAGGGTTTTTCACAGAAATTCGGCGTAGATTACGACGAAGTCTTTGCCCCCGTAGTTAGGCAGGTGAATATCAGGACACTATTGACTATAGCTGGAAAGAAAAATTGGATTGTCAAACATTTTGATGCAAAAATAGCGTTTATTAATGGAGAACTGAAGGAAACTATTTTTATGCGACAACCAGAGGGCAACGCGGTCACCAAGGAAGACAAGAAGAAAGTCTGTCGATTAAAGAAAAGCATCTACGGACTTGAGCAAGCAGCCAAGTCATGGAATGATAAATTAAAGGAAGAATTGGAGTCATACGGTTTTATCCAAAGCGAAGCAGATCCATGTCTCTTTAGAAAGGAAGATAATAAGAATTGCATTCTATTAGGAGTATATGTGGATGACATGCTGGTTACAGGAAACTCGCCTGAATTCATAGTTGACACTATGCAAATGTTGGGTAGGTCATTCAAAATCATTGATTTGGGTGATGTCAAACATTACGTCGGTGTTGGAATAACACGAGATGTTAACGGTATCTTTTATCTGAACCAGCGAAGCTATATTCAGAAAATAATCGAAAATATGAAGATGGAAGATTCGAAATCATCAGCAATACCATTGGATTTAGGATATTTAAAACTCGATTCTGGAGATCCACTAAATAATAACGCACAATATCAAAAATTAATTGGTGAGTTATTGTATGTTGCAGTAAATACCCGGCTGGACATAATGGCATCGGTGTGCATAATGGCTCAACGCACTTCTGCACCCACACAAGTAGACTGGAATGAGGCCAAGCGAGTGTTAAGGTATCTGAAAGGCACCATAGATCTGAAATTGAAACTGGGACCAAGGAAAAGGACTGAATGTGGCGAACTTATAAGCTACGCGGATGCAGACTGGGGCCAAGACCAACGAGAACGCAAGTCCAGAAGCGGATACATCTGTCAGTTCAATGGAGCAACGATTTCATAGAGCTGTAAAAAACAGACGTGCGTAGCACGTCAAGCGTAGCACTGTCAAGCACAGAAGCTGAGATCATCGCATTATCGGAAGCATGCAAGGAGATACTTTGGATCCAACAATTATTAGCAGACTTAAAAAAACAGCAGAATCAACCGATTGTTATATATGAGGACAATCAGAGCTGTATTAATTCAATAATCACCGCCAGATACAACAATCGCACAAAACATGTGGATACAAAGTACCATTTTGCCAGAGATCTGCAGAGTAAAGGACTCATCGATGTAAAATATTGTCCAACTGAACATATGTTGGCAGACCTGCTGACCAAACCACTGGGAGGAATCAGACTAAAGAAACTTCGTTATTCTACTGGACTACGTAACTGTGAAGCCACTGAAGGAAGTACCATCGCCGTCGAGGAGAAGTGAAGAAAACGACGACTCGATAGATTCGTATTTCCCGCTTCGGACATTTGGCGCAAGTGCGGACGCTAGTCGCATATAGTATAATCGCATCACTCCGGAGCTCGGAATTAGATGCCCTTTTCGGGCCGATTCTCGAGGCGACGCCTCCTATCGTCCCACTACCGCTCGCGGCTCGGCGGCCGAGCTGCTGATCGCGCGCGTGACGCTGTTTCTCAGGAGCGTCCCTATGTAGAAATACGTTGGGATCGTATCTTCCGCGCCAAATCATCTCTAAAATTTATATACACAATATATTTATAATATATTAGATATGTTAAAGTAATATACATCTTTGTGACAGTAATATGTAATAATTACAATTTGGCAATAGCTTTCCACATCACCCGTGAGGTACTATTGTTGATGCGTTTTTTTTTTAAGTGGTTTCCCCAATAGACCTATTCCACTAGAAGGTAATGGGGATAATGAAATATGTGGCTTGGCAGGAAAGCAAAATTTTATACAATATTTTAAGATATTATATAAAATGGAAAATAATCAGGAGACATTGAAACAACCAATTTGTAAAAAATTTTATTTTGATCTTTTGGGTCGTTTGCACGATTCTACTAGGGATGGTATACCCACACAGATTTTAGAAGAACTAGCTTGCATCAGCGACGACAATGATGCATCGCTCAAAGCAAAACGTTTTTCTGTTTTTATAAATTTCATTTTGGAGAAAGAGCATTCGCATAAATATGTGGACCCAAACATGGAGAAAATTTTAAGACCGAAATTTCTAAGACGTGGATAACACGATGCATCTAAAATTTTGAAGAATTCGACCTCTTTTATTACTTTTTGAGAATCCTCTCACTGTGCAAATCGAGGAACAAAGCCTAGAATTTCAGGCAGAACTTTGCGATTTGCAATGTAATCTTTCTCTAAAGGCACGATTAGAAAAAGGGGTCGAATTCTTCAAAATTTTAGATGCATTGTGTTATCCACGTCTTAGAAATTTCGGTCTTAAAATTTTCTCCATGTTTGGGTCCACATATTTATGCGAATGCTCTTTCTCCAAAATGAAATTTATAAAAACAGAAAAACGTTCCTCTTTGAGCGATGCATCATTGTCGTCGCTGATGCGAGCTAGTTCTTCTAAAATCTGTGTGGATATACCATCCCTAGTAGAATCGTGCAAACGACCCAAAAGATCAAAATAAAATTTTTTACAAATTGGTTGTTTCAATGTCTCCTGATTATTTTCCATTTTATATAATATCTTATAATATAAAATTTTGCTTTCCTGCCAAGCCACATATTTCATTATCCTCATTACCTTCTAGTGGAATAGGTCTATTGGGGAAACCACTTAAAAAAAACGCATCAACAATAGTACCTCACGGGTGATGTGGAAAGCTATTGCCAAATTGTAATTATTACATATTACTGTCACAAAGATGTATATTACTTTAACATATCTAATATATTATAAATATATTGTGTATATAAATTTTAGAGATGATTTGGCGGAAGGTACGATCCCAACGTATTTCTACATAGGGACGCTCCTGAGAAACAGCGTCACGCGCGCGATCGGCACCTCGGCCGCCGAGCCGCGAGCGGTAGTGGGGGGATAGGAGGCGTCGCCTCGAGAATCGACCCGAAAAGGGCATCTAATTCCGAGCATACTATTGGCGCTGTTCTTTGCTTCCTGCTATATCCTGGCGCCACCTGCGCATCCGCGCGCTATACACATCCTGTCCTATGTCCGTTGAGCGTGGCTCGTTATTTTCTCGTGTGCTCGTAAAATATATATACGCATATCAAAAGTTATTACTGCGGACTTATTTAAACGTCTCTATCCTTCCCAGTATATCTTCGCGCGATAGAGTCAACAATATTATAATTAACGTAATTAAAATTCAAACATAAAATAAAATAAAAAATTTTGAACATTAGATAAAACTATAAATGTCGAGTAAATAAAAATTATAAAATAATAAAATTATTTACCAAAGGGATTGGAAATACAAAAATGACAAGAATAATCACCCTGGCGAAAATAAGAAGCTTTATAAAGCGTTGACAACCGTTCAATGAGGGTTTTTTGAGAGTTTATACGCTTTCAAACTTTATAAGAACGCTTACCCAACGCCGTTGGGTTTTGAACGCTTCCAGAACGCTTATAAAACGCTGTATATAACGTTTCATGAAAGTTCTGGAATGCTGAGGCAACGCTTTTCAGAGAACGTTCAGTAAACGCTGAAACGCATTCGTGCAGAGAGTTTGCTGTCAGACTTTTCAAACGTTTAGCAAACGCTTTTCCCAACGCCGTAAGACAAGCGTTTTCACTCCGTTCAGCAAACGCTCTTCCGATGTGGCGAATTGTAGAGGCGCAGTGAACGTTTTGTAAGGCGTTAACGCAAATGGCTTGGAGACGCCCAAGAAACGCTTTTCCCGACTCCGTAACACAAGCGTTTTCCCTCCGTTCAGAAAACGTTCTTCTAACAATGCCGCTAGGCGGCGCATCTTTCTTGCATTTAAAATACATCCAGCCGCGTATATAAGCAGACCCCCTGCGAGGTGAAAAGCAGATTTTAACATTTAACGCTCTTTACGCCGTTTCTTCTAACGAAAAGAGTAAACGCCCGTTAAACGCTCAATAGAGGCTGCACGCAGTTTCCAATGATGAAAGCAAACGCTTTCGACTTATTAATCGACGCTTAACAAAGGATCTCTAAATGTTTTAAAGAACTCTCAGCAAACGTCATACGTCATGTAAACGCTGTGCAAACTCTCAAAAACGCTATATACAAACGCCTTTCAAACGCTGCAGCGTTGCAATTTCCGCTCTACGAACTCTCTACTGACCGTTTCTAAACTCTCAATGAACTTCCGCAAACGCTCACGTAAACGTCAAACAAACGTTTATGAAACTTCTTATTTTCGCCAGGGCATCAGTATCGTTTTCGTTTACAACTGCGCATTGCTCGTGACACCAATGCAAACAAACACAACATCTTAGCCAACGTTTTTCTCTTGTATTTCTCAAAAAATTACAATTACAAAATATGCATTCTATATCACTTTCCTCTGCCAAAGAGTCATATGACGGGATTGTTTTTTTAGTTTCTTCTTTTGTTAATTTTTCTTTGCCTTTTCCTTTTCCTTTTCCTTTTCCTTTTCCTTTTCCTTTACTCTTTGGTAGATCTTTTTTAGCTCTTTTTATTTCCTGCAGTCTTCGTTTCTCTTTGTATTGTGGATGCTGACTGGAATGTGCAGGACGTTGGGAGAACGTACATAAGCAGGAAAATTAATTACTCTCCACCCAAACAAGTAAACCAGTTTATAAAGCACAAGATGCACTTTTACTTGAATATACAGTGTCAATGTACCTGAGCTCCAAAGCTCAGCACCAAGAACAGTTCGGAAATATGGTATCCGATTTACCACTTATACAGTAAGACTTTTCCGTGCTTTCGCTAGTAAAGGCTCCAACAGACTGAGCTGCGCATACTTGTCGCGAGACGGATAAGACAGGCCTATCGAATAGGAGCAGACGGGCGCGTAGTTTGATTTGATTCTGAACACTCTTCTTGTTCATTTTTTCGTTTTCTTTTTTTTTCTAATTTATTTTTGTATGGGCTGTTGATCAAAATTTTAGTCCCTGATGCCCTTTTCTTAACTGTTTCTTTTTCCTAATATTTTGGGAAGTGCAATGATGTCACGTGGAGAACTTGCTGCAAAGTAGTTATTAGAAGTGGATGGTATCGAAACGGTGGGATTAGTGACAGTAGATTTATCTACAGCAATTGTAGATTCGACAGAGATAGTTGGTTCAATTGCTGTTAAAAGTTTGACAGCTGTGCCAGGTTCGATATCAAATTCAGATCCTTCAGCGGTTGCAAATTCATCAGTTGTTTCAACAATTGGAACACAGTCTTCATCCTGTTCTGTAGTTTCAGCAGCAACAAAGTCAATTTCAGAGAAAACATCCGGATTATAAGGGCAGATGCCACATTTTTCGTCGGAGTTTGGCCTTTGCTATAGGATCTCCTTAGCATTGACAGAAATGCAGGCTTTCAGATAGAACTCAGCAAAAATTTTACGGACGAACGGTCACCACTCTACCTGTGTTATTATTCAGCCACTTCTCCAACGATTGATTGTGGTAAATAGATACATTTATTACAACGCTTAATGGATACCTACATCGAGAAGCTGTATTTTATGAGTGCAGTGTGGTGATAAACATAAAATTGACATAATTTTTTATGGCTTTCAATATTACGTCCACATTTTTTATATAAGACAAATGCCCATCTAGAATAAGAAGAACCGGATCTTCTTCAGATGGTTTTACGTTGATACAGGATTCGTGAATCCACATCTGTCGCAGCCGGGTTTCTTGGCTGACAGAGCTCTAATATATTTAAATTAATTTCAATACAATTGTAGTTCGCCAGTACGAAATAATAAAACTAAGACGTATGTGTGTGAATCGGCCTAACTGGCAATAATTTATTAAATATTAATCGACTTTATTGGTCATTATAGTCGTCAAGAAAGTTTTTTTTTATAAACGCGGCTATTATAGGTTTAATTATCCTATTCGCGCGCTCGACAGGATTTGCTTAAGGGTGCGCTAATGGGGTGGTGGTATGATTAATCTTTTTCGCGATCAAAAGTGCTTCTACTTCCTTATTTATATACTCCGTTCCGTTATCTGTAATAATTGACTCTGGAATCACGCCCCACTTGTCAAATACGGTTTCTAAAGTTTTAACCACAGTCTTATACCGGTTTAATTTCTCACGGAAAATAGCTCGATATATTTCGTATAAATGTCCTGTACAATCACGTACATATTGCCCTTCTTCGAACGAGTAAGGCCCAGTTCCACAAACGTCAGTTAACTTTTAACCTTCGATTAACTCACTCTTCGTATCTTTCTAAGGGGGACGTTAGAAAGAGACGAAGAGTGAGTTAATCTAAGGTTAAAAGTTAATTGACGTTTGTGGAACTGGCCCTAAGTGGCCCTATCGTGTCAATCGACAATTGCGTCCACGGTTTTAATAAAGGTCTTGTCATTAATGGCCCTTTTAAAGGTTTCGGATCGTACTTAACCTTAATCCAAACGTCACAATCCTCTACGTAAACTTTTACATCTTGCAACATACCTGGCCAATAATAATTTCGACGAATACGGTCGTAAGTACTATTTCTGTTTAAATGTCTCGCTTGTGGGGTTTTGTGGTTTTTTCTTAAAATAGTCGGAATTTCGCTTGTCTGACTACTCTCTTCCACGGGTTCTCATCGTCAATTAGCATTTTTGTATAATCCGGCCTATAGTAATATAATTCGTCGTTTTCAATTTTCCATTCCGAGAATCTACCTGGCTGTTTGCTCACGAGTTCGCGCTTTGCTTCATACCAGTTTTGGTCGCGGATTGTCGTTAATTGAACCCAATTTCGAGCAGTTTCTTCGATAAGTTTTTCCCACCCGAGCGGGTCAACCTCGAGGTCATATATGCGTGAAAGGGCGTCCGGCGCTTCGTTTGTCGTACCTCGCCTGTACTCGATTGTCATTGAGTGTTGTAATAGGTAAATTGCCCACCTTGCAAGCCGGCCTACAGGGTTCTTTAATCCATACAACCATTGTAATGCTTGATGATCAGTGATGACTTTAAAAGGCATACTCTCTAAATAGCACCGTAACTTTTCAATTGCCCAAACTACTGCTAAGCATTCTTTCTCCGTAGTTGTATAATGTAACTCTGCGCCCCTTAGTGGTCGACACAAAACTTCCAGTAAATTCTCTTTTTTACTTTCAGGATCTTGTTGTACTAAAATTGCACCTAACCCGAAATCGCTGGAGTCGGTATACAGAATAAATGGTTGTCCTGGAATTGGCGTATACAATCTCGGCGCGTTAGCTAATGCTGTTTTTATTTCGTCATAAAATTTTTGCTCGACTTCGGTCCACTTCCATGGGACCTTCGGACTAGTTAATTTATTAAGGGGGCCCTGTACGCGTGCAATATTTTGTAAATGACGGTGATACCAATTAACGAGGCCATTAAATTACCTTAGTTGAGTTCTATCTTTTGGTATCGGAAAATCGAGGATAGGCTGAATTTTCTCGAGATTCGGTTATTCCTGTAGATTCACTTTCTAATTTTGAGAATTTGCTGTCGAGGAAATGTCTCAATTTATCGGTTTACTCTACTGTTAAGGCTTTTAATTCTTGAAAAAAGGATGGCTATGAGAGTCAGACGCCGTTAACAGTGCGTAAGTGATCAAATCACTGATTTATTCCATGTGTATACAATCGTACGTTTCGGCTCGAGATCGAACCATCTTCAACGAGAAAATAATTAAATTACTCCCCCTCTCCAATTCTGTTGAGCGAGCTTCAGGATTCGAAGGTCCAAAAACAACATTGACTATTAGATTGATATCCAAAAGTCAGGAGAAAAAGAATATCACAAAGCCATGTAGAAGAGCATATAAAGTCCGACAAGATAAAGAAATACAAACAATGAGACGGAATCAACGAACTTGTCAGGACGACGGACACGAAATATCACTTTTAATTCTGTTTGAATAACGTAACGTTGTGTTATAGGGTAGGAGTACTTACTACCGTCTAACGTCCACGTTTTGGATGTCGGGTCTATTTTAACCTTGAATGACAACCAAAAGTCCATACCCAATATTACGGGACTCGACAAATCTGGAAGAATGCTAAACCATTACGGTCCGTACACGTCGCCCACGTCGATCACGAAACACATACTCCCTTCAGTTTTAACAATTGATTTATCGCCAAGGCGTACCCCGTTCTTCGAGGTGGAGTCCGGAGAAAGTTCTTTATTTGGAGATGTTTGACGCGCTCATATACGGCTTGACTCAAATATGACCTTCCGCTCCCGCTGTCTAGGATTCCACGAAACTTTTTTCCGAAAATTGAAATTTCTACTAGTATTTTCGTGACTTTACCTGGCTCTGTAAGGCCATTATCCGGATGGAAAACTCGCCGCTGTATCAAACGATGCACGAGGTGTGGTGCTAGGCCAATAGTCTTTTAAGTTTTTAGTTTCTAATACCCGATCTTTATCGTCAACAGTAACGTCATGCTCTCCTTCTGTCGACAATGTTGTCAACTTTATTTTATTTTCACTAAGCTCGCTCCCTGCAGCTGTTCCCGTTAAGTTAAAGTCATCGTCTGACATTTCTGAGTCACTTGACAACCCACGCGCCACATCGAGCTCCAATGAGCCACCCGTATCGAATTCCTACCGTGGCTGAGTTAAGCCGATCGCAGCCACACAAGTACCAATATTATCTAAGGTTTTTACTTGCTTTTTACTTGCTCAATGTTGACCTGGTCTCTATTAATTGATTCAATCGCCTCATTTCCACCCTTCATGGCAGTAACCTGAGGTCCGGTTACTGCCGGGCAGGGTCGTTTCCCGAACGCGTGGGACAATTATTATTTACGTGACATAGTTCGGCAAATATGGCATACTACTTGTCGATCGGCAATACAAGAGCGCGAAGTATGTCCCATTCCCCCGCAATTGTAACAAAACATTTTATTCGGATCCGGAGCAAACCTTGCCTCACTTGTTTTGGGTTGTTCTAAAGAAGTGTCTGTCGAAGTTTTATCTTTCTCGAACTGAGTAAGATTTCGTGTGAGTCACTATCTCGTCAGAGTTTTAAAATTATTTAATGAATCTACTGCTTTTTTATTAGTACGTGCGGTTGACTGTTGCATAGCGCGCAAGTCGGCTAGGTCATCATCGTCTCTCTTTCTATCCAATTGAATACTCTCACCGTCCCTTGTATCTTCCTGTAAGTACGCTAATAATTCGCTTTTCATGGACTTGCCTCGCGGTTCTTTCTGGGCATCAAGTGATCTACGATAGAGATAACTCCGCTCAAATATAATGTAGGAACTCATCGTAATTATTTATTCGTAAATTCAAGATCTCAAAAGTTAATCGTGGAATTTGATTAAAATTAGTTTCAATTGCTCCCGAAAAGGTGGAGGGTGTTGCATTTGTTCGAAAATCAAGCGCGCTTGACAAGCAAATTCAGCTAACGTTTCACCCTTTTCAAGTTTTAAATCACGTACTTCTAAGAAAAGAACACCGTCTTCTTTTTTTACCCCCCCCCCCCCCCATTGGAAAAGGAAAGCTCGTGTGAAATCTTTCCATGTCTTCCAACGCTGTTTATTCAGTAAATACCAAGCTTTATAGGGGCCTTCCAAAATATTTGATAAGCAAGGAACGAACAAATCTCTACTTATACTGCTCGCACTCAGCTGATCTTTCAAAATAAGCAAGAATTGTTCAGGATCTTTCTCGATTTTAGAGAATGTAATTTTCCAATTACTGACTATTCGTCCGATTTTCATAATGGAGTCGAGTCCTCGCTCATGTATTACCGTGGATGAATTGAGCGTTCTTTCGCGGTACCTAGCTGTCGAGGGGAAGTCGCGTCCCATCGGCGAGTCATAACGCTCGACGTAACGCGGCGTACCATCTTCGCTATCTCTCGACTCATCACTCCGTCACGATAAAACCTCCCTTCTAGGTGATATGGAACGGTTCTCGCGCCGGTGACGATAAGCAGAATTAAAATTTTCCGAATAGGGTGACTCGTCCCTGTTCCTAGTCATTCGTTGATATTTCTCTTTAGTTAGGAAGTTTTCTTCTGTTATTAATTCGCCTTCGGGCGTTAAAGAGATTGTAGTGTATTTCGGCTAGCATATTTGAAGAGAACGATGTAAGCGAAATGGCTAGTACACTCGATACGTGAGCGTGCCGGCAAGCGAGCTGCGTGGCCCTGGCTGATCGGCCCGGACGGCAGCCGACAATATAGGTGCTCCGACTACACAGCCGACCAGACGTGTCGAATGTATTAAGTTACTAAGTTACTGAATAAACCTTCAAGTTGTTAATTTTACATTCTGTGTTCCACGGTTTATTTCTACTTCCACTGTGTCACCTCAATACACCACAACTGGCGACGAGGAGAAAACAAAAAGAACGAAGCAGTTTCCGCAGGTAAAAGGAAGTGCCGGAAAGCAAAACGTGTTCGCTGCGGGACGACGCTACTACGTAAGCGGCAGTTCGCACGCTCGGACGAGACGCGCTTAAGCTTTGACACATTCGTCAGCTATACAGTGCACGCGAATTACACTCGCATCGCCGAAAAGAGCATGCAATACAGTTTTATTGCACCGTCGTAAGGGACGTGCAGTACAGCTCTTTGTTACGAATATGTGCAGTAACAAGTGCGCGAAGTTATTCTGCCACGTCACCCGTGCGAAATAAGTTGGTCGGACTAATAACCAACGTCCTCGTATACGCGAAGCTAATTATACAAGTTAAATGGATTTGACGAGAATAACAGTGCAAAGTTTATCAAAAGTCGAACTAATCGAATTACTGTGCAACTTTGAAGTGACTGAAACAATTCCTTTACTCGGAATCGACAAACTTAGGGAAATTGTACGTAAACTACGCAGTTTACAACTAACACAGATACAAAAGGAGCAAAACGCAAAAGCTCAAAAATCGAAGGAAAATCTAACGAAAGTGCCGGATAAAAAAGATGAGAACACAGACGGGCAAGACCACTACGAAGACACAAGGTCATCAGAAGACGAGACGGCGAAAAGCGAAGATACCGGAGCAGTACTACATCAAAACAACAACACAGAATTCGATATGAACGAGAAGTTCGAATTCTACAAGAATAAAGACAGCTGGGAGGAATACATCGAACGGCTGGAACTGTTCTTCATCGCCAACAGAGCCAAAGAAAGTGGCAATACTGTTGACCAAGTGTGGTGCCGAAACATATAAATTGATTCGCGAATTGAGCGCACCGGCTAAACCAAAGGACAGAAAGTTTGACGAGTTAGTAAAAATGATGACAGAACATTTGTGCCTGAAGAAAAGTCTTGCAATAGAAAGATGCAAGTTTTAACAAACCAGGCAGCTTCACACGGAGTCAATAATTTGTCGCGAGACTCAAAGAACTGTCTATCAACTGTAATTTCACGGAGCTTAACGATGCACTTCGTGATCAGCTGGTTTGCAGAGTTACGGATCACGGTACAAGAATGGCACTATTCAGCGAAACAAACCTAACATATGAGAAGGCAGTGCAGATTGCCGCAACAAGAGAAGCAGCGTTGAAAAATGCAGCCAGTACGCAGAAGGCGAGTCCTTCGAATTCCTCAGAAGTCAAGCTGATGCAACAGCAGACAGAACCAGGGGTAACCGCAAGGTAAACAGCGTCAACCAAATAAAGGTAATCAAGCAAATTCACAAGGTACGAAGACAACGAAGGGCGCGAATAATAATAATAACTAAAATAAAACTAAAAACTGTATATGTTATTGTTGCGGAATGCGAAATAGTCATATGACTTACGATTGTAAATTTAGAGACAAAGTTTGTAACTTTTGCAAAAAACAGGATCACTTGGAAAAAGCCTGCATTTCTAAAAATGGCAAAAATATTTTTTCAAAAAATAACAAGCAAAACGAAAGTAACAAAAACAAATTTCACTTAATAAAAAGTAGCGATAATAATGATTCTTCCAATTCCGACGAGGAATCAGATAGCACATTTGATTTTTATCCTAACTTCAATGACAAATTTACAAAGCAATGTTTGAAAATCGTCGCAGAACCAATGTTTGCGGACGTACAAATCAATAAAAAAAACTTCAGATTGGAAGTTGATACAGGCTCATACGTAGCAGCAATGCCAAACGATGTTAAAGAAAAACATTTTCCAAATACACCCTTACAGAAAAGCGACGTAGACCTTACAAGTTATGGTAACATTTTATTAAGGGCCGGTTGTTCCAACCTGTTGGTAATCTAACTAATAGTTAAATCATATGTCTATCTTTGTTTAATGTAAAGGATAAACAAAGACATATATATGATTTAACTATTAGTTAGTTTACCAAAAGGTTGGAACAACCGACCCTAAATCCAATTGGGATGCTGAAAAATTTAGAAGTAAAATTCTTAGGTAAAGAAAAAATACTTGACATTTACATTATGAAAGGTCCAGGTCCTTTACTTATGGGCAGACAGTGGCTTAAGGCATTTGATTTATGGCTATTAAAATTTAATCTAAACTCTGCCGAGTATTAAATATCACAAGTAATGATGTTAAAAATCAAATGAAAAGTTTCCTACTTTGTTTTCTAATACACAAGGGTGTTACAAAGGTAGAAAAATTCACCTATATTTTAAAGACAATTCATTTAAAGCCTTATCATGCGCCATTCGCAGAGGCAAAAATATCAGCAGAAATCAAATGATTAATAAAAGCAGGAAACCTGGAACCAGTATCAGTAAGCAAATGGGCAACTCCCATTTTTCCGGTATTAAAGAAAAACGGTGAAGTAAGAAATTGTGGAAATTTCAAGTTGACAGTTAATCCACAATTAATTATTAAAAGACATCCAATTCTACTTAAAGAAAAAAAGACCCCGCAGAATTCTTATGGGAAATGGCTTTCGGCTAATTTTTCTGAAAATTTGATATGTGGTATTCTCAACACGTAGAACAAAAGTGTCAATAGCCCCAAGGTCCGATCACGGGTAGTTTTCGAGATACAGTACCTCAAAGTTGGACTTTTCGTACCTTATTGCAGCGTAGTGCGGGTGCAGTCGATGTCGATGTACGATGCTGCTTACGATTAAGGTGGGTGTACAGGTGCTTGTGTGTGTGTGTGTGTATGCGCGTGCGCGTGCGTGCGTGCGTTCGTGCGTGCGCGCGCGCGCATTATTCATCGTAATCTCAACATTCGATGATCATCTAAAGGTTCTTGGTCTGCGGCATGCAATGTGATGAGCAATGACGTGTTAAGGTATTTGATGTTCCCTTGATGTCATGTAAAACCTAGATACCATAAGACGCTGGCAACGTGTACACATGTACCTAGAGTAGGGTAGACCGGGGCACGTTGTCACACATTTTTTTCAATATTTTTTGTATTTTTTACATTCAATATTTGAGAGTATTGTGATATGCCAAAATTTCGAGTGAACCCTCAGCTTTAATTGGACACTATCGAATTTTGTGTGATTGTTACTCTACAGTTGTTACATAACAATAAATAACGACAGGTCGCTTGTGACAATGTGCCCCGTGACCGGGGCACGTTGTCACATCAAATGTAATTGCATGCAAAATGTTATCCGAACTGTATTCAACGTAAATATCAATATATTATAGTGCGCTGCAATGTAAAAAAGTAAAATTCTTCACAGAAACATTTATTTTATTTCAAAAAAGTACAAAAAGCACGAAGTTTTCGTCTTAATCTAAATACAAGAATTCCACTCGAATGCGCAACTTATTGATCGTTAACAGCAAGACGAATTACTTCTAGATCGACTACTGCGGCTCTCGCAGTTTTCCGTTTGTAGGAGCGCACCATATCCCAATTGCACCTATGACATTAAAATTCGTGACAACGTGCCCCGAGGGCATTTTTTTACTCCAAACAGCCTCATGGCCGACACGTTTGAGATATTCATAAGGTTAGGTATTGCACGCGGTAGGTAAAAGTACATACTTTAAGATAATATAAAGGTTTATTCTAAAAAAACATAAGCTTCATGTCCAGTACGTTGAATATTAGACAATAAAATTTTACTTACGGTCGCAAAAAACTTTCAAGTTGATTTTACGTCAACACGGCTGGAGCAATCTCAACACTGTAAACACACCAAAGATGGGCATACACTAACACGTTTTGGGAATGACGGGTGCTGCCCTCTGGTTATTAGTTTTTTAAATAAAGCCGATGTGACAACGTGCCCCGTGTGACAACGTGCCTCGGTCTATCCTACGACTCCAGACTGACATGTACAGTAATACCCATTAATTGGATCATTAGTATTGTCTCGTAAGTATACGGTCATCGGACCGGTCGTCGACCGGTTTGCCATACGGCGCCACGGCCCGTGGTCGGAATCTCACCGCTACGACGGCACGGCGTTTAACGGTCGAACATGAGTTTTGTGAGGTCCAGACTCGGAATCGTCTGTAGACGACTTAGGGCCTCAATAACATCGGTTTGAAAACGTATACTTACGAGTTTATATACCCGCGATTCCTTATTTCAGTATTAATACATTGTTATACTGTCAATTGTTTATCCCTTCTGCTCACAGTCAAGATATTTTTCTTGAGAAAAGAAACATTTTCTTTCTCCGTATCATACGTCACTTTTAGGTAATATCCCTACAAGTACGAAGTGGGGTCCTTATCTCTGCTGAGACACACACACACACACACACAGTAGAGAGGGTTTGGAGTCATAAAATACTGCGGGAGTGACGAACCGTGGGGTCCTTATCTCTGCTGACACACACACACACACACACACACACACACACACACACACACACACACACACACACACACACACACACACACACACACACACACACACACACACACACACACACACACACACACACACACACACACACACACACACACACACACACACACACACACACACACACACACACACACACACAAGCACCTGTACACCCACCTTAATCGTAAGCAGCATCGTACATCAACATCGACTGCACCCGCACTACGCTGCAATAAGGTATGAAAAGTCCAACTTTGGGGTGCTGTATCTCGAAAACTACCCGTGATCGGACCTTGGGGGTATTGACACTTTTGTTCTACGTGTAAGGTAACACCCTGTCCGTAGCTCAGGTTATCCCGACGACAGGGACAAGGGCGTCGATTCAGGATGGATGGTAGAGGGTGTAGAAAGGGTGAAACTCGATAAAACGCGTAACAGACTTTATTCGTAATATACACGCGGTGTACGTCCGCATGGCTCGGTCGCCAGACAACGACTCTCTCGAGTCACAGTTCGAACAGGGTGTGTCTACTGCGCGCGCCTCTCTCAGCCAATCACGGCGCGCTTACTCCAACCAATCATCGTGCGCCATTACAACCAATCACCGCTCGTGGGGTCGCTAGGCGCGAAGTGTATGTGCACGAGCGCCTCGTAGGTGAACGCGGGAAATTCAAATACGGCCTATGTCCTTAGTCGACGTGTACAGCTTCGGCCATTCCTGACAATGCGTTCGACCTCGAAGGTTTCTTACATAAATCTCAATGACTTGAAAATAAAAATTATATAATGCAAAATGATTAACGTATAAAATAAATTTGGGTACTTGGTACGAATTATAAGCGATTATCCGCAAAACTTAAATTAAAAATTGGAACAACTTAAGAAAAGAAAATTAAACGAAAAATGCTTAAGTTTGCATAAAATAGTGATAAATTGTTTAATAAGGTTTAATAATAAGTTTATTTTATGGTTTCATCTTATCTGGAATTAAAATCGAGTTGTAAGGTTTCTGTGAAACATTGAAACCTGGAATGTCCGTGATTACATATCTGTTTTTATTGGGAGTTTTATCTATTAAATATGGGCCCTTGTATAAAGGTTTAAATTTCTTTTCTTCGCCTGGTTTAACTGCTGTGTATCTAATGAGAACATAATCTCCTTGTTTAATATATAGGCCCGAGAAAAAATGATTAGATATAATCACATATGATTATATAAAATCGACATTAGATATAATTAGATATAAAAAATGGCCCGATATAATTGTATATAATTGTATATAATTATATATAACCACATATAATTATATAACCATATATGGTTATATATAATTGTATGTGATTATATGTAATTATATACAATTATATCGGGCCATTTTTTATAGATAAGAATTAGATAAGATTCTTATCTAATTATATCTAATGTCGATTTTATATATAATTATATGTGATTATATCTAACATAATAAATATTTTATATATATATAAAGGAATAAAGCATTAATAAATTAAGTGTATATTTTTTTCAAAAGCTAGAATCAAAAGTGAAATGATTTACATATAACTTGGCGCTGCTTGGCGTGAGATACTGCCGTGTCTCTTGATACCATTCTTATACCACTGTTTGTCAAATTTTAAATACGAGAAATAAATCCTATCGGATGCCATCTAACGGATAATCCGAATTTAAGTTTATATATGATTATATATAATCATATATAATCTACATGGATAAATGCTTAATTCTTATATATATACTTTATATATATAAATTATATGAACTTATATATAATCATGTCAAAATGTATGTGAAACTTTATATATATATATACATAGGGGAGACCGGGGCTAAGCCGACAACGGGGCAAACTTGACACTAGGCTTTTTGCCAATTTAAATCTATCGTAGAAACTTGCCTTTCCTACTGTAAATGCGTCTTTATGTGCCAGTATTATCAACGGAATTTGGTAACATTCTGAGTTATAGTGTAATTTTTAACGCGACATAAGCGTTTTTGATAGTGAAAAGTAATTTTTCTGATCTCTCGAAAATGTCTACTCTTTCATCGAGCTTTACTCTTGCGAATCTACCGGTAAGTGATTTTGATGGGAAATTTGATGCTCTATATGAATCCGATAATCGTTTTTGCATATTTTCAAAATTTTCATGTTTTTGAAGTGACAAAAGTGAAAAACGACGTCCGGGGCAAAGTCAACACCACGCCGTTTCGTCGGCTCCCAGTAACAAACGATGCTTGTCATGCAGCCGTATGGCTCATGACAAATGTATGCGCACGTCCGATCGCGAGTTTACCTGCATTAATTGTTTTTCAGACATGAGTTTAGATGAAGATAATTAAAAGTTCAACAATTTTTGTTCTCATTATTTTAAATTATTGTTCTAGCTACTTTATTCCGAATTTTTGTACTTTTTAAATACACAATAAACAATGTATTTTCATTTTCAGACAGTAAAAAATAAGTTCCAGATCAAATTGTGTCGATCAGACAAAGTGTTGAGTTTGCCCCGGCGGGGTGTCGAGTTTGCCCCGACATTTTTCAATTCGAAAATTTGTCTTTGCGTCACTTTTCCTTTCCTGGCGGCAAAACAAAGCGACGTACAGCAAAACTTCCTGAATCAATTTTGTACCTGAAGAAACACTCTTTAAATATGTACCATTGAATTTGCCTAAAAATTTTAATTAAATATTAAAAATTGCCTTTGAAAAAATAGTGTCGGCTTAGCCCCGGTCTCCCCTATATATTAGGGTGGCTCTTATTTCTCAAGGTTTGAATTTTCTTCGCGCTACCTCCCAGTTTGGTTCCATTTTATGAAAAAATAATCTGTGTAAAATTTCAGCTTAATCGGATAAAGGGAAAGGGTGCCCCCACTGCCCCCAGAACCTTAAAAATCATAAAATCACAGAAAAAATTAATTTTATTTGTTTATCTTGCAAAATATTAATTATATGCAAAAAGTATTATACAAAAGTTGTAGATCTATTAAAAATGCACATATTATCATCTACCACTTTTTCTCGTACGACTAACGATTTCCGAGAAAAATGTGAAAATCACTTCTTTTTACTACAAATCTTGACGCTGAGCGGCTGAGATAAAGTCTCTTTTTTATAACCTGGAAACTTTCGGCGATAATCACTTACAATCTGAAGCACATACTGTTTCTGTTGCTCATTTTTCGTAAATAATTTATTATAATCTTCCATAAGCTTGACCCCTCTCTCAGCCGAATCATTTACAACTTTCAATTTATTTACTAATTCCAGACCTTTTACAAAACTTTCATTTTTATGCCACGTCAACGGTTCTGTCTTAAGGAATTCATCATTCAAGTCAAATCTTTTGAAAAATTTTCTAGTTTCGGTGGAAACGAATTGTTCAATTCCGTTGTTAACAATTTCTGGGATTTTATCGATTTGTACTTTTATTCGCTTCTTATTTTTGTTTGATGATTCTGTTTCGCGATTCAAAGCATTGACCATTTTTATTTTCGATTCAAATGATAAATTTGTATCAAAGAAAGCTAATGCGACAACTTCAGGGCTCAAATACCATAAATGATTGCTTAGTTTTTGTAAAGCAACACGAGAGATACCACGATCAATAGCTTGATGTTCAAAAAGTTTCGAAAGAACCCTGAAATCCAGATACGGTGCTTTGATTGCAGAAGGCGCACAAAACCATGCTTCGACATACACACTGACAAGAAAGATACAAATATCACAGATCGCATTTTCTTCTTGTAGTGATAATATAAATTCACCACGAAACAGAAAGATTTTCAAGCAATAAATCGCTTTGGCCATCCACCTCGCATGATGGATGGCCCCCGGAACACGGAAAGATATTCCACGAGGTGGTGCTTCGCCAAGGAAAATTGCTGTTAATTCTAAGAATTCCCTATAATCAACTCTAGGTTGCTGTTCCCTCAAAGTATTTCTAACAAAATCAAGAATTCGAGTTATATCGCCCTGATTCAAGTGTCCCTTGACCTTTTCGTTTTCAATCCCGGATCGGAAATTATGAACATTGATTCCAGACCAAGCGTTTTGAAATTTTTTAAAGATTAATACATTCGGACCTGTAGTTTTACCCATCTTTTCCTCGAAAACGCTTCTAAGAATGATTTCATATATATGATGTCTACAAGGTAAATACAAAAGATCTTTTTCTAAAAAATTTTCTATTAAAACGCACGCACCGTTAAATCTTCCAGTATTCGTTGCTGTCGTATCGAAAACTAATGCTTTAACATAATTCTGAAGACCCCATTCAGCAAGAGTTTCACAAACAGCAGATGCCTGCTGTTTTCCAGTTCCAGATTGCAATCCGGGCACTCCAAGAAGTTGCTCAGTATCATTATTCGAAAGAATCACAGGAAGTCTGTCCACAGTCTCTTTACCTGTTAACGCTGGAAGTAATTTACCATCCCAATGCACGACAGCAGCTTGCAATTTGGCGTCCTTAAAGTGCTTCTTAATTTCAGCTGCCTTTTCTTCGCGTATTTTTTCTCTATAAATGTGAATGGATTACCTGTTGATAACAAAATCCTGAACATCATGACCCAATGCCTCGGTAGTAGCAGAGAGAAGGATGAGAGGCGCAATGACGGCGATTTTCTTGGGACGCTTTTGCTAGGCCGTACAGTAGCGTCACACATCCACTTTCAGGAATTGGAACTACGAGTCACATCCACTTTTCGATACTGTCGATGAATTTGGTTCATGTCCGTGCTATGTATACATCCACTTTTCGATATTGTCGGTCTTTGGTGGTTCGTGTCCGAACTACCCAGCTGGAGGGGATATGCTGCCGCCGCGGCGGCACGCGCCGGCTATATGCGACGTTGCCACGATATGCCACGCATTTCGGGTATCGTGTCTCGTGCCTCGCCGACTGCCAAGTCGACGATGCGCTACGTCATATTTATAAATATTTATTTAATCATATTTACAATTTTTATATTTATAACTTTTAAATATGCATATATATATATATATATATATATATATATATATTTATATATAATCTTTTTTTCCCGGGACTACATATCTCCGACCCGCTGATATTTCGCCTCTTGTGACACCCACATCTTAATTTCGTGGCACTTCGATCCTTGCGTGACGCGACCAAAATTCGGAATTAAACGATCGTAGTATTTAACGATGATGACAGACCACGGTGTTACGCGCGAACGCGATATGTATTTCTAGGTTATAACTGACTGTTATTGTATTGTATTGGCAGACATGGAAAATTATATTGTATTGGCAGACATGGATAATGTAAATATTTTATGATTCGAGCATTATAATAATTGCGTTACAATATTAATTTTTTTAGGCTTCCATTTCCATTAAATAGTTACTTTATAACTGTAAAAGTCACAACAAAATTCCTGTTTGTAATTTGACAATTTTGAAAATTAAAATATTATATAATAGGTATTGTACATTTTCAGTACTACATCCGCTCATTTATTAAACAAGAAGTTAAATTAAGCAACTAATTAAATTATTAATATTAAATATTAATACAATAAGGTATTTGTATTTACATTTATCAAAATAAAAAATAAGTTCAATTATGAAAATAAATATTAATAATTGGACTTATTAAAAATTGAATAATTTGTTCAGATATTGCGCTCGAATTCTTTTCGCGTTTTACAGCGCCCGATCGTTTCACATTAGATGGCGCGACACGCAAGTCGCCACTCTCAAAGAGCCCCCGCCTCCTTCCTCACTCGTTAGGTGTCATGGCCGCACTTGCTTGCGTTTCTTCGAACGTGTCGAGTCCGTTACCTCCTTCTTGGCGGATTGATCGTTGCGGCGCGTGTTCTGGAGACCAACCGAGCGAGAGTCGGATCACCAGGGAGAGCTCACCGCCAGGAAAGGGAGAGCTGCGGCAGCTAGCTTCCGAGAGGGAGGATCGAGGCGAGGAGTCCGGTCCAGCGAGCGGGGCCCTTAAGAGATTCTCAGTCCCAGCTAGAAATGATTGGTCGAATCGACGTCGATTCGACGTCGATGATACTGGTCGATCGACGGTCGAAATTTGTAGTCGATTCGACCTAAAAATGGGCTTAAATTTCGACTAGTCATCGACAAGTCGATTTGACGTCGATTTGATGTCGATTTGATATTAATACTTGTTATTAATTAAGGGCCACTATTTCCAACGTCTGTTAACTCTAATCGACCGTTAACTTTTCAGAATAGCCAATTGGAGTTCAGAATAGCCAACTTCGATTGCTGGCTATTCTGAAAAGTTAACGATCGGTTATTTAGAGTTAACAGACGTTGAAGTGGTTCTATTATATGCTGTTTATGCAATTTTAGCAAAGGTCTGTTAGAGGGATGAACAAGAATATCGGATTAATAGTTGTTAATTAAAGTAAACTTGAGTACAGATCGAAACTAATTAATGCTGTTTATTACTGCGAATATCACAAATTAATATATATATATACATATGAACAAAACTATATGAATATATTTCTTGCCAAATAAACGAAATAAAAGCATTTATGAGGATGGGTTCTCATTAGACTTCTTAGACTTCTTCTCTTTAGACGTCTCCTTAGACTTCTTAATATCGCGTTTCCCATAACTTCCATCCTCTTGTTTTCTATATGGAGCATTTTTTAACCATTGTCCTGCATATGTTGACAAATCCGCCACAGTTACATTAGGTCTCTTGTTATGAATTGCACCTAAAAACGAAATAATATTTTAGGTAAGATTGCTGAACACAAGCAAGAAATGTTTAAGTATCTTACTCCTGTAAAACACATATATACGAATATTCAATATGTACTCACCTATAATCACTTCCCATAATAATAATTTGCAAAAGGGTTTCTTTTGGTTGCCATCGCCTCGAAAATTATATTTACACGCAAGAGAATTAGTAATAGCTGCAGCCATAACTGCATATAATACTTCATTATCTTTTACTTTACACTCCTCTTTGGCTTTAACTTTCAGTTGTACAAAATAATGTACCTTAAAGATGAAAGAAAGACATCACTAGCTGAGTTCAGTAGAAAAGGCAGCTTAACACATTTTATGCCACGTGGGTCACCAGTGACCCTAAACTTTCGATCTTTCAGGCCGTTATGTAATTATTATAGAACAACTATAATAAACATACTGAGTGGGTCGATCACCGGTGACCCATGCGGCATAGAAGACAAATGACATAAAATTAATTCGGCATGGTGTAAATAAGAGTTTTGTGCTGTTTGGATTATATTTTTAGATTTGAATTGACTACAATTCATAGAATTAATTATTCTTGTAGAGCTAAAAATATAATCCAATCAGCACATAACTCTTATTAAATTGCTTTATCTACTAAAATCAGCTACTGTTGAAGTCAAAATTAAAACAAAAAAGCAAAACAAGATAGAAAAATACTTACTAAAATACGGAAATTTTCATTAGTCTTGAGGTATTCCTCAGAAAGTTTCATTTCTTCATCACTTTTTATAGGATATGATGGCATGTTATCAGGATGGGTATGCCTTTCTTCATTCGGAAGGAGAAAACTTGAAAGCTCACACTGAAAGGTTATAATTTTGTCTACTTTCAAATTTATTTCCTGTCTCTCTTCTGCTGCCTTCTTCTTTATTTTTTTGATTTCTTTCAATAAGAGGTGTAGAAGATCTGTAATATTTGATGAAGAAAAAGAATCTGAAGAAAAAGAAAATAGTAAATAATAAACTAAAGTGATAATTGTTGATCTGTTTGCTGTGTTGTTAGTAAAAATATGTTTGAATATTTTGTTCGATCACAAAGTGGGTTTTTTTCAAAGGGTTCTACTTAAATAATAAAGCATAAATAATTACAAATTCTAAATAGATAAAATTAAGAATAAGTTTATATCAAGTATATAAAAATTTTAATAAAATCACTAACAAGGAACATGTCACAATTGTTTGGAACAGATTTAATTCTCCTATAAATATATTAACATAAAAATTCAAAACACGTTTTTTATGTCTCTTAGATTTTTATGTTTAACTACATATTTCTAGGAAAATCAAATCAATTTTAAACAGTTGAGACATGTCTTTCCCTTGTAAAATGATGAAAAATAATATACATGTACATATCCTACAAAATAATATAAAAGCTTAAAGATTGTCTTTTTAAACCTAAGTTTAATAATGACATATAGAAAAATTTAAACAATAAGATTTAAGCAGCAAGCATATCAATCAATCGTGACCAAACATTATTAGAAATTCTTGATTGCAAAATGTTTAAATTCGCTTAATGTTTAAGTTTTACTATTTGAATAACTTTTATATGTGCCACGTTTATTATTATTTGAAAAAAAAAGGATATAGCCAAATTTTCAGGAAAAAGGAAAATATTAAAAATATTATTTATGTAACAGTAAATCTATTTACAACTAACATGTAACTATCATGTCATTATGATTTAAAGTGAAATTTATTTATTAAAGTAAAATAAAAATTAACTTATTTATTAAATTAAAATAAAATAAAAAATTTTATAACAGCACATACTAATCTAGAAAAAGTAGGAAAAACTAATTCTTAACAACTCACCATTGTCACTAGCAGATTTCGTTGGAGACAAAAATAATTCACGTCTATGAAACTTCTTGGAACTTTTATGATTGTTGAACTGTGACAATTGAGATTTAATAGATTTTGTTGAATTTGTAAGCTGATTATTAGACACTGATGATAGCTTAGAGCTACAGGACTTCATAGAACTTTCAGACTGATAGTTAGACATTGATACTTGAGAGTAAGACTTTCCAGGATTTTTCAGTTGACTGTTATTAGAAAATGATATATGAGAGCTAAAAGATTTTCCATAATTTTTCTGTGGAACTATGACAGATCCAGCATTATTATCATCTTGCCTCTCAAATGTGACAGTTTCAGAAGATTTGGATAATTGTGATTCAGCATCATTAGCTTGCCTCTCAATGACAGTTTCAGAAGATTCGGATAATTGTGATTCAGCATCATTATCTTGCCTCTCAATGACAGTTTCAGAAGATTCGGATAATTGTAATTCAGCATCATTATCTTGCCTCTCAATGACAGTTTCAGAATAAGATTTGGATAATTGTGATTCATGATCTTCATCAAGGTTTGTTGATATTTTCTTAGAATTTTTATCAGATAATTGTATTTTAGTTACAGGAGAATCTTGTTGTTTAGACTTCTTTAAGTTGAGCTTCTCTAGAGTTTTTTTATTTAAATATTCCCTCTGTTTTAAGTCCAGTGCCATCTTCGATTTAACTTTTTCCGAAAGTTTCTCATCTTCATTAGCTCTACATTTGGTTGAGTTTGATGACATCTCTGACTGAGGTGAACTGAATGGGACTAGAGGTGGAGATTCAACAGTTCTTTCCTTCAAGTTAGAAGATGAACAATCATCTTCATCTTCTGTACTTGAGTTTAGAATAGGCTGTATTTTACGATATTTCTTCTGAGATTCGTTATTAAATGAGAAATTCTCTTTTCTTTTCTTATTCCGACAACCTCTACCCAACGCACGGTCAGATTCATAGGTAGACGTTGCCTCATATCCTTTGGCTGCATTGTGGGCAGATAAAACATCACCTGTGAGATAAATATGTTTCACTAAGATATAATTTATTAACAATAATAAGACAAGAAAAAATGAAATAAAAGAAATTCAAACATACTATATAATTTCTTAACTTGCACGTGCTCTATTTTCCATAATGAATCTGGATTTTTGTCCATTTTTACAGCATTACTAACCATGGATGATTTCGGAGGCCACAATATCATTGACTTTTTATTTATATAATGATTACTGCTATCGAATCCAACTAACCATTTAGTACGTCCTACTCCATATTCAACGTCATCATTTTCATTGTCTTCATTATTCCTCGTGAAGAATTTCACAACAACAAACTAGAAATACATTATATTAGTTTTAGAGTTGTAACTGATAAGTGTAAATATTGTACAAAAACCAAGAAAAATGCAAATATAAAACAAGTTATTACAAAAGAAAGAAAAAGAACCAACTATTTATTAAATGCGTTTTAAAACTTAGATATGATTAGTTTGGCTCATAGAATGTTAAAACTAAATTAACTGCATGTCACGGAGAAATTAATCACCTAATAATACAGTATATGGATTAAATTATGACGCAGACAGCATGATATTTCTTAAGTGACAAATAAGTACTACTTATAAAAAGGAATAGTGTGCAGTAATGGTATACACAAAAAAGCTTTGTTATCCCTTTCAATTGGGATTAACCAACACTTTGCTGCAATAGACCTAATATTGATCACAGTTTTATTTTGTTCTAGTTCGGACACTTTAAATATTCCCAATTCTGATGAATTAACAGGATAAGTGTAAAAATCTTCCTTGTTGTTAAACATATTTCCCACAATGTACACTTCATTATGTCTATTAATGATATTTTTCAATAAAATTATTTGATTTCTGGTAGTTTTGACACAGTTGTTTGGGCCATTGACGGTTAAAAGAACATCATTTACTATAATGCGACGATATTGTAATCCTTCTAAAGCCTCATCTGGATCAACATGACTCTTCAAAAGTGAAATTTTATTGCTTGCAGATTGCAAATACACCGCTTTCTTTCCTTTCTGCATCTCACGCTTTGCTATTTGTTCCAAAGGTCTATAACCAGATCGCAGTGCTTTTTTGATAGATTTCAATTTATTCTCAAATTGGAAAGCACTAAAGGAATCTAAAGTACCATGAGTAGCGCATTTATCCGCAAGATGACACAGAGAGTGGACATTATATACAACAAACTTGTCTCCAAATACTGTTGCAGCATATTCAATAAATGTTCTTAGCACTTTGTTGGCAAAATTATTTATAGTCTGATGAAGAGGACTGGCTAAAATATAAATGCCACAATGGAGAAGCAAGTAATGTTTGTATAGATTGTTAGGAATTTCTTTAAACACCCATATACCATCATACATGCATAAGCGTCTGAATTCTGTAGCCTTGAAGAAGTTTAATTCTTCTAAACTTCTGGGGGGACGATTGAAATCTTGTGGACATGAACTTTTAATCTGCTTAAGAGTAGTACAAATTTTTTGGAAAACAGTTAAATGAAGTTTCCAAGGTCCTGGCCAATAAATCCAAGCTTCCAATAACCTTTTAAAAACTCCTTCGTGTACTAGGTGCATAGAATCTAATCGAAACTGGGACACAAGTCCAGCTTGTAATCTCAACAATGGTGAAACTCCTCTATGATGATATGGTTGCTCCTGATTTTTAAATGATTCATCAATGCGCAAAGGTGCATTAAGATCAAGGTAAACAGTTCTGTTATTTGCTCTAATTCCCCATACAGTACATTTTTTGCAGGATGCATAACCACAGTGTCCTATGCAACGTTTAACAAGAGACCTGGCGGGTGCATCGAAAATATAATGCCTGATGGAAAAAGGATATGTTCTATCATCCCGTAGATAACCATTATTAAGAAGTCCATCTGCTTCATTGATAAAATCAAATAAAAACTTCTCAACATCGTCTGGATCGTGTTTTCCAAAATAAATACCAATAATAAATGGCTCATTTTTAGTACCTACAAGTTTGCCAAGTATAGGCCAAAACTTCTTTTTAGACTTTCTAAATAAAGGCAAACCATCAACATTGATGTCAATTTGAATTTCATTATTTACTCTCAAATACTCATCTAGTAAATAACAGTCTAGATTTTCCTTGATACCCCTGTACCAAAAATAATTTTCATCAAAGTTATCAATAGTAACGTTGGGATTACCCAATAGAGTTTTATAACTTCTTGGCAAACTAGGAAATCCACGAGACAGCCTCTGAAGTAAATCATCTAATTTTGACATTGAAAGAACACCAGGTGCTCTTGCCCATTCTTTAAGTGTTCTAAGAATAAATTTTTCTTTTGTAACATCATTACCAAACTGTAGCGCTCTCTCATTTTCTCCACCTGTACTTTCGCTATCATTTTCATTTCCAGATTCCCTACCAAGTCTTTCATCCTCAGTTTCAAAATGAGCTTCTCCTTCACTATTACTAATGCTGTCATCCTCTATTTCAAAATGAGCTTCTCCTTCACTATCACTATTGCTGTCTACTTCGTTTAAATAAAACTGTGGAACATCCACTTGAGCAACAAGCTCATTACTGTTATTTGCTCCATTTAGTTGAGCATGTAGACTGTTCCTCAAATCAAAAGAATCATCATCCTCATCAGAGGATAGAATAGGAATATTGATATCAGCAAGTGAAGACGAGCTACTACTATTGTCATTGTTGCTATTTCTTCTTGACATAACTTTGGACATAATTTTAGATCTCATTAATTGTTCTTCTTCTTCCTGTCTAAATCTTTTGGTTATTAATCGCTCCGCTCTTCTTTTAAAATTCCGTTTACCTGACAAAGCAATCTAAACCAAACAACAAACAAAAAGAAATGTATATATATAATCATTTCATTACTACAATAATGAAATATTCATAACAAAACATGTGATAACGCAAAGAAATGTATCACAGAATTGAAATAAATCAAACATAATAAAACATAATAAAAGTAAACCACAAATCACTGTGGCTATATCAAATAATATGCCTTCATTCAGAGATAATAATAAACAGTCTGTCACAATGAAAAATCAATCAAGCATTTACGAAAAATGATCAAAATTGTATTGTACATCTCAAAAGCATCAAACTATTAAAAAACTTCAGCACTTATGATCTTTATAACGAACAAATAAACAAGTCCTTGCGTATATGGATTTCTGATCTTAACCCTCAATTAGCACACCTCAGCTCGGTTGGGCCACCTCAAATGCCACACTAGTGCGATTCGAGATTTTGACAACTTTTAACTGTCGTATCTCAGTCATTTTTAACCCTTAAATGCCACCCGGGGTCCAGCGGACCCCAGACCCTTTAGAATGATATATTTTCAAATGTTTCCGCCAAATATGGAGCTCATATTTATTTATTTATTATTTTTTATTTTTTTGATTTTGGAGCCAACATTTTAACTGTTGGCGATCTTAATTTTTTATACTATGTTGAAATTGAAATTTTAGCAATATAAGCATTTTATTCCCTTTTCTAAGCCTTGAACAACATTGAAAATAATTTTCATAACTAAATATCAAAAAATCAATAAGTAAGGAGACATTTTTCATGCTGGGGTCTTTTAGACCCCATGTGTCATTTACGAGATTCTTGAGAGGTGTGGCATTTAAGGGTTAATAAAAATTTATGTAAAATTTCCCTGGCAATCGAGTAGTGCACTTTATTTTAGGAAAAAGAAATGATTTTTATATGAAAAATTGAAATATATAAAGTACTAAACGAAAAAAAAGTGGTGCGAATTAGCACATGTATGCTAATTGAGGGTTAACGAATATATTGTAAATACAATAATATAACTACAATATAGCAATTTAAATAAGAATAATCAAAACGTTCATTATCAAAACGCAAATGAAAAAAGCTAAAAGAGAAAAATCCAACACAAACAATTAAGATTTATATATCTGAAATAAAAACCATCATATAATGAATTTCGTCTCAATTACAATATAATCATACATATGGTTATATAATCATATAGATACAGATAAAATTTATATATAACTGCTTCATATATATCATCATTTTATATAATTATAACTTATTCTTCTCGGATAAACAAACCTAACCTTTAATTTATCCATTTTATATAATAATTTTAATAGCCTTCCTATTTTACATAAATCGTAAACTTATGGAAAAATATATTTAAAATCTATGTGCGATACATGAAATAATAGAAAAAAATTTAGAATATCTTTTCAAGTATAACAATTTAGCATTTTTAACTTGAATCATATATAAACACACATTGTTAACAGTAATTAAGAATTCAGATCCATTAATTTGGATATTGCAATCAAATCTCAAAGCACATTAAAAAAAGTATTGCAATGGATGAAAGTTGAGAGAGAGAGAGGGAGGGAGGGAGAGGGAGGGAGAGGGAGAGAGAGAGAGAGAGAGAGAGAGAGAGAGAGAGAAAGAGAGAGAGAGAGAGAGAGAGAGAGAGAGAGAGAGAGAGAGAGAGAGAGGGAGGAGAGAGAGGAGAGAGGGAGAGAGAGGGAGAGAGGGAGAGAGAGAGAGAGGAGAGAGAGGAGAGAGAGAGAGAGAGAGAGAGAGAGAGAGAGAGAGAGAGAGAGAGAGAGAGAGAGAGAGAGAGAGAGAGAGAGAGAGAGAGAGAGAGAGAGAGAGAGAGAGAGAGAGAGAGAGAGAGAGAGAGAGAGAGAGAGAGAGAGAGAGAGAGAGAGAGAGAGAGAGAGAGGAGATATTTACGGATTTCTGATTACTATTCGCCATGATTATATTATATAATAATACATCTGATGTATATTAATCTTCTCCCTTCTTCAGCCCGCATAAGGGCCGGGAACGTCTCGGTCACAAAACACAAGACCTCTCAGCCCCACAAACTTCCACAAGCAGATTATTAGGGATATATGCTGAGTAAACAATAACTGGACCGTTTTCCTCCTTTATGATCCACAGAATTTTGTAATAAGTATATTGTGGAGAGTCAATTAGAGACGGAATATTGTTAACACAAACCTGTATTGCACTACACCGTTACAAGCGCGACCTTGCTTCTTCTTCCGCCATATTCTCTACTCTCCTCCTTCCGCTCGTCGCTCGCTGCGACTTTCGATATATCGATACGATACTTCTCGCTCGACTCTCTTTCGACTTACAACAATATATAGTTCCTTAATTATAATGAGTCACAAGTCTTTCGAATTAATCGAAAGACAATAGAAATTTTATAAAAATATTAGCAATTGCTCAATTAACATAAAAACAATTTTTATAATAAGGTCGAAAATGACAAAAATATCGACCAGTCATCGACATCGACCAGTCATCGATCAGTCATCGACATTATACTGCATATGACACATCCGCCACAGTTACGTACATTATATGTCTTTTATAACAATATTTGCAATTTGCAATTAACATAAAAACAATCTTTATAATAAGGTCGAAAATGACAAAAATATCGACTAGTCATCGACATCGACCATTCATCGACGCATCGACGTCGAATCGACGTCGATTCGACCAATCATTTCTGGCTGGGATTGGGACGCCATATTTGAAGACAGACATTAGTCAAAAAAGTACAAGGGCCTCCGCTAGAGTTTATATTCGTCTTGAGATCTAAGAATTACTTTCATTCTTATGGCTCTGGCTTGAAATTCTAGCCCAAGAACCGATCTTATAGACATTAATGCAGAGGCCCCCCTCTCTTTTCATTTTTCTTTCTTCTTTTTTTTCATAATCGGTATTACGTTTCAGTAAACATTCGGACTCACATTTTCAATTAGTAATCCAGACATCTTAATTTTGTCCTGTAAGATCTGGTTTTTTATTTCAGTTCATTTATTTTCTATTCTATCTTCACAGGACAGATTACTGATTTCGTTTACTTTTATTTCAACTAATGTAAAAACTTTTTAGTTACTCTCAATTTCTTTCACGTTAACATATTTTATTTTTTGTAAAGATAACTACACATAATAAAGACAAAATTGACTTCAAAGGAACTCTTTTTCTGTCGCTCACCTATCTAAGAATTCTAGATAAACCTGCCGTGTTTGCCATTACTTTTTAAACATAATTAAATTAAATAAAAAAATTAAATAATTAAAAATAAATATTAAAGACAGAAAGTAAAAAAGTTTTTATATATAGGCACCTATATACAGGCATTATACTAATTATAATTGTATTCAGCAGAAAGCTGCTTTGCAACTGCAGTTGTAAAATTCGTGAATTTGATTGGTGTATTACTCTTAGTTTCGGCGAAAATTAAAAGCATACACCAATCATATTCACAAATTTTACAACAATTGCAAAGTAGTTTTCTTTGCTAAACACAGCTTTTTATTACTTGCGTTATATGTATGAAACGCCATTTGCTGCGCGTGCGCAAACAACCCGCCAACCGAGCAACGACTTGAATATTTCGTTGAGCACCGACGGCGCCAAACAGCAGTGCTGCAATTGGATATAAGTCCGTGATCGGAACTTCGGAAGGCTGTTAATAGACTAAAATAAGGTAGAGAACAACGTAAGTCGCGAAAGGCTATATATTTTACAGTCTTTTACGTCTTACGTTTTTCTATGTATGCTTTACTTTATGTCCACGCTACGACAGACGTCTCGTTCTTAGCCGAACGCTGCCCTTGCGGCAACCCAACGCAAAATATTAACCATAATTATGGTAATATTTAATTGCAGATTGTACTGTAGTAAAGCCTCTTATTTAGTCAAATACATTGAGGAAACCGTTCCTCAATTTCCAAGAGATATTCTCCCATTTTTAAATAATCCCCCTCATCAATTCATCCGTCTTCTCCTCGCAACTTGCAAGTCTATGGATCTCCCCCCCTTAGAAAGAGCCGAAGAGTTTAATCGGATGATCATGTTAATCGGAGACGGTGAATCGGCCCATATCTGCAGTGAGGAAATAATAATCAATATCGAGTCGAAATCGATTTATTCTGAGTCGAAAAGTCATCGAAAGTTGTGCCATAAATCAATCGAAATCGATGAATATTTCAATTACTTTTCGATATACGTTTTCGACGTCAATTAGATTCGTCAATTCGATGGGTCATTTCTCGCTGGGATATTGGGCTCAAGTAGTTATAGTAGGCCGATTCCACCCCGGGAGCTCCGAGGGGGGTGAGGGAGAGGGGGTATCGGAATGCGCGGGGGGGTAAGCGGGGGAAGGGGGCGGGGGAGGGGTATCGGGTTACACAAGGATATCAGATTACAAGGAGATAACGCGGGAGTGAGCGGGGGGGAATGGCGGGGTATCGGATTACAAGGATATCGGATTACAAGGATATCGGATTTCAAGGATATCGGATTTCAAGGATATCGGATTTCAAGGATATCGGATTTCAAGGATATCGGATTTCAAAGATATCGGATTTCAAGGATATCGGATTTCAAGGATATCGGATTACGCGGTGAAGGGGGGCGGGCGGGATGACTTACGTCCGGTATGACTCACCGGGATAACTCACCTGCGCAAAATATGGTGCGGGGGGTCCGCGTTCGCGTTCGCGGTCGCGCCGCGGGTCCGCGTGTGGGTCCGCGTGGGGGTGCGCGTCGCGCCGCGAGGTCCGCGTGGGGGTCCGCGTGGAAGTCCGCGGGGTCGGCGGTCGCGCCGCGGGGTACGTTCGCAACGACGCCGCTAGGCGGCGCATAATAGTAAGACTAACTCGATAGCGCACTGCGTAGGAGCGTGTTTTGTCGATGACGCATCGAACCTGTCGGGACATGTTTCGCGGGCGCCGTAAACAAATTTTTTCTAGGAAAAGGGAGTGGTTATCGCGTAGACTAAACAATCTATCTACGCAGTACGCGAGACAAAGGAAGAAATGACGTCATCGGGACGATGATCGACCCGATAACGTATCGAACCTGTCGGAACATGTTCGTCGTAAACAACATTTTTCTAGGAAAAGGGGGTGTTATCGCGTAGACAAAACAATTTCGCACTTTTTTTTACGACGCAGTACGCTAAACAAAGGAAAAAATGACGGATCGACGATGATCGACCGCATCGAAGCGATGATAAAATTTAGGTAGAGATGGGTATGCACGCAAAGAAATTACATCGTTCATTTAGTTGTAAAAAAGCCTGTTTATTTAACTCTTTTTTTACATAATATATCTTACGTACTAAAAAACTAAAGCTGTGAGCTCACAATCAATAAGCTGATTTGTATTGAACGCATCGCTAGCGTATATTACATTCGACGCTTCCTTAGGATCCGTTACAGTGGACGCGATATCGGAGAACTGCGCAAACTTTGCATCGACTGCCACAAGTATTCTGATCAATCGATCGAATCTTGCAACGATGCACCAATCGAGATCGAACATACGGTGTAACGTCGATTCGGTCATCATCAAGCGTACGTTTACAGATTTGAGACGTATGAGTTTGACGTTATTAACCGACGTACAAACTCTCACCGTTAGCGGTCCAACGTTTATAAAACTATGGATATCTTTGTAGTCATTGCAAAAGAAATTCTGAATGTTTCGTCGTTGCTCATAGAGTGCCTTCCACGTTTCGAGAGATCACAGCAGTTCTTTTCCTCGATGATCTCCCACGGCGATCTCCACGTAACTCGGTGGGCCCACGTTGATACCAATTTCGAGGAATTTGTATCCCGTAGCTGTCAACGCGTATCGTCTGCCGAGTATACGAACCGCGAGACGCTCCAATGAAATGCTGTATAAAAGAAATGAAATTAGTTTTTTTTTTTCGTAAGTATTACAATTTGCAAAAATATAAAAACTGGGGGAGGCTCTATATGTTTTTTTTCTTAAAAGAAACTTACCTATTACATCTGTTTTCACACGACTGAGTTTCAACATTGTGAATCGGCACGTAATAATTCACGGCATTCACGCGTTTTCCACCATTGTTGCTGTTGCTGCTGCTGCTGCATCCTTCAAAGGAGAACATTTTTCCTCTTGGCTCTGAGAAGTTGACCGTCAGTACAAGCGATCGCGACAAGACTGATCATATAAAATTAATCGAGTATACGCGACAATTCCAAAAGTAATAATGTGGTGGGGGAAAAAAGAGGGGATTAATGTTTATAGAACTGCGCAGTGGATTTTTTTAGAAGAGGGGGAAGTAAAGCCTACTCTAACGGTGATGATGGGGGAGGGGTGGGGGAGTAAGAAATAAAACATTATAAAAAGTTATATATAATTTATTTTTTAATTCTGGCGATCATCATTATACGTTAACAATGTATTTCATTGGAAATGGACGTTGGCGTCGCGCGCGACCACCAGTTAAATAGTTTTATTACATTTTGTAATGCGCAATTCTTGACATGATTTCCGCATCGCATAGTATTGGTGTCATCCAGTTTATTCAAAGATTCGATATTTTCGTAATGCGCATCCAGAGTCTCGACGATTAGGTTTTTTCTCGCATAATTCTCCAGCAGATCCACCAGCCATTCTCGTTTCTGACATCCCTTGACGTACACGAAAGTCGGCATCTCGTCGTCATCATCTTCTTCTTCATTATCTTCTTCTTCTACACCAAGCACGGCCGATGTAATCAGGTGTTTCACCGTGCTATACAGCACGTTTCCGTCTTCCCATCGTAATCCATGGTGATTCGCAATCAACCAGGTAGCGCAGGATTTTGTGAGGAGATTCCACGGCATGGGGTACGTAAAGATGTGATGCGTCAGAACGCAGCCTTTTCTCAGCACCGCCACCTCCTTCACGACAAATTTCATCCCGACGAGGAATCCTTGCAGGTCCACGAACGTTGGTACGGGCATGACGAGATTTCTTTATCTCTCTCTCTCGTCGATGCGTCAATTGAGAGGAATGACGCGCAACTCTGCAAACCGTCTCGCGACACTCTGATTTATACTTCCCCCTCCTTCCCTTGCCCCTCTAAATAATTGTATCGGAGAGTGATGGAAAGAGAGAGAAAAAAATATTCACGTCGACGTTGCCGCGAACACTCAGACTATTTTGCGCACCACGTTCGTCAACGGGTTGTACTCAATCACGCGGTCGTGTATGATGAGACAGTACGCGGAGGTATTCGGCGGTACGTTCTCCATGCAATCGAATTCTATTCTGACATCCACGGTGGCGTTTTTTACGGATTCGTTTTGTCGAGAGCAATCGATGATCACAAACGGGCCGTTACGTAGAAAAATCGAAACGGTGAGACTCGGCTCGAGATATTCATATCCGTAGTAGCCCTTGCAGAAACGCGCGTACATATCGTACAGAATCGCCCATCTGTGTTTATCAAAGTCCAAATTCAAATCGTTGTACGGATAAACTTCCGAGTTGAGGTAGAGTTTTACGTTGGTCAAGTTGCTGTCGTCGAATCGGCTTGTGTCGGCGGACATAACGTTCTTCCGACCCGTCTGCAGAGCGAAGACGTATCGCGGTTTTTCGAGCTGAGTCGCGGTCTTAATGGCCCACGAGTGCTTGGTCGTGTTCTGCAACAGGGGATACTCGTACAGATCCCACGAACGGAAACCCATACTTAGATATCGTCCGTTTTCCAGCATCGACAGCTTGTTGATCTTGTTCAATACCACGTGAGGCATTCGCCATTGTATCTTGAGTATTTTGATAGTAGGCTCCAACGCGAGACTTCCCACCAGGGAATTGTTGTCGTTGCGCGATCGTATCAAGATCAATTCGTGACGAGCATTGATCACCACGCGTTTGTAATACTCGCAAAATCCCAGTAACAAGTTGAGCGGTACGCAAAAATTGAAATATCCGTTCGCGTTATTCTGTGGATCCCAGTCAGCGTTTCTCAGGATCACGCTTCTGTCGGACGATACCGTAACGTAGTTCTTGAGCGTGCTGGATATTCCTACGTTTCTGCAGCAATCAATCTCCATACCGTCAAGCTCGTATCGAATCTAATCGAACATGAACGCGACGCAATTAGTCCCCAGTACCACGTTATCGACTTGGCCGGCTGCTCTGGTCACCGTCAATGTTATTTCGACGTAGAGAAAACTTTCGCACGGCAACGTATACAGATATTGCTGTTGTATGGGTATTCGTATCTCGTCGTCAAACGTTGTGTTGGCGTGCGGGTTGTACGTGTGAGTCTCGATCTTGACGATGCGATCGTCAAAGACCGGCTCGCCTCCGATGTTGAGAATTTCAGTCATCGTTCAGATGTTTCGCACAGCGAATCCCAGAGATTATAAAAATTTAACGTTGGACGCGTTGAGCCTCTTTCTCGTCTCTTGTTTAACGCCACCGAATGTCGACTTGACGATATCGTCGATCGGTACAGCCGTAAAGATATTACTGTTATCTGTCGCGTGCTCCGAGTCGTTCAACACTAGCATCTCATATGTCGCGCGTACACTCACGCACACGGCTGCCGCGTTATCGCTCTCGCCGTCGTACGTGCAATCTGACGATGATCTCTTCTCCGCAAAAATCGAGCAATCGTCCGTCTTGATCAGCGACGCGTATCGTTAGATTCGTAACGCTCCGCGCGATGATCGGCAGGTAAATGATCTGCGCTGGCGTTTCCAATATCTTATATCCCGGTGGTTCGGTGAAAATTCGTGTACCGTATGAACGCGTTTGCCGTTGCTGTACGCACCCGCGGTTACGTTACACTCCACGCGGATAATTTTTACGTTGATAATATTAATCGGTGCGTCCGATTCGTTACCACTGTCCCGGCTGTAATATACGCGTCGACGAGAATCCCAGCAGCGATCCGACGTTGTTCGGTTGGTTAAAGTTCACTCTGAAAGCGCACTTGATCTCGCTCTTCATCGTATTGTAATTTGCGCGGAGCACTATCGGGTATTCCGCGGGCTCGTCTTCATAGCCGTTCGCGCGAACGGTCTCCTCTCGCGCGATATCCGCGACCGACGTACGATAGTCGTTGGAACGAACCACGCGTCGCGGACGTTTCCGTGAAATTTCACGTTTCAAAAACTCGTATATGGCCCGTATCTCGTACGATCCCTCGGAAATCGTAATTTCCGTGTCATCCTCGTCGAAATAAAATTTATTATTTGAAGAATTCATGTTTTGAATTGTATGATAAGTCTCAAATCACGTTAGACCGAGCTCGTAGTCACCGTCGCTCAGATCCACGGCAGGGAAAATAGTGCTCCGCGAGGATGCTGCTCTTCCCGGTCAGCGTGAACGTTATAGACATGTCAACGGAAGCTGTTCGACGAACACTGAGTTTCCACACGGTGCGTCGTCAGGTTTTAAATTAGCGCCTATCGTTGTCGATCGTCCGGAGAAATTGCAAGCACAATTGTCCACAGATGCTCTGATCGTATCGCTGATAAGACGTGCGATTGTACTCAATCTTCGTCACGCTCTATCCGAAATATCGCACCAGTTCTTTCGGTGGTCGAAGATGCCGAAACTGTCGAAATATACGACTTGATCTCCCCTCTTGGCGTACGCTACCCAATGAGTACCGGGGCCCGCTGCATCGTCCAAATTCACGATACCGCTCTCGTTTCGACGTACGCCTTCGAAGATCGGTAACGAATTACGCATGAAAACACCTCTGAAGAACGGTACGCGCATTCGCCTTGCCAGTCGACTCAATTGTACGTTAGTCGTAATACCCGTGGGCATATTTAACGACTTCTTTGATGTTTTTTTTTAATCTTTAACGCTACTCCTCGCCCGCGTTTGTGCGGGCCGAGATACAATCCTTGTCCATATTTGTACGGAGCGAGATAAAGTCCGCGACCTTCCATGGCGCGATTGTGACGTTGCGTCTCTTCCAGCTGACGTCGCGCGGCTTTGCTAGCGTTCACCGCCGTTGTAATTCCGGCCGCTCCGCCGGCCAGAGAACCGAGAACTCCCAATAACGGTAGAATCGGCATTACGCCACCTCGTTTCGCTGTCGGAAGTATTCATTTCTTTGTCGACCTTTTCCTCGTTCGTGTTTTCGTGTTCTGATAAGTTTGCTGGAAAGTCCGCACGGTGTACGTTTCGAGAACGTGTACGTGTACTCGAAATCGCTGCAACAGCTGAAATATCGATATTTGGAGAATTTGTTGACATCGATCGACGAAATCGGCTACTTTACGTTCTCCAATAACAGTGACGTCATTCCACCGAGCGACGCGTGTCCAAACTCGATCTTCGTCTTCGACGACGTGGCGTGCGATAAGCAAGACACTGCCCACAAAACATTAAGATATACTCAGTATATACATTGTATATACATCCATGTATATTACATGTATCATGTATATACTTTTGTGATGCACTGTACATATCTGGGATGTGTACTGCATGTGCAAATGTTTCCACTATGATGTACATTAAAGGTCCTTTGTATATACACATGTACATCAAACGTATATGATTTACACTACCTATGTATGTACCCATAAAACATTAGGATATATGTTATGTACATACACTGTACGTACATCCATGTATATACTTTTGTACTGCAATATACATACAGAGGATGTGAAATGAATATGCAAATGTTACCGAAATTATGTGCATTAAGGGTTCTTTGCATATACACGTGTATATAAAATGTACGTGATTTACACTATCTATGTATATATTTGGGGATTTATTCGTATATCACATGTATATACATACGATATACACTGTATATACATATGTATATACAGGGTATATCGTATACCCTGTATATGAAATTCGAAATTTTCGACCGTATCTGCCTCTTCTGTACATGTAATAAAGCAATGTATGCATAATTAAATATGTTATGCGATGTAAATATTACTATAGAACTTTTTTATAATGTAATATAATCTTTTTCAATTATCTTTTAATATGTTCAATAAACACGGGCTATTAATTTTTGCAAATAATACACGTAAATGTAATATTATATGATTACCATATTCTTTACTTACTATTCCTTAATTGAGGATATATTGAATCATCTGATGAAGATTTTTCAGCTTCAGAAGACAATTCATATTCACTTTCATATTCAACTCTTTTACGGCCTTTCTTTTTATTTTTCTTATTACTACTACGTTTCTGTTTTAAATTTTCGTTGTTGGAAGAAAGATTATCTGTGTTCTTCTTTATAGCTTTCCTTTGTGCTTCTTTATAATCGTCTGTAAAAATATAAGTCATATAAATAATTTATAATACAATTTATAATACATGTATAATTTATAATACAATTAAAGTAACATTATATTAAAATAAAATAAATTTATATATTATATATTAATTATAAATTCTACTCCATTTGAAGACCTAACTGAGCAATGCAAATAAGAGTTCTTTTACATTGTAACACAAGTAAAAATATGGGGTCCTCCGTAGCCCTAGGCGGGGGAACAGGTGGATAAATGGTAGGAGAGTGAAAGGAGATGAAGGGAGAGATTGAGAGGTGAGGAAGGTGTTGATTGAAGGGGGTAGATAGGGGAGTGCGAAAGGAAGACGGGAGAATGGAGGCGAAGCGGAAGGTGGTCTGAAGGAGACGGGAATCGTTGGTGAAGTGGCACGTGGAAAGTGAGGTTAGGGAGAAGGGCGGGAGTGAAGGAATGGAGGTAGCAGCCCAGGTTACACGACGAGGGAGTTGAGCGAGTTGGCAGCAGGGAGTATCGATCGGGCGATCGATCGATCTGTCGCGAGACAGAGGGATTGTCGATGGTGGCGCGGCAGGTATGGAACGGAGCAGGGAGGTGTCGCGACAGATCGATGGATCGAATGACCGAAGAGGCCGGACAGATAGACAGGTGATGGAAAGAGAAGGAGGGAAAGCGACGGAGTGGTAGAACGAGGAAGGAGAAGAGGTGACGAGCGTGCGTGAGCTGGACTTTGGAGGCAAGGAGAAAGGAGCTAGGGGAGTAGATTAAGGGGGAAAATGGACGAGGTTAAAGCGGTGGAGGAGAGGTATGGATACGGGCGAGGACGAGGGACATAGGAAGAAAGGTGAGTAAGAGGTAGGCGGGAGGAGCGGGGACGGATCAGGGGGGAGGGAAGGCGGCGAGCGGGGGGAGGGGGAGAGAATGAGGGAGGGGAGGAGAGCAGTGGCAGAAGGGAGGGAAGCGGAGAAAGGACAGAAGCAAAGGAGGCGGAGGGAGATGGTTGAAGTAAAGAGGAGGGGAGGGGAAAGGAAGTGGGTTTTTTGTTTCAGAGCGAAGACAGAATAGGAAGGAGGGAAGGTGGCGAGCGGGAGGAGAGAGAGAGAGAGAGAGGGAAGGAGGGGGAGAGAGCAGTGGCAGAAAGGAGGGGAGCGGAGAAATGGCTGAAGCAAGGAAGGCGGAAGGAAGGAGATGGAGGAATGAAGGACGAAGGGAGGGGAAATAATACATACAAGGTTGGCACCGCTTGTCGTTGGGAAATAGGCGGGATCAATGGAGCGATAGATCGATAGTCGAAGGAGAGAGGGAAATGCGAGACGAAGGCACGTGGCAGGTAGTAAGATAGCAGTGCAAGCGAAGGTAAGTGAGAGGAGACGGAAAAGGAATCTGCAGCCAAGAAAAAGAAGCGAAAAAAGAGAAAGAGGGGAAGGAAGGGAGAGAAGGAATTAGTGAGGAAAAGAGGAGAGAAGTAAGTAAGTAAGGGTGGAATTAGGCAGGTACACGTAAGGGGGGTAGAAGGAAAGAGAGAGAATAAGAGGGGGAGTCAAGAGATAGAAGTAAGGTAGTGAGAGTAAGAAAGGGTGTATAGGAGAATTGGTTACAGATCACCCAGGATTACCCAGGATGGAGGAAGAGGGGAAAATAATAGCGGAGGCGGTGGGAAGGATTGTGGAGGAGAAATCAAAGAAGATGGCGAAGGAAAAGAAGGAGGTGGAGAGAAGGAAGGAGGAGAGGATAGAGGAGTTGGAGGAGAAGGTAAGGAAGATGGTGAAGGAGAAGAAAGAGGTGGATAAAAAGAAGGAAGAGAGGTAAGAGGGGCTTGAGGAGAAGGTAAGGAGAATGGAGAGAATGATAGAGAGAATGGAACAAAATGGAGGCAAAAGGAAGAGGGAGGACATCGAAGAAAGTGTGGGGGTGAAGAAGAAATGGTGGGCGGGGGTGGGCGAGAGAAACGAGGATGAACTGAGGAAAGAGAACGTAATCTTAAGGGTGGAGAAGGAGGTATGGGGAGATAAGGGCTCGCACTGGGAGAAGGTGAAAGAGGTATTTACGGAAGGATTAAAGATAAGGGTGACGGTAAGGGATGTGTTTGTGGTAGGACAGAGAGGAGCTTGGTTAACGCTATTGGTGAAGCTGAAAGACGAAGAGGAGAAATGGCGGGTGATAGAGGTGAGGAGAAAGGCGGGAAATAGGGTAGGAGTGAAGATCGTTGAGGACAAGTCGGTGGAAAGGAGAGATAGAGAAAGAGAGGAGAGAGAGAGGAGAAAATGGAAGGGAGAATAAGCAGGAGTACAGGGAGATCTGAGGAGGATGAAATCTCCAAAGGTATGGAGGAGAAACTGCTAATGGAGTCGGACGATGATGGGGAGGCCGGAGGGAAGAGGGACTGGGCCAATCGAGGGTAGGCTGAGTTGGGAAGAGAGGGGGACAAAGGATGGGGCCGGTACAAGAGCGGAGGAGAAGGAAGAGGAAGAGGAACACGAGGAAGAGATACTTATGATTCGAGTTTTGACTTTAAGGTTGTTGTTTGTAAGAGGCTTGACGCGGGTGTTGAGATTGAATTGTATTCGTTTTGTCTTTAATGTCTGTGTAAGAGGTTTGGGAACGTTCCTCATATAAAAATAAAACGCCTTGTAAACCCTGTGGGGAAACACAATAAATACACATACATACAAGTACAAATATATTTGTAAAATGTAAAATATGCTCAATATACTCTTGTATTGTAGACATTTTATTAATATAACTTAATAATGTGCAAATTATATTATAATTTATAATAACATATTTTCATACTTATAAGATATGTACTTTACCATAACAGCCCAATATAATAGCTCCATAGAGTATCCAATTTGCTTGAGGAGATCGGTTCTTTTTAATTAAATCTTTTATGACATTCTTTGCAGTATCTTCTGGTGGCCAATAACATTGTGACTTGTCTTTAACATACCACGTGTTTGGTACAGCTTCCACTGTATCTTCAGGATCAAACTTCACAACGAGCCAATAAGGCATCTTCAATATTCTATAATTAAAAAATATATATATATTTAAATATGCATACAAAATATTTAAAATTAACAATTACAAATTGGATACATTCAGAAGTATGACCGCTCATTGAGCGGCCAAGTAGCAATTGAATATAAATTGGTTGGATTCAAAGGTAAGAACCAATCACATTCTACATTCTATTGCTACTTAGCCGCTCAGTGAGCGGTTGTGCTACTGGATACACCCATTTACATATGTAGACATGGAAATGAAACGAGTATATCTTTGTGAGGTAGCACTACCAATTTTCTTTTGATGAAATCAATATTCCATGCTTCAAGTGAATTATTCTCCTTTTTTATAAATTGAATATCAAATAAGGGCGACGAGCATGGTTTTAAATAAAAGTCATCTTGCTTGCTATACCTGTATCCTATTATACATACAGAGTTTTCACAAGAAGCGATATTCTTAATTTCAATAATAAAATTATGTTTTAATTCTACAAATCTGTCGCCTATTTTTGAAATATCTAAGCAATAATGATTTGTCTGCGCTTGCCTATATTGTGGAGATGTGCAATTATTAATTAAAGGCCCATCGAAATGTTCTATTCGTAATTTCACAGAATCATTGCTTGTAATATTAATACATTCAGTATTATTGCCTTCTTTAATCACGCGACGTATAACTTGTTGTAAAGGCTGAGCAGATTTGCGAATTTTTTTTTTAAATATTGCATGAAATTTTCAAAAGAAAAGGCACTGAAATTATCAAGCGAACCGTATAATTTTACACACTCACTTAAATGCACCAAGTTATGTACATTATGTGATACAAAATCTGGACCGTAAATTTTAATGGATTGGCAAACAAAATGTTTCATCAAATCATGAGCATACAATACATAATTTTCTAATTTTGAGTAATATTGACTTATCATTATGGAACTTGCAAGGCTTAATGTAATAAAATTGTTATAGATTTTACGCGGCAGAACATCTTTTAAAACTATAGGACCAATATATAGCAAAAATAATCTAAATTCTGTAGCTTTATATCTTTTGCATTCAAGTATAGAACGCGTTTTTCTAGAAAACTCACGAGGAATATTGTTGCGAATCGAATAAATGAATATTCGCGAAGTTAATATTCTTCGTGAAAGCGAACATTCTTCGAGATCGCTCAAATGGCTCCAAACCGCGACGGTTTACTTCCCCCCTTTTTTTTGGTGTTTTCGAGCAACCGGCTCACAAGTGTTTCTCGCGTGATCGCAAGCACCGCGACCAATCAGCGTTTCTCACGTCACCAAATTCCTCGCGGCCTAACGCGAAGCTCCGGCCGCGATCCCTTGCCTGCTCCGGCCGGGACGGACAGTGAGCCATCACAACTCGTACGCGATACTTGTATTTATCGCCGTCGAGAAAACGGAGTAGAATTCAGTATCGAAATAGCGAGTGCGAAATTGAAACGCGCATATGGCAGACAGTGTAACCCGCTTTAAATAAAGTGACTCTTGTCTCGTTTTACACGAGAAACTTGACTCTTATTTTCTTGTGCTTTCCTCGGCGCGCTTCGCGAAAACTTCGAGCGGTCCACTAACATTTAATGGTCCTTCGAGCCGGATTAGTGATTAAAAAACCGGCATAAACAGTTCGACCGCCTCAAGAGCCTCGCGTCGTGCTACTCCGAGATCGACAGACCGTCGCGACCGCCTACACGACTCGCTCGAAAACGGAGTTCGCCGTTCGAACCGTCGCACGTCCCACGTGCTCGAACAGTCATCGGTTCATCGGGTTCTCCTCGATACGTGCTCGATAAGTGGCTCATTCTGGGCATTAAGTGCTCTGCTGTGCGACGTGCTGTACGTCCCTGCCTCCCGCGAGTACCGCCCTGCTACTCGCCGCGGAGTCGCACGCCGAGACGTGTCAGACGTCCTTGCCTCCCGCGAGTATCGCCCTGCTACTCGCCGCGGAGTCGCACACCGAGACGTGTCAGACGTCCCTGCCTCCCGCGAGTATCGCCCTGCTACTCGCCGCGGAGTCGCACACCGAGACGTGCTAGACGTCCCTGCCTCCCGCGAGTATCGCCCTGCTACTCGCCGCGGAGTCGCACACCGAGACGTGCCAGACGTCCCTGCCTCCCGCGAGTATCGCCCTGCTACTCGCCGCGGAGTCGCACACGAGCGTCTTCGCTCGACAAGAAGATTGACACGCAAGTGTCTGAAAGATTTCTACGCGATCCAGACATCCGCTTAACATGTCTTCGGATCTCGAAAATCTACTCATTGCTCAAGGCAATGCGATTGACCAGCTCCGACGGTCGCTGATTAACTTCAAGAAGCTTCCCAAGGCTCAGGTCACTCTCCCTAAGACGAAGGGGAGACTGACGAATTTGGAGGGTTTCTGGGAGAAAGTACAAGCCCTCCATGTCCAGCTGCTGCAGACGGCTACGGCGGAGGAGAAGAAGTCGACCCACTACTTCAAAGACGAAGAATTTCTTGCCGCCGAGGACGCCTACCTTGACGCGGCGGACCATCTCCACGAGGTCATCGGTAAATTAAGTAACGACGCCCCGAGCGCGCCGTATCGAGGTAACGAATCGTCATATCGCGACGCGCACTCCGGCATGTCATTGCATCTGCCTCGTATCTCGCTTCCGAACTTTTCGGGTGTCTTCCCGGAATGGGAAAATTTTCGTGGAATTTTCGAGTCCCTCGTAGACAAGAATGAATCCCTCACGAAAACTCAAAAGTTGCATTACTTGAAAGCAAGCCTCTCCGGCGAGGCTGCGCTGTTAATTAATAATATTCAAATTTCTGACGCGAACTACGAGGCAGCGTGGCGACTTTTTCTCGACGAGTACGATGACCGTAACGCGATTATTCACGCGCACAATCATTCTTTCGCCGACTTACCGAAGATAAAAAGCGAGAACGGCGTCGAACTGAAAAAACTTCGCGATAATGTGTCCGCGTCTCTCGCCGCTTTAGCGAATCTTGATCGTCCGGTCGATATGTGGGACGACCTCCTTGTTTACATTATATCGCAAAAGTTTAGTCCGCGAACGCGTAATGAATGGAATCTAAAACGAGGCGATACGGATGCGTACCCTACGTATAAAGAGATTCATGACTTCATGACTCTTCGCATTCGCGGTCTCGCGGATTACCCTTCGCAATCCGAATCTGCGTCAAATAGTGCGCGCGGTAATAAAGCTCGTACTTCGGTGAATACTGTTTCGCCCGTCAAATGCGTCCGTTGTTCCGGAAACCATGGTCTGGCAAAGTGTAATAAATTTTTAAGTCTGCCGGTCGAGCAGCGTTGACTCGCCGCGCCACAGCATAAATGTTGCTTTAATTGTTTGCGAACCGAGCATTTTTTAAACAATTGTCCGAGTAAAGGACGGTGCAATCAATGCCACCAAGCTCACCATTCGCTGCTTCACCGCGAGAGTACGGAAGTTGGTACCAAATGCGAGCCTTCTTCGATTAACTCGCTGTCCTCAGTGCAGTCTGCTGCGTCAGTAGCCGCTGCTTCCGAGCCACCGGCCGCGCCCTCCGCGTTCGTTCAAAACGTGCATGCTACTCGAGATTTTGTAAAACAACCGCCTCATGTACTTCTCGCCACTGCGTATGTTAGTTTAAGTACAATCGAGGGCCGCACATTTAAAGTACGTGCACTACTAGATCAAGGCTCGACGTATAGTTTCATATCAGAATCTCTTTGTCAGACAATGCGAACCAGGCGTCATCGTGCCGCGTTGAAAATACATTGTTTTGGAGAAAAATTTAATGGAGTCGCGCGGTCACAAGTTAATCTTACTCTCGCGCCCTACGACAAACAGGGACCGATATTCCCCTTCTCGGGCTACGTATATCAAAGAATCACTTCGTATACAGCCTCTCAAACGAAGCCTGCCGCAATGTGGCCGCATCCACGCGATTTACACTTAGCAGATCCTGATCCCTCCTGTAATCACCCGATTCATGTCCTTATTGGAGCGGATTTATACGGGTCCCTGCTACGCGACGGCCTACGTCCAAGCCCGGTCGGCACACCGACGGGCCAGCTTACGATTTTCGGATGGATCCTCTCCGGTCCCGTCGGCCCTGCGCGCCCGGCCGGAGAGTCCGCTTCTGTCCTGAATTGCGTATCCTGCGAGGATACGAATTCCTTAATTCAAAGTTTTTGGGAGGACGAAAGTATCCCCTCTCGAACTCCTCTCACCGAAGAGGACGAACGTTGCGAGAGGCATTTTGCGACGACTCATTCTCGCGATTCACAAGGACGCTACATTGTGCGTTTGCCGTTCAAAAACGGCCCCCCTCGCATCGGCGACACATTTCGAAAGGCTTCCTTTCTGTACTCCAATATGGAGCGCCGACTCTCGCGGAAACCAGAAATCGCCGCGCAGTATCACGATTTTCTAAGGGAATGCGAATCGATGGGGCACATGGAGGCGGTGCGGGCGGACGAGCGCCCCCCTTATTCCCCGATATACATCCCACATCATTTTGTTTTACGCAAATCGAGTACAACGACCAAGTTACGCGTTGTGTTTAACGCCTCAAGCGCATCGACCGACAAAACCTCGCTCAATGATTTCCTAATGGCGAAACCTAAACTTCAACAAGACATCGCCGCGATAATCCTGCGCTGGCGACTCTTTCGGTACGTGTACATGGCTGACATTGCTAAAATGTTCCGACAAATACTCGTGCATCGGGATGACGCGGACTATCAACGAATTCTTTGGCGCCCTCCCGACAGTCTGTTGATTCGGCTTTACCGCTTACTCACCGTGACCTACGGGCAAAAACCTTCGCCTTTTCTCGCACAGCGCTCCCTTCTCCAATTAGCTCGCGACGAAGGTAAAGACTTCCCCGACGCGGTCACTATAATCGAAGAGTCGACCTACGTCGATGATGTTCTTTTCGGAGCAGACGACCTTCTGTCTCTGCTCGAAAAGCGCAAGCAACTCGTGGGCATAATGAATCGCGGATGTTTCCCCCTTCGAAAATGGGCCGCGAATTCAGCCGAACTTTTGACGGATATTCCAGAGGACCAACGGGAATCCTCGGACTATCCGATCAATCGCGATGACACGCTCAAGGTCCTCGGCCTGTCTTGGTCTCCGCGCGATGACTCGTTTCGTTTCGTAATTTCGCCATACGCCGTGACAGTTCATACTAAGCGCTCCGTTTTATCATTTATTGCAAAGCTGTATGACCCCCTCGGCTGGGCGTCACCGATAGTCATCGCGGCCAAGATGTTGATGCAAGAGCTCTGGCTCCGTAAAATTGATTGGGATGCTCCCATCCCCGATGATCTTCTGCATCATTGGATCAATTACGTTTCAGACTTGCCTAATATTAGCAAAATACGCATTCCTCGATGGACAGGGATGCGTCAAGATAAACTCGATGTTGAATTGCACGGTTTTGCGGACGCCTCCACTCGCGCTTACGCCGCGGTCGTTTTCCTCCGAATTATGCATTCTCCCTCTAACATTCAAGTCATCCTCCTCGCGGCCAAAACGAAAGTCGCGCCATTGAAAACCGTTAGCGTTCCACGATTGGAACTTAACGCCGTCGTTCTATTAATTCGATTGATAGAATGGGTAAGAAACACCACGCGCTTGATGCGAGCTCTCTTATTTGGATGGACTAATTCCCAAATCGTATTAGCTTGGCTTCAACAACATCCATCCCGATGGAATTCCTATGTCGCGAACCGCGTCTCCGAGGTGCAGACGCGCCTTCCGACCGTACGTTGGCAACACGTTCGCTCCCAGGAAAATCCTGCCGACTGCGCTTCGCGCGGTTTTACTGCCGCCGATCTCGTCAATCATGAATTATGGTGGTCTGGGCCCCGGTGGCTTAGCACATCCCCGGCCTCGTGGCCAATCCCCCCGACTCCTATCGAAAAGGACATTTTACAAACGGTATCTTCCGAAGCGCGTAAAGCTACCGTTTATCTCGTCGATTCAACTCCTGAGTGGGATCTGCCCACCTCCTGCTCGAGCTGGATCCGACTTCTTCGTATTACCGCGTACATTCGACGTTTCGTTCAAAACTTAAAAAATAAAGTCGCCTCTTCGGTGATCGTCAAGTCTCCCTTGACCGCAGAGGAGATCCACGAAGCTTCCGTCTTTTGGCTTCGATCGGTACAAGCGACTTGTTTTTCGGATGACTTGAAAGCTTTAAACGCTCATGTCGCTGTATCGCGATCAAGTTCCTTACGCTCTCTTCACCCCTTTATCGGAAAAGATCAATTAATCCGGCTTGGCGGGCGGCTCGAGAACTCCGCGCTGAGTTACAATGAGCGACACCCCGTCATACTCCCCAGACATCATATTGCCGAACTTTTGATCGATCAAGCACACCGACGCTCCCTCTATGGAGGGACTCAACTCACGCTTAGATGTCTCCGTCAAAATTATTGGTTAATTTCAGCGCGAAGCATGATCAAATCTCACATTCATAAATGTGTTACATGCGTTCGATATTCCGCGAAAACTCCGACGCAACTAATGGGTGATCTCCCGAGTCCCCGAGTAAATCCTGCTCCTCCGTTCTCTCACACGGGCATAGATTACGCCGGACCTATGAAAATTACCCCCGTTGTCGGTCGCGGTCAAAAGGGGAGCAAACACTACGTCGCGGTATTCGTTTGTCTCGCCACTAAGGCGATCCACCTCGAAAGTGTAGAGGATTACTCCACCGATGGATTCCTCGCGGCATTTCAACGGTTTGTCAGTCGCCGCGGACTGCCATCGGACATGTACAGCGATAATGGCACGAATTTTGTGGGTGCTGACCGCGAGCTCCAACGCAGCTTCCGCGCGCTTGTGAACAACTCCTCCCTCAAGGAAATTCTCGCTAACAACGGTGTACGGTGGCATTTCGTGCCCCCTGCGGCACCACATTTCGGCGGGCTTTGGGAGGCTGGAGTGAAGAGCTTTAAGCACCATCTCAAGCGAGTGACTGGTGCTCGCACTCTGTCTCGCTCTGAATTCGTTACGCTTTTATGTAAGATAGAGGTTTGCTTGAACTCGCGACCGATCTCTCCACTTAGCGACGATCCGTCCGATTATACCGCTTTGACGCCTGGTCATTTCCTTATCGGCCGACCGCTCACAAGCGTACCAGAGGAATCCGTACTCGAAATCAATGCGAATCGTTTGTCGCGATGGCAACACGTACAATTAATGCTCGAACAAATCTGGCGTTCTTGGTCGTCGAACTATTTACATTCATTGCAACAGCGCGTTAAATGGACCGAATCTCACGATAATCCGAAGGTTGACGAGTTAGTTTTACTTAAGAATAACCTACTCCCTCCTTCAAAGTGGGAACTCGCAAGGATTCAGCAAGTCCATCCCGGACTTGACGGTCGCGTTCGCGTCGTCACATTGCGCACCGCCAATTCCGAGCTTAAACGACCAATAACGCAGATCTGTCGGTTGCCTGCATCTATCCGTCCACCGGGACCCGTAGAATCTCTTTAAATTTAAGCCAGCGTTTTTCTTCTCTCATTAGATTTAAGGACATTGTGTTAACTCTAACAAGTGTATATAATGTATATAAAGTTGAATAATAAGACGTCCACACGCTCCTCTATGCGACCTTGTCCATCCCCGTTTGTTTCGCATTCCGTCGAATACGAGGCGGGCGGCATGTTGCGAATCGAATAAATGAATATTCGCGAAGTGAATATTCTTCGTGAAAGCGAACATTCTTCGAGATCGCTCGAATGGCTCCAAACCGCGACGGTTTATTTCTCCCCTTTTTTTTGGTGTTTTCGAGCAACCGGCTCACAGGTGTTTCTCGCGTGATCGCAAGCACCGCGACCAATCAGCGTTTCTCACGTCACCGAATTCCTCGCGGCCTAACGCGAAGCTCCGGCCGCGATCCCTTGCCTGCTCCGGCCGGGACGGACAGTGAGCCATCACAACTCGTACGCGATACTTGTATTTATCGCCGTCGAGAAAACGGAGTAGAATTCAGTATCGAAATAGCGAGTGCGAAATTGAAACGCGCATATGGCAGACAGTGTAACCCGCTTTAAATAAAGTGACTCTTGTCTCGTTTTACACGAGAAACTTGACTCTTATTTTCTTGTGTTTTCCTCGGCGCGCTTCGCGAAAACTTCGAGCGGTCCACTAACAAATATATCGCTTTAATCTTATAAGATTTTCGGCAATGTTATTAATATCACGGGCTCGTAATTTGTGAGGTGGTTTACCATGAATCCAACCATATCGGCTGTGACAAATAATTCTTTTCACAATACCTAGTAAAAGATTATGCATGTAATCTATTGGTACGTTGTCTATCATATTAAAATTTGGTATATCTAATAGCATGCTTCTATCAGTATGATGCTCTGGTTGAGCCGTAGTTCTGAATGAACTATCGGTTCTCTTGCGTAAATTTTCAGTCTCAGTATAGCACAATACATTATTTAAAAAATCACCCTCTTGATTACATTTTGTGCATGAAAAATATCCTGTATGACTTTTGATACCTAAAGCAAATGATTTTGCAGGTGAATCACAAATTAACAAAAAAATTCGAAAAGTATATCTACAAGAATTTATTAATATTCCGTTGGTCGATAAATGGATACATTCATTAACAAAATCCTTAAAAAACTCATTAGTAGGCTTTCCTGAACCATGATACAAAGCAATTAAAAACACATGTTTTATAAGTATTTCTATCGATTTTACTGAGCACAAAATAGGCCAAAATAAACTATTAGTACTCTTACTCAAGGGTAAGCCATCAATATTAATAGCTAATAAAAACTCTTCATTTGGCTGTATGTTGATTTTATAATTTATACAAAATAAATTTAAAGTTTTCTCTATGCCAAAATAATAATATGCTCCGTCAGCTAAAGGTGTTATAACTATGTTACTAGGTGTTTTTAGAAGCGTTCTCGGATCTTTTGGTACATTGTCACATCCAGGTATTTCACGTATAATGGGGAGTAGATTTCTCAATGCTGACAAATTTATATTATCCTTTACAGCCCATTTGGCTATTTTCGAGGTTATATACACACATAGCGATACTTCGTTTATAGGATTCTCAACATGCCTAATATTACTACATGATATGTTATTAATATCATAGTCCGTATTATTAAATAATTCACTGTTACATGAAATATTAATATCTACATCATCGTCGCTATCTACATCATTGTCGCATGAACTTTTTTGCAACATTGCGTTATCGTTACTTTTATTATCATTTGCGATATCTTGAATAATACTATTATCATCTATATTAATGTTATGAGAATCGAGAGATGACTCGGGCTCGTTGTAAATCATTGCTAAAAATTTATTTATTTTTTTAAGCTTTTTAGAGAACTTCATTTTATGCCTTGATTGATTAAGCTTGTCCATGGCTAAAGAGGTTATGAGAAGGTTATAAGAAGAAAAAGCAAATTATACAGAGGCCAAAAGAATAAAAAACACGATATAGAAGTGTATACTATGTATTACAAAAAACGGCCAATTTCGAGCACTTCAAGATGTTAAAAATGTATTAAATAATTTTAAAGTATACAGTCAGTCGACGTTTCGGCCTAACTTAGCCTTCTTCAGGACATTAAAAATCCAAACCGTTAACGCATTACAAAAATTCTTCTTCCCTTACAATAACTGAATCAAATCACAAACGCTACTATTTACAATATTTAGATCTCGCCGAAGTATGTGGAGAATTGGTCATAATGAAGTCAGAAGTAATGATCGAGTATTCGTCAAGTTATCCGCCGATTCACTTTGTCGCCAGACCGTCTTAGTGGCAACTAAACCGAAAGTTGAAATTTGAAATAACCACTAGATTTATTAATTAAGTCTCAACTCACGACAATCAAACTCACATAAGCGGTCAACCAACAACGACGCGGGTGAACTCCTTCCATCACATCTCAAAAGCGTGTGTTCGTCGCAAACAATAACAGACGACTGAGGCAATACACGCATCGCAAGGGCACAATAACCCATAGTTAATGTTGTTAGAAGAACATTTATGATAACCGATACAAAATATCGAAATAAGCATCGTTCAATAGTTCCGTGTCCTTGTTTAAATTTATACCATTTTTCTGCTCTTTAATATGAATCATTTCAGCAGTCAATCTCTTTTTATAATTATGTTCGATTTCTAAGATGCGTGCATTATCCCAGTCAAAAGAATGATTGAATTTTGTGGAATGCTCTGAGACAACCGAATGTTTAGACGCGTCCAATCTGATATTATTTTTATGTGATATTCTTTTAATCTGGTTTGTAATTGCCTCTTGGTCTGACCGACGTAAGAGGCATCACAGTTCTTGCAGCAGATTTTGTAAATTACGTCATTGTTAGAAAAATGGGCATTCTTATCCTTCTGGACCTTAATAATATTACTGAGATTATTTGGAATACGATATCCCAACGAATTCTCTGATTTATTAACCACTGAGGCAATAACTTCGGAAGTAGATTTTAAATAAGGTATAACAATGAAACTTTTCTTTTGTTGCGTACATTCCAAATAATTCGTGTTACTCCTCTGTATCGATTGAAGTTTCTTCAGCCTTCTGTTAATATGTAAGAATATCAGGTCGATGGGATACCCATTCTCAAGCAACACGTTGATGACAAGGATTAAATTTTTATTGTAAAAGCTGGGATAAGACAACATAATTGCTCTATCTACCAAGCTGTAAATTGTTCCTATTTTGTGTTGAATAGGATGATTCGAAAAGAAGGACAATAGCCTGCCAGAAAAAGTTTCTTTATGGAACCAATCAGTTGTAATCGTGTCCCCCCTTACAATCAACATCAAATCTAAAAAACTAAGGCAGCCATTGTCCGCGTGCTCTATTGTAAATTTGAGTCTGTCATGATAATTATTAAAGTGATCCAACACATCCTGAATGCTATTCATAGGAATGTTCATAACGATGTCATCAACATAGCGCCTGTAAAACAATAGGTGGATATCCAATGCGCCCAGAACCCTTTCCTCCAGATCCTCCATAACAATGTCGGCCAGTGTCGGAGATAAAGGGGAGCCCATTGGAGATCCAAAGGTCTGTTTGTAAGTAACGCCGTTGAATGTGAAAAAGGTAGAGGTCAGAACAAATTTAACAGCAGTGATAAACTCGGCACGCGATAAACTTGTTTTAGTTTTTATAAACTTCCACCTCTTTTTTAAGCCCTCAACAACCAATTCAGATAGAACGTTCGTAAACAGGGACACCGCGTCCAATGAGATCAGCGTCTCCGATTTCTGCATTTTTATTTTCGATAGGTCAGTACACAATTCAAAACTGTTGTTGACGTGGCTTTTAGGTTTAGGTAAACTATCAGCCAGAATTTTTTGTAAGAATGATGCTAGATTGTATAGAGCCGTGTTGACAGAGGAGACGACAATTCTAAAGGGAACGTTCTTTTTATGTATCTTTGGCAGACCATAAGCCTTTGGAAGTATAGAATTGAAATATTTGAGTTACATAGATGTTTGGATGACCTGAGGAAGAAACTGTGTTTTAGTTCCCGTTTTCTTTACGACTGCTTACCTGTAAATATTTGGCAACCGATCATCACACATCATACGAGAACGTTTGATAACTTCAAATATAAATTAACATCGTTACAAAAAAAGAAATTCGATTGGTTGTTAGAATCCGAGAAAATTAATCTCTTCGAAAAAATTAAACCCATAGAGTTTTCGTGTAACGGTACAGAACTTGGAGGGGAGAAAATTAATAATATTAGATTCAAACATTCTGATTCTGGTTCTGATATCAATATTTCTATTGAGCCATTTCAATTTTTGAATAATACAAACACTAATCCGCTTAATTTCACTAACAAAAAATGGTTCATGAATTTTTCCAACGTTAATATTCCAACCGAAGTTTCATCTTTGCTACAGCTCGGAAATAAATTTAGTTTACCGTTTTCTATTAACAAGAAAGAAGCCATTCATAAGTTTATTAAAGATTTGGAAAGCAATGGTAGTAAATACACAATAGACAATCAAATCAGAATACGGAATGTAGCGATCCCTCAATTTTCCAAGTTCTTGAAAAAAAGACCACCCACCACATCGATTGAACGCAGTCTCATCGCGAGTTATAATTCCGCGATTCGATTTCAAAGAAACAATCCGGAGGTTATCTTTACGAGAGCCGATAAGGATAACGTCACGGTAGCGTTGGACAAAAGTGAATACACTCGAAAAATGGAGATGTTACTCAGTGACAAAGATACATATGAAGTGGTTAAAAGGAATCCATCTGCCAAAATTGAAAGGGAATTAAATACTCTTATTAAGAATTGGCTACAAAAGGAATATATTTCGAAGAAACAATACTTCTTTCTACATTCTAGCGATTCTATACTTCCAAAGGCTTATGCCAAAAATACATAAAAAGAACGTTCCCTTTAGAATTGTCGTCTCCTCTGTCAACACGGCTCTATACAATCTAGCATCATTCTTACAAAAAATTCTGGCTGATAGTTTACCTAAACCTAAAAGCCACGTCAACAACAGTTTTGAATTGTGTACTGACCTATCGAAAATAAAAATGCAGAAATCGGAGACGCTGATCTCATTGGACGCGGTGTCCCTGTTTACGAACGTTCTATCTGAATTGGTTGTTGAGGGCTTAAAAAAGAGGTGGAAGTTTATAAAAACTAAAACAAGTTTATCGCGTGCCGAGTTTATCACTGCTGTTAAATTTGTTCTGACCTCTACCTTTTTCACATTCAACGGCGTTACTTACAAACAGACCTTTGGATCTCCAATGGGCTCCCCTTTATCTCCGACACTGGCCGACATTGTTATGGAGGATCTGGAGGAAAGGGTTCTGGGCGCATTGGATATCCACCTATTGTTTTACAGGCGCTATGTTGATGACATCGTTATGAACATTCCTATGAATAGCATTCAGGATGTGTTGGATCACTTTAATAATTATCATGACAGACTCAAATTTACAATAGAGCACGCGGACAATGGCTGCCTTAGTTTTTTAGATTTGATGTTGATTGTAAGGGGGGACACGATTACAACTGATTGGTTCCATAAAGAAACTTTTTCTGGCAGGCTATTGTCCTTCTTTTCGAATCATCCTATTCAACACAAAATAGGAACAATTTACAGCTTGGTAGATAGAGCAATTATGTTGTCTTATCCCAGCTTTTACAATAAAAATTTAATCCTTGTCATCAACGTGTTGCTTGAGAATGGGTATCCCATCGACCTGATATTCTTACATATTAACAGAAGACTGAAGAAACTTCAATCGATACAGAGGAGTAACACGAATTATTTGGAATGTACGCAACAAAAGAAAAGTTTCATTGTTATACCTTATTTAAAATCTACTTCCGAAGTTATTGCCTCAGTGGTTAATAAATCAGAGAATTCGTTGGGATATCGTATTCTAAATAATCTCAGTAATATTATTAAGGTCCAGAAGGATAAGAATGCCCATTTTTCTAACAATGACGTAATTTACAAAATCTGCTGCAAGAACTGTGATGCCTCTTACGTCGGTCAGACCAAGAGGCAATTACAAACCAGATTAAAAGAATATCACATAAAAATAATATCAGATTGGACGCGTCTAAACATTCGGTTGTCTCAGAGCATTCCACAAAATTCAATCATTCTTTTGACTGGGATAATGCACGCATCTTAGAAATCGAACATAATTATAAAAAGAGATTGACTGCTGAAATGATTCATATTAAAGAGCAGAAAAATGGTATAAATTTAAACAAGGACACGGAACTATTGAACGATGCTTATTTCGATATTTTGTATCGGTTATCATAAATGTTCTTCTAACAACATTAACTATGGGTTATTGTGCCCTTGCGATGCGTGTATTGCCTCAGTCGTCTGTTATTGTTTGCGACGAACACACGCTTTTGAGATGTGATGGAAGGAGTTCACCCGCGTCGTTGTTGGTTGACCGCTTATGTGAGTTTGATTGTCGTGAGTTGAGACTTAATTAATAAATCTAGTGGTTATTTCAAATTTCAACTTTCGGTTTAGTTGCCACTAAGACGGTCTGGCGACAAAGTGAATCGGCGGATAACTTGACGAATACTCGATCATTACTTCTGACTTCATTATGACCAATTCTCCACATACTTCGGCGAGATCTAAATATTGTAAATAGTAGCGTTTGTGATTTGATTCAGTTATTGTAAGGGAAGAAGAATTTTTGTAATGCGTTAACGGTTTGGATTTTTAATGTCCTGAAGAAGGCCAAGTTAGGCCGAAACGTCGACTGACTGTATACTTTGAAATTATTTAATACATTTTTAGCATCTTGAAGTGCTCGAAATTGGCCGTTTTTGTATTTATATTGCTGTTGTTTTATCGAGCGAAATCTCATCGTTATTTTTATACTATGTATGTTATAATATATACTTATCTTCAAAAAATCTCAATAGAAATTTTGCCGGTAGAAGTAGGAAGTTGGCGGACACTGCAAACGCGAACGTGCGCGCGGACCAGAGAGACTTCTAGAAGCGCTAGAGAATCGATCTCTACTGCAGACAGTAAGCGCGGGAGAATAACGATCGAACAATAGAATATCGACCCTAACGACTCCATATATGGCAATTCATTGCATCGTTTAAGGCATCTGTTTATACGTCGCTATAATATATATTGCTTTTTAATGATAAATTGCCACTAGTGATAATTCCCCTTTTTTTTACTTAACATTACATCTAAATATATAATAATATTATTATTATTATACTTAACTTTAATATTTATTACATATATACTTACGTGATTTTACTGAGCCAGCGGTTATTAGCCGATGTCACACTGTATACAACGCAAAACGTGACTCGCGCACGAAAGCAGGAACTCGAATGGCGACGGTTGCCTGGTCGCAAGCTCGAGCCTGCACATCTCCACTCTCGCGCTTTCTATCACGCCGCTCTCGCGTGATCTAGAAACTCATGCGCAGTCCGGGGCGCGTGGTGAGCGCTACATAATAGTTGCTAACTATTTAATGCGATATATCATGCTTACCGACTTAACGAGTATTTTAAACACACACAGACATGACTTTTTGCTCGCACTAGGCTTCTTATTTAAAAAATGCCATAAAAATGTTTAAAGATATCTAAGAAATACCTAATATATGCTAACTTCTTATCAAATATAATATTAGTAAGCAGATCGACATATCTTTAAACACCGACAAACACCGGCTGTACGCGAAAGACTTGGCAAGAAAAATACGGCCGTCAATACGCGTTATGATGCGTATAGTCGCGGACAGAAAGGTTGTCCGAAAGGTTGTCCGACTTTGAGCCGTATTCATAGTATGAATACGGGTGTATAAGTCGGACAACCTTTCTGTCCACGAGTGTACGCAAAACATGCACATTCAGTATTGTGCGCTGTATATACATACATACGAAATACATTAATGTATATACATATTATGTACCATAATGTATATTCAAATCACGTATATGAAATGTATATACATTTAATATTGTGTGCTGTATGTACATACGAAATACATTGATGAATATACATATTATGTAACATAATGTATATTCAAATCACGTATATGAAATGTATATACATTTAATATTGTGCGCTGTATATACATACGAAATACATTAATGGATATACATATTATGTACCATAATGTATATTCAAATCATGTATATGAAATGGATATACATATTATGTACCATAATGTATATTCAAATCATGAAATGTATATACACTGTATATACAGGATATTATTTTCACATTATGGAAAAGAAATGCATATACATAGAATGTCCGATGTTATGTGGGTGTGAGGGAATATTTCTCGATGGGCAGGCACTCGAGCGTCGACTGCTTTTATCTCTGTCAGACGTACGCGAGAATACCTAAACATCTTATACGCGACAACGCGAATCTGCTGATCCTATTCAAACAGGATGGCACTAATTTGAAACACGTGTACAACGATCACGTAAATACCCACATGTCGTACGATGAATTTTGCTCGTTGTGCCACGATTGTTGGCAATGCAAGTACGGATTCGTAGTGATAGACAAGGACAACGCGCTTTCGAACGGCCGATACAGAAAAGGATTTAACGTGTTCGCGATACCGCAAAAGCGGTCAGTCGTCGCCGATACGTCGTCGAAGGTGAAACGTTAGCGTTATAGAGAGATCGACACTCTGCTTTGTTTTCCCCGCGATGGCTGCGATCGACGAGAGCGAGAATATTCGCGAACGCGAAAAGATCGTGAAAGATATTGCGAAAACGAGTGATTCGATTCGCAAGAAACTTCGCGCTTTAAAGACCGGTAAGATCGAGAAGGACATTGAGTTGTACACGCACTTTAGACCTCTTATCGAGCCGCTGAAAAAGATCGTTGACAACTCGAGCTTGATCGCGGTGAAGAAAGAGGAGCCGACGGAGAGCGTCGTTGACGCAAAAATCGAAACGCAATCCGTTCAACAGCACGGAGAGGAGAAGGAGAAGGAGGAGGAGGAAGAGGATGCTACACCGAATAGAAAGAGGAAACGATTAGACTCCTGGTTGGATCTGTCATCAACACCGCGTAAATCTAATCAATCGAAATGATCGATAGTACTACCGATAACCTCTACACCGTTCGCGGCGACGCGAACCGTGCAACGTACAAGTCCCGAATTACTCGAAAACGTGGATGTTTTCGAAACCACGGACGACTCGATCGGGACGACCGTTCGAAAGCAGTTGCAAACGTCGGAAGGTCGAGAATTGTTTATAGAAACGTTGCAAAGTCACTTGGGTCCACTGAGCCGATTGTACATCGCAGACCTTTTGGACGCCAATGCACTGATAGACACCGTGTACGGCGTTTATCTCGGCAAGAATGAAATGATGCTCGGTAACAAACGTTTTGACGTGGACACTGCGGATAACATTTATATCGGCGGTGTACGATACGCCGGCACACCCGGTATTTACGAGTTGATCTTCAAGAGAATACCCGATAACAAGCTCTACACGGAGGACGATAAGCAAAAGTACAGGAGCATGCTGTTGGCAACGAGTGCTCATAAATTCAAGCACGATCCTCGCGAGCGAGTAATGGGCAACAAGGGATACAAGTATCAATGTGTAATCTTACCGTTGATATCGACCAAATCCAAGAAGAAAAAATCCGGAAAGGGATTATTCGCGCCTCGCGCGATGACGCTAACCGACAATAAGATCGACTACGTGCACTGGGACGACCCCAACGAGCTGGTGGATCGTCTGCGATTGCTCGACGCTTCGCGTCAAGCTGGAAACAATGCCCACGACAACGAGATCATGTCGATCATCAAGGAACTTCGCGAGGCTGGGCTTATTATAAATTAAACTGCGCAACAGCGATCCGTTCAATCAGCGTCGAAATGCCGATCAATAAATTTGGATTGTTCGAGCAGAGCGAAGACGCGACGAATGCCATTTCGTATCATCGGTGGAGCGGATTAGTGAGAAATTTCGTGCGCGACAACGCTCTGTGTCGCACCACCACGGACTTTGACACAAGGTCGCGAAAGATTCATCGCGTAGCGCAACCTGAGACTGACGGTGACGCGGTTAACAAACTATACGTGGATCAGTGCGTTAAAAGTTTGAGAGATCAACGAAAAGAGTCAGACGAGAAACTTACCGCGTTCGAGAAGGACGTGCGAGCGTTACAATTAGAAACGGCTAACGAACGGTTAAGAAACGGCTTAGAAACGACTCGCGAACGACGATGAGTGACAAGAAACGGTTAATTGACGACGACGATGAACGACAACGAACGGTTCGAGAACGGTTGTCGGACGGCTGTCGAACGGTTCAAGAACGGCTCAGAAACAATTACGAGCGGTTCAGAAACAGCTACGAACGACGCAGAAACAGAAACGGCTACGAATGGCTAAAAAACGACGACGAACAGCCAACGAAACGCTAACGAAACATGAGACCGTTAAAATCCGATGTGGATAAAAATATCGAAAAGCGACGGTTGGTGGACGAATTGCACGCACCGGCGAGAAGAAATTTTCCCCGCAGACATGTCATAGTGCGAGGGTACGACGACTTGTGGCAAGCTGACATCGTCGAGATGCGCCCGTACTCGCGTTTCAACGGAGGCTACCACTACATACTCACAGTCATCGATGTGTTGAGCAAGTACGCGTGGACCGTGCCGCTCAAGGGTAAAGGCGGCAGCGAGACAACCGACGCTGTCGCTGAGATAATTCGAGATAGCGGGAGGTGCCCTAGTAACCTACAAACCGACATGAGGAAGGAATTTTACAACACCGACGTGCAACGTCTTGTGAGAAAACACGGCATCAATCATTATTCCACGTATTCGGTGATGAAGGCATCGGTCGTCGAGCGATTCAATCGCACGTTAAAAAGCAACATGTGGAAGATGTTTACGCTCAATGGAAATTACAAGTGGGTCGACGCCTTGCCGCGACTCGTGTCGGATTACAACGCGCACAAGCATCGAACAATCGGCATGCGACCCGTTGACGTTACCCCCGCGATCGCCGAAAGACTCTTGGCTACGGTGTACAGCGCGATAAAGATCGCGGGCCCGGCAAAGTTCAAAACGGGCGACTCGGTACGCGTCAGCAAATACAAGACAATTTTCGAGAAGGGTTACACGCCGAATTGGACCACCGAGGTGTTTAAGATCGTTAGAGTGCAGCATACCAATCCCGTAACCTATCTACTCGAGGACTATCGTGGAAAATCCGTCGCTGGAGCGTTCTACTTCTCCGCCATCTCACTATATAAGTTCGGTGATGGAGTCGCTTTGTTTTGCAGCGAGTCATCGGAATCGGAATCGGACGCATACATATTTATTTTATTCATTATTTCTTCCATTGTCCCCGTTTACAATGTGAAGTGAAAAAAAATCAAAAGTTTCACGTATATATAGTATTGTCACAATCTTAAAGATTCTTTTGCAGCAGTTAGATCACACTACATTACGTTATACTACATACATTTTTTTTTGACCCGGGGAAATCCTCCTAGGATACCCCCAGCCTCCGGAGAGAGGCCGGGCGGTTATGTCGGACTTTTACCGACTAAAACCCCGGGGGGTGTCGTCACAGCACTCTGGGAGGGGGCCCTGGGAAACGCACTGTTCCTTCCGGGACCACGTTATACAACATACATACATACATACATACATACATACATACATACAGACATACATACATACATACATACATACATACATACATACATACATACATACATACATACATACATACATACATACATACATACATACATACATACATACATACATACATACATACATACATACATACATACATACATACATACATACATACATACATACATACATACATACATACATACATACATACATACATACATACATACATACATACATACATACAGAGTACATACAGAGTACATACAGAGTACATACATTGCATACATTATATTACATACATTACATACGTTATACATTACGTTATATTCGGTAATGTCCCCACGGCAACGTATCGGTCGAATCCGGCACGATATATCGCTTATCGTCGTACGGACTCAGAGCGATTTTCGTCTCGCGAATAGTGTACACTTCGTGCATTTTCGATCTTATGCACGACTGCGGTCGAGTCATTTCGATCTCATCGTTCAGACACCACGTGTAGTCGTCGAACGTGATGGTACGCGCGATGACGTTGCTTTTGACACCTTTCGCTTTTTTACAGTCTTTTTTGCCATCGACTCGCAAGGCGTACATTTTCGCCCTAAGTCCAACGAATTCGGTCATGATCGCACCGTTGTTTTCGTCCTTCATCAGGCCCGGCACTTTTTTATTGACGAGTGGCATACCATAAGCGTTATCTACCGCGTAATCACTCGTGTCGAACCTAACTATATCATGTTTCATGTTCTCGTACGCGTCGTCGCACTCGATATGATAAATCAGACTGTCCGTGTCGGTATACATGATTCTACACGAGTCGCGGTACAGGGGAGACAGGTACTCGTGGTGAAATTCGTATAGGCACACCTTCGACAGGTCGAGGATGCACATGCCGACGTAGATCGGTTTGTCGAATTTCACCTCGAGTTTGCGCAGTTCGACGGCTACCAGATTTTCCGAAAACACGCTCCTGCTGTGGAAATTCGGTCGCGCGATCATTGCCTCCGCGCCGTATCGTCAGTTCCACTTTGTCAATAATTTTACATCGACGTGATTGCGTACATTTTCCATTGTTTTCCCGAAAACCGCGTTATTCATTAATTTATATAAATTTTTTTCGAACTCATTTTTGGCCAATGTTCTAAATTTTGTATTGAGTTCGATGTAAGCACGGAGCCACGCAGATTGAGCAAATTGCAATACGCGATGTATTTTTGTGACGCGAAGGCCGTGGCGCGTGCACTGCTGCAGATTGCGATAATGGATGACATAACGCTCCTTATCGTGCAGCGTGGCGAGATGTTTGTCCTGCCGTTTGCCGGGCGGTTTATCGCGCATCGGACAGAACGGTAGGTCAGTGTGCGCGTCGTGTTTATCCTGCGGATACTCTAGATCGACCTCGAGAATATAACCCGTGGGCGAATCCAAAGCGATCGCGCTAAAGTCGAAATTCGAAACGTCTTCGACCCATCGAAACTCCACGTAGGGCAGTGGCTGACACATCGCCCAGCCGTACAGGTTATTTACATCAGAGTACATTAGGTACGACGACGGTTTCGATGGATCGTACGACCTCATGTACTTGTTGTTGGCCTGCGCGTATCTGTTTGAACACTGACTCAGGCCGCCGCGAATACCACGTTCGATAAACATGACCATGTCAATGTCGGTCAGCAGTTCGAAATTGACACACGTATGTTTCAACATGGCGTCCCACGTAAAGCCTGGTAAAGTGTAGTAGTACGCGGGATCAAGTCTGTTACTCGCAATAGAGCTGTCGCGGAAATTTTCAAACACGTCGGCCAACAGCAAGACATCGGTTTTGAAGTATAGATCGCTGTATTCGCCCAGGGTTCGAACGGAGAATCGCTGCGGCCATACGTTCGCGGCGTGCGCGTAATCGCTCTCGGATACGGTGTCACCGGTCAAGGAACTGTAAAATGATTTGACGAAAGACACCTTTTCGCGTCAATAATTCGAAATCGTCGTCGGATAACGCGGAAAATTTGGAACGTATAATTTTCAACTTATCCTTATCGAGGAAGGATGCCAATTTTGCGAGACTCGTGCTCAGAAATTTGTACGAGTCGATGAATCTTAATTTTATATCACTTCGCGAATCTGATCTTTCGGCGGTATCTTTTACGTGTTTAGTGAATGAGATGTACTTTTCCTTTGTTATAGGTAGTACATCGATTGAGTCTTCGAACGCGGCAGCTATCTCCGTGATAATAAAATGCGCGTCATAGCCCGATAGATTGTGGAATATTACTGGGATGAAGTGAGAATTCTTATAATTTAGATTGCATGTCGAATGTGCTGGACCTCTATAACGCCCGGTCAGGTGGCAATGATCGCGTACACGATTATCATTTGGCGCGAACGGTTTTTCGCAAATGTGACATTGCGCCGCGCTGTGAAATGTCTCCCACTCGTCTTGCGTTAGGTCTACCATGCATACATTGTCGGACAAGATGTTCTTTACGCGATGCGCCAATCCTTTGAGTTCCTCGGCGAACCACGCGACGCAGTCTTTATCGCGACGAAATCGATACGCTGATAACGTTTCATCATACGAGCACTGTACGTAGTATCCTACATACCCGATGATGTTGATAGGCGTATGACGCGTGTTCCGTCTCCGGTTGTGTCTTCTTTAGCACGCACTCCAGATCGGCATACACCACGAAGGGAAGTCGCTCTTTCCTGCTGTGGTTCTTGAAGCTCAGCCACTTGTTGTCCTCGCTCGGTAGTCTGATGGCGCAGTTGTTTACCTCTCGGCAGTCTGCCGTGTGAGACTGCAACTTGTCGCTCGAACTAAAGTAGTGAAGACATCTGCAAAAAAGAAACACAAATATTATAAATTTTTTTATACACAAAATATAAAATATTCTATATATTATTAAAAGAAGTATAGGTACTTACCGATCACAAATGTACTTTGTGTACCCATGTTTATTAATTTGCGAGCTCACGAGGCGGGATAGATGCTTAATCCACGCAAAATGCCCTACATTGTTGTCTCGTGGGTCCTGCACGTACAGCAGATTCACGTGTTTATCACTCGTGCGGTCGGTAAGCCGTATTGGAAGAACGTTTGACGTCTTCTGTCCCTCAATGATATACACGTTGATCGACACGTCGTTGAGTCGTTCGAACTGTTTAATTTGACTCAACGTCGTTGGGAACTCAATGTCTCGTAAATTCAGTACCGTTGAATAATGCGGGTATGATGATTCCCGTTCTGAATGTTTTTCGGCTGAATGCAGAGCAGCCGTCACTGCCCACGCAAAACACGCATGGTCCATAGACAGCACGTTGATCACCGCGTTCTTCAATTTAATGTCTTGAGGCAATATCAGGTGACACCCCGCGCGCAAAGGATTGTACCTGTTGACGTTTACCGTCAAATTGAGGATTCGCGACCACGCCCACCCACTGTTGCGTTCCTGGAACTCCTCGAGGGACGCTAATATGGGCTCGATAACGTGCCGCTCGTACCACTCGCGCAAGATCGATGTACGACAGAGTTCTTTGTTTTTTGTGTTTAGACTTATTGGCACGTTTATCACCGGCCACAAACTCCCCGTTGAACGCGGTGTTCACCTTGACACAGTTATGTGTTTTTATAATGTCTCGCACTCGCTTGAACACTACGCTGCAGGCGTCTTCCAAAAACTGTCGCGGTTCTATATGGTCTGTATTAATTACCGCGCCGGTCATTATCCGCGTTTCGAACGCGACATCGATTTCTCGCCATACGAGTTCTGCCGCGCGCGTGTCACCACTGTTACCGGCGTCCGTATAATCACCACCGCTATGGATAAAATGTCTTTCCAATCGCGACTTCGCACCCTCGATTCGCGATATTCTGGCAACCAACGATTGCCTCTGCCCGATCGAGAGCCGCGGACATTTGGCACTACTGCGTGTCTCAAGCTGCTCGACGAATTCCGCGCATTGCAGCGCCCATGTGAAAAATTCACCCAAGGTAGCGACTTGGTCGGACAGCTCCAATAGATCGCGTTCGGTTTGCTCCGCATGTTCCATGTTTGATCTATTTCGCACTATTCTTTTATTATATCGCTTCACAGAGTCTCTCTTACAGAGCAACGTGAACGTGATAATGTTCGATCATAAATTAACGAAGAAACCTCGATACTTTTCGACCGATGTATCGCTCTCAAATCTTACTACTGCGGCTCGACGCGCTTCATTCCTCGTTATATACCCTTTGCCCTCTCTCTCGCTCCAATTGAATCTTGAAAGATCTTTTCCTTTGTTTAGCGTACTGCGTCGTAAAAAATAGTGCGAACTTGTTTAGTCTACGCGATAACACCCCCTTTTTCTAGAAAAATGTTGTTTACGACAAACATGTTCCGTCAGGTTCGATGCGTTATCGGATCGATCATCGTCCCGATGACGTCGTTTCTTCCTTTTTCTCGCGTACTGCGTAGATAGATTGTTTAGTCTACGCGATAACCACCCCTTTTTCCTAGAAAAAATTTGTTTACGGCGCCCGCGAAACATGTCCCGACAGGTTCGATGCTTCATCGACAAAACACGCTCCTACGCAACGCGCTATCGAGTTAGTCTTACTATTATGCGCCGCCTAGCGGCGTCGTTGCAAACGTACCCCGCGGCGCGACCGCGGACCCCCACGCGGACCCCGCGGATCTCCACGCGGACCCCGCGGATCTCCACGCGGACCCCGCGGATCTCTACGCGGACCCCCACGCGGACCCCGCGGCGCGACGCGCACCCCCACGCCGACCCCCACGCGGACCCGCGGCGCGACCGCGAACGCGAACGCGGACCCCCTGCGCCCTACTTGCGCAGGTGAGTCATCCCGGTGAGTCATACCGGACATGAGTCATCCCGCCCGCCCCCCTTCACCGCGTAATCCGATATCCTTGAAATCCGATATCCTTGTAATCCGATACCCCGCCATCCCTCCCCGCTCACCCCCACGTTATTTCCTTGTAATCTGATATCCTTGTGTAACTCGATACCCCGCCCCCTCCCTCTTTCCCCGCTTACCCCCCCCCGCGCATTCCGATACCCCCCCTCCCTCACCCCCTCGGAGCTCCCGGGGTGGAATCGGCCTACTATAACTACTGGCTCAATACAGGCCCTGGATCCAAAATCCAATAAGATCGTCTATTGGTCCCTTTCGAACCTTTCAACTTTTATCTGGAACACTTTTTCAATAAACCAATACCTACTGAGATAATTAGTGGAAATAATTGGCACACGAAATAAAACTATATTAGTTTGGAGAACATTGGGAGCTGATAACAGGTACTCACATTATTTCATACCGGTATAAGAACTTTTGCCGACAGCGCACAAAAAGTGAACACAATTCTGTGAATGGTACGTACAACAAGTACAAGATTATGACTATTTTCCATATTTTATATTTTTGCTATAACTTTCTAATAAAACATTTTGAGCCCTATGTTTAGATATCATTTTTTTCTTATTTCTGTTTATAGAACATACTACTAAAGGTTGTTCGGAAAAACTTGGAACACCCTGTATAATACAGAATGTTTCTTTTAATTGGGCATCTTATATATTGCTGTTTAAGACTTCTTGCATTGCTCTTTTTAAAAAAATATTTAAAAACAATCATTAGAATTAAACCGAAAAGTACATTTTTATTCCACCAACAAATAATAAATAATTAAAATTCTTTGAATCGACTGCAATTGGCTAACATCGTCATGACAATTTAACCATTAGTTTTGGTCAGATTAATCGTCAAGACATTTCGACCATGGGTTTTGGTCTTTCTAAATTGATGTAATTTTGAAACTTATATATAAGCATCGTATTTAAATAATTTAATTTATTGCGAAAAATATTACTTGAGCCAGGGTTCGAACCTGGAACCTCCCTCATTCCGTGTAGGGGGTCGTACCAATTCGACCACTGAGGCATGTGATAATATTTATCGCAATAACACACTAAACAATAATAAGATGGAGACACCTATATTTAAGTCGAGGTGTATAATTAAACCGAAAAGTACATTTTTATACCGCCAACAAATAATAAACAATTAAAACTCTTTGAATCGATTGCAATTGGCTAACATCGTCATGACAGTTCGACCATTGGTTTTGGTCAGATTAATCGTCAAGACATTTCAATAAATATTACCACATGCTTCAGTGGTGGAATTGGTACGACACCCTACACGGAATGAGGGAGATTCCAAGTTCGAACCTTGGCTGAGGTAATATTTTTCGCAATAAATTAAATTATTTAAATACGGTGCTTATACGTATAGTTTCAAAATTACATCAATTTAGAAAGACCAAAACCCATGGTCGAAATGTCTTGACGATTAATCTGACCAAAACCAATGGTCGAATTGTTATGACGATGTTAGCCAATTGCAGTCGATTCAAAGAATTTTAATTGTTTATTAGAATTAAGTTATCGAATATCATATATTAGGAAATTTATCTCTTTAATTTATTTAATAGGTACAACAACTTGTGGAAGCTGGAATGGGTCTACTTTTCGTGATACCTCCCCCTTTCGATATTTCTAAATCATACACTGATTCAAATTGCTTGATGCCTCTCATATTTATTTTATCCACTGGATCTGACCCTATGGATGCATTAATCAAATTCGCGGAAAGCATGAATTATCTTGAGCGTTTTGAGTCGATCTCCTTAGGCCAGGGTCAAGGTCCTATAGCGCAAAAAATGATCGAGCAGGCTCAAGTTGATGGCTTCTGGATTTGTCTGCAAAATTGTCATTTAGCGACTTCGTGGATGTCTAATTTGGAGAAAATCTGCGAGAATCTCGATCATACAAATACTACATCCAGTTTTCGTCTGTGGTTGACTAGCTATCCATCGGATTTATTTCCTGTTAGTGTCTTACAAAATAGTATTAAAATGACGAAGGAATCACCAATAGGTCTGCAGAATAACATCATGAGGTAATTCTTTTGGATTATAATTAAATTACCAACAATATACAAGATATTTATTGCAACTATCAGCTTCTCCCAAAACGCACCAAAGTTGTACGGTCGGATTTGCGTGTCGTAATTGTACGAATTTAAACGTATAAATCATTATAAGAAAAATTATCACAGCAAATCTGTAATTTTTTTTTCAAGTTTAGGATACTAAGAGGCACAAAAATTTTAGCCGATATTGTTGTCATCTTGCATCATTTTTTCCAAGGTTTAAATAACAAGAAGAAAAATTGCAAATTTTTATTCTCTTATTTTATATTCACCTCTTTGTAACATGTCCATGAATTTTAAAAAATTCAGTCATTATATCATACTATAGACCAAAAATTCTGCTTTAAGAATCCATTTTTGGAATTGCTGTGCAATGATTTTTAACGGAGTTATAAACAATCAAAGTCAAAATCACTTTTTCTTCAATTCTCAATAACTTGATGAGAAAGAATCAAATTCAAAATGTAAAAAGAGGGTTTTGCAGGGAAAATTTCAGGCTTTAACATAAAAAATTTTTTCAGATCTTTCTTATACGAGGTGTGGACAAAAAGTTCGTGCACTGAATTTTTTCCGACGTAACACTGTAGGCTTCTATGGTGATTTGGCGTCTAGGGGGAAGCTTTACGAGTCATCAGTGGGTGCTTTTCAGCAAGAGACACAGAAGACACAGTGTAACATTGTGTTTAACACGGGATGTTCCAACAGTGACACAGTGTTACACAGCTCGACACAGCAAAAATCTAAGTTTCAGCGTGTAAAGCACATCAGTGTTAGCATTTCAAAAAATTGTTAACATTTGGTAGCCATGCTTATTCTTAAATATGAGCTACTACAATACGAAAATTAAAAAAAAATATTTTTATTAAAAGTACAATTTATCTTATATAATTTACTTACGGATTTACTTACAAGACGCTGACAGAAGTAAAAATTATTATGAAAAACTTGGGGAGTTGTAAGAAGTAAATTAATAGGAGTATAATTTTTTGTTATATATGCTATTAAGGGGAGATCGGGGCGAAGTCGTCACCGGGGCGGAGTCGTCATTGCAATTCGAAATCTGTATGTTGTGTAAACTCGCCATTAATACTGCAAACGCGGCTTTGGTGCCTACGTGACCAACGGAGTTTAGTGAGGTTATGTGCCATGTTGTGATTCTTATCGAGGCAAACGTGTTTTCGGAGGTCGAAAGTAAAATTTTTTGCGCGTCGAAAATTTGTAATATCTTAAATATTATTGTGTCTCCGAATCTCAAAGTAAGTGATTCTAAAGAGTAATGCATGCTGCGAACACGAATCCAGTGAAGTTTTTTTTATTTTCATTGATTTCTAATATTTTATGAGCGACCAAACTTGAAACTTGTGTCCGGGGCGAAGTCGTCACCAAGCCATATCATGGAGGCTTCGGGCGAAAATCAAAGTCAAAGAAGCAGTAGTCGGATTCCGGCGAGAACTTGGATAATATGTGCTGCGTGTGCTCAGAGATGACAGAATAGAGCTGACGAGAAACAGTGCATTTTGTGCGAGCGTAGGGCACATAAGTGTGTGCGCTTTTCTTGTAATTATTTTCCGCCATCGTGTTTTTAATTAATGTTCTCATTTTTCTATTAAAAAATAATTAATAAAATGTATCCTATCATTTTTCATGATCGGAATTATGAATTTTCATTTTAAATTCAGTCCGAGAATAGAGTGACGACTCCGCCCCGCAATTTTGATATTTCAATTTTTGCACCTTTGTCGTGTTCACTCTATACCAGTTGAACAAAGCGACGTAGACCAAAAATGTCCGTATAAATTGTGTAGCCAAGGGTTCACTCTTTACAACGTTATACCACATTTTACTAAAATTATTTGTTTTGTTGTTAAAAATTGGCACCGAAAAAATAGTGACGACTTCGCCCCTACATTTAATAATATCTTAATATAAAACAATTATACTTTTAGTGACTATTACTATCAGTGTTTTTTAGAATAGCATTTTTTAAAACTGTAACCACGAGAACGTTATACAATCAACTTTACATTTGACACAAATGTTTGTCATAATTATCTGCATTGGTTCACAGAGACTTTTCGCAGATTTTAATAAATAACTATTATTTATTTATTTATTTTACAAGCACGAATTTTTCAGTAAAGAGATTAAATTTAACTTTATATTACTCTCATTTTGCAAAATATTGTTTTTTTTTTCTTCAAAATCCACTCCGTGAACCGATAATTATAAACCTAATGAATAAAAAAATTCATCATACTGATTTCAGATCACTTATAAGGCTAGGATAGTTACTGTTGAAGTGTGATTCTTTTGTAGAACAGGGGGTTTGATTGTGTATCTTGAAACGAGGTGAAAATATTTCGCTCACAAAGCTCCTCTTATGAGGAAACTTGTATTTTATTCGATGCATAATTATTAATATTTATTAGTTTAGCTTCCTCATAAAAGAAGCTTTATGAGCGAAATAAAATAAGAGCAATGATAGCGATCTTTATGATGAGGAAGCAATGTGCAAGTTTCTAATTTGCATATTTTTTTTAAATTTAATCTTTTTATGAATTGATAGAGGATTAGGTTAGTAGCACAGTGGGGTTTTACAATCGACGCAATGTCAAATCGATGTTGACTTTGGGGTTCAGGCTACATGGTCCATATGTGGACTTCGCATATGGACCTTAATCGCGTATAAAGCTAAATCTAATCAACCAAATCTTAAAGAATTATATATAAAATAGGGGTAGAAAAGACTGAAGAATATAATAGAATTATAAATAGCCCGATATCTCAAAATTGGCGGAAGTTAGAGCAGCCACGGACATTTCTAAAAAAATTTAAAATTTTATAAAGAAAGAACCCTTTTACCGATTATCGCCAAATTCAATACCTTCTTTAAATGATATTCTATCTATCAAATAACTTACACATTTTTTAAGCAGGAATCGGTAATTCCTTCACTGATCCTCGCCAAATTCAATAACAATCTTCCTGTAATGATACTCTATCCATCAAATAACTTAGGGTAGACCGAGGCAAATCGGATCAATATAAGTTTTAAGACAGTTTTGTTAGTGTTTTGTTTCAAAAACGAGCTGTTTTATCGTGCTAATTACTAATTACCAATTAGCACGAAACAGCTCGTTTGAAACAAAATACTAACAAAAACTATCTTAAAACTTATATTGATCTAATTCGCCCTATGATCCGATTCGCCTCGGTCTACCCTATACATTTTTTAGGCAAAAATCGGTAACCTTTTCACCGATTCTCGCCAAATTCAAAACAACCTTCCTTTAATGATACTCTATCTATAAAAAAAAATTAAGCTCAATATCTAAAAATTTGCGGAAATTAGAGTAATCATGTAGATTTTTTTAGATAGAAATTGGTAACCCCTTTATTATTAGCAATTTTTCTAATTTTATTATATTTTTCAGTTTTTTCTGCCCCTATTTCATTATAATTCTTTAAGATTTGGTTAATCAGTTCTTGAGTTATAGAAATTTCGGTAAAGGACCTCGCACAAAAAGGCTGCGAAATGGCTCCCAGTCGATTTGGCTGAAATTTGAATATGATGTAGTTAATGTTGTCCCGATCAAATGTCTCATAGGGCTGGAAGACCAATAATGGCTAGTTTTTGAGATATTCGACACCAAACATTGAGAAAATAGATGTTTTAGCGTATGTATATAGCTTTAATATATACGAATTGCATGTGTATTCGTGTGCGCTCGCGCGCATGCAGGTGTGTGCGTATGTGTGTGGGTCGGTGGTTTTGTGTGTGTGTGTGTGTGTGTGTGTGTGTGTGTGTGTGTGTGTGTGTGTGTGTGTGTGTGTATGTGTGTGCCCTGCTCTCGGCGTAACCCAGGATCAACGACGTGGACGTAGCAGGAAGCTGATCCCTTCGGGGTGTTGGTTTAAAGTGAGTAATCCCCTAGCCTCTCACGTGTGTGTGTGTGTGTGTGTGTGTGTGTGTGTGTGTGTGTGTGTGTGTATGGGTGTGTGTGTGTGTGCGTATGCGCGCCCGCGCGGGCGCGCGTGTGGAACGTCTAATTAAGGCACGTGTCTATTCCTTGGAAGTGGTCGGTTGCCTGCATCAGCGACGGTTTGAATTAGTGTAGTTGACGGATATTTTATGTGCTCTTCGTTTCTAGCATAACCCAAATACCACAAAACGCTACATATGTGAGCACAAGTACCCAGTGTACGAGTACCAGACTTGCAGGTACAATAATATCCTAATATTGGTGACAGCTCCTCGTCTATGTTTTCGTCCATACCATCGTCTATCTCATTATCATCGATGGATTTATATGAAATCCAAAGTTGATATTTCGTCGCATTACGAAACCTAGAATAAACTCTCACTCTCAGTAATCCTGGCTGTGGAAGACGGTTTGCATCACGTAACATGTCGATTTGGAATTGCTCATCGTTGTTTCGTTGTACGTTGTCCTGAATGTATGAGGGTGCTAGTTTTATTTGATAAACACCAACCGTTAAATTCTTAAGGTATTCAATGTCTAGCATTGGAAAGTCTATTAACTGCCCCTCATTTATTGGTACCCATCGTTGAGCGTTTTTGGTTCTCAGATTTTGAACCTCAACAAGAGCTTGTACAACGTTCGGTTCTCTCGCTTTTTCGAGCATACGATTAGCTCTTTCTACGTCAGCTCCTTCCATATGGATAGTGGGATGATATCTATTTATGATAGCACCTGCTATTTTACAAAAATCACCAATATTAGGAACATGATGCATCGGTACTGTTTGCTGTAGGAATTTGAATATTAGCTTTAAGTGTCCGTTTCTGGCTTCTACAATCCACCTTTGTTTTGTGACAAGACGGGAGTCATTTGCATCTTCTGTCGTGAGTTGGGCTTCATTTCGTGGAAGAAGTGCTGGCATCTTCCATGTGATGCCCAAACGCCTCAGAAGTTCAATTGCATCCCTATAACCTCTATCAAGTATGACAATATCATCTTCTTGGAACCATCTTAACATCCTTTCGGCGTCTCTATCAAATTCATTTTGCAGTATCGCAGCGTCATTATTGCGACTGTCAGAGAAGTACGGCCCCTGTATATCTAAAATATAACCATCAGGAGCAACTATCAATACTGGTTTGATTAAGTGTCGACCTTTGTGAACGCAATATGACTGTCGAAGAGCTCTGAAATAACTACTTTTCTGTATATATATGTACGTACCATCAATGCATGTAATTACTCTAGGAGTTTGTGGTTCCGAATTATACAACTGATTGGCAAAATCGGTTACATGTCTATCGATATAATCTTGTCTCGTTATAGCGTCAAATCCTATATTCTGTGGTACAAAACGAATCATTAAAGATTTTTGCACTGTCTCAACAGCCATACTTGTTGCCTGCCTACTCGAGTAATGAAACATAACTTTGAGAAACTCATCTGACAAACCATGACGAATTTTACATAAGAACATAAGAAGGTCCTTTTTATATACATATCTATTACCACCAGGACAAGGAACTGCATCACAAAACGTGAACAATTCTTGGAATTGTTGTTTGTTTATAGGATACAGACATTGAAATTCATTATCCGAAAGATTATCTTCATCCAATATTTTTGTTTGATTTGCCACGCCACGAAGTTCTTGCAAAAAAGCTTGAAGATAATAACCTCTGATTACATAGGGCCTGTTGATGAAATGTAAACCTTGTACAAGCGGCCCGAGAAGCACACCATCGTCGTTCAAATGATGTTGACAAGATCTTACGTTTTCTGGGATAAAAATATTGTGTGAAATGAAAACATCTACTTTACATTTAACTGATAATCTATTCAAATTATCAGTTCTATCACATATAATACAAGTGCTACTTCGTGTCTGTGTTAACACATTTAATCTTAAACAGGCAGGATCTTCCTCCATAGCAACAATCTCGTCACAAATCGATTGATTGCAGTTGGTACATATTTTTGTCATACAAGTTACTTCTAACGCTGGTCTTTGGAAACCATCTCGTCGAATGATAGCAATTTCTCTTTTGGCAGCATTATTATCTCCATCAATTCGAGTCATCATACGGGGCACGAATCTTCCATCGCAAACGTAACAACGTAGAAGATTTCTAAATGCCATTATTGTAAAAGATGTACAATATTACAGTAGGATACGAGTTTTACGAAGCTGTTATGTGTTTCACAATGTACACACTGAAGACTGACAAGAAAATATGCAGAATAAAAGTTTTAAAGACTTAATGTTACATACGTATTAATGTACTTACCAAAATAAACTATATAATAAGACAGAAAGCCAATATTGATTCCAGTCTGAATTTTGCCGTCGTTTAGTATCTTTTATAGTGCTATTCCGCTTCGAGAAACTGTAAAACACGAGACCTAAAAGAAAATCTGGGAGAGCGAATTCGCATCCTTCAAAATGACATACGCGATATAAAAAACATACAGCTGAGCCGCGTTCATCATCATTGGTTTATAAGCTCCGGATTTGAAAATAATTAAGCAGCATGAAAGTCGAACCGAAACACTCGAAGTGTGAAGAAGTTCCACTTACTTCAAGTAGCCCAGAGAGCGCTAGTACTTGAAGTAAGTAGTACTTACACACATACACACATACGGACATTTTTCAAAATTGCAATTTTCCGACGTTTTAGAACATTCTGAACACATTGGAATCGAAAACTAAAAGAACAATTTTTTCTTCGGTCTTTTCTACGCCTATTTCATATATAATTCTTTAAAATTTAGTTGATTAGACGTACCTTTATATGCGATCAAAGGTCCATATACGAGGTTTATGAAAACAAAGCTTCCTCTATGAGGAAGCAATATAAAACTGAACAGATTTACTAGATTTTGACAAATAAAATCGTAGATACTCTAGTGAATTTTCTCACTTTTGTAATTTTCACCTCGTTTCAAGATACGCAATCGAGCCCCAGAATTGACATGGACAAAATGATGCTAATATTTTTCATAAAATCTAAAATTTTATACAAAAATATTTGGTAAATATTTACTTTTACACAGCCCCCGCCAATGACCTTTACCTTGACATATGTTGTCAAGGTCACCCTCCTGAGTAATCTTCAGAAGGTTTTAGCCGTCGCTTGTTTTTTATTAAAAAGTTATTTACAAAAAAAGTTTGGAAAATATAGCAGTTAACGGGATAGAAGTACACATGTAAGCGGGAGAGCAAAATATCCATTTGCATATCACTTAGCTTTAATGATGAATATATCCTATATGATATATCAAAGTACTGCAAAGCCGTTTCTTGCAATATGGTTCAATAATAATGCGGAAAATCACGTGAATTTTAATGAAAAATAATTATTTCGGTGTAAAACAAACGTTATCCGACCTGTGCGCAATATTGGATAACTTTGCGCGTCAATAAAAAAATCAGCGTTCGTCGTACAAAAAAAATACAAGGGTTCTTTTTTGTTGCAAATTTTGTCCACAACAAGATGCATACGATAAAATTCGTTTTAAATAAATTCTAAGGCCTGAAAACAGCGAAAAACTAAGACTATTCCAAAAAATCAAAATTTTTTGCTTACATAGCTACAAACTAAAGAAAAAGGGTCTAAAAAATCGGTTGCAATATGAAAAGTATTCTTTGTAGTTCTCAGATGATGTGTGATTTTTTGGGGATTTTTAATTCCATTTTAAATGACGGAAAAAAATCACCGGCGCAACATAAAAAAAACGATGAAATCGAGGGTGTTCGGGATCCGAGTCTCGGACTTTGACGGCGCGTGCAAGCTAAACGACTGACTTGACGATAAATGTTGTTCAGATCATTATTGTATATAATTTTACGCTCTACCAAAAAGGTACGTATAGTTAGTTACCATATTTTGCTTAGTTTTCGAGATATTTGAGAAAAAATAAAAAAATCGCGTTTTTTGTTGATAATATTGTTAATAACTATTTATTGCGCGTTAATTTTACGAAGCAAAATAAATCCCACTTCTAGCACCTCAAATCAAAGCGATTCATAGTAATTGCAGCCTGGGAAGATTAATTGGAAGGTTCGATGTCTAATATGACTGGCCTACTTCTGAAGGTTACTCAGGAGGGTGACCTTGACAACATATGTCAAGGTCAAAGTTATTGGCGGGGGCTGTGTAAAGGTAAATATTTACAAAATATTTTTTTAAATGTACGTAACATACAAAACAAGTAGACATATGTAACAAAACGATCATACTCCTATTAATTTATAACTTTTTACAACTTCCTAACTAATTTCCTAATTTTTACTTCTGTCAGGGTACTGCAACCCGTTAAATTGTTGAAACCTATCACAAAACCGTTACTCCTTGAGAGACTTGGGCCCTGCATGCAATAGCGCACATTTTATGAATAAGAACAAATATTAAATATTAGGAATCGGAATTAGAAATAATAATTAATTAAACATAATAGCACAATGGAAAAGAATAAAATATAACATATTCCTACATTGACATATTCGAATATTTAATATTTATTACAGGAATATTTTTACATTTATATATCCTAATATTTAATATATACTCTTATTCCTAATATGTGTTCTATTGTGCACAGGACCTTATAATTTAATTATTTAAAATTATAAGTCTATTATAAGGGACATTCAGGAGCGTAACCGCTCACTAAGTGGCTAGGTAGCAATCGAATGTGATTGGTTCTTACCTTTAGATCCAACCAATCACATTAAATTGCTACTTAGCCACTCAGTGAGCGCTCCTGAATGCACCCATAGATACGATAAATAATCGTAAAAATATAAATGGAAAACTATAATGCACTCTGGTGTTACACTAAAAAACTAAACTGCGTTTCAACAAGTATTTTACACGGTGTAGCACAATGTAACACAGTGTGTCCTTGCTGAAAAGTACCCAGTGCAAGTTTGACCACAATCGAGTGCATACGTATTTTTCTGTGCCAGTATTTGTGAACGCAGTTTTGCTGTGCGGTCGAAATGGAGCGAGATGTTTTAACCGAGCAAAGAGTCAACATCAAATTTTTCGTGAAACTCGATAAAAGCATTCGCCGGATTTAGCTCCCTGCGACTTTTTTTGTTCCCTAAAGTTAAAATAATTATGCGGGGTGAACATTTTGGGGATGTGGAGAGCATTAAACATCTCGCTCCATTTTGACCGCGCAAAAAACTCCTTCACAAATCACAAATACTGGCACAGAAATACGTATGCACTCATTGTGACCAAACTTGCACTGATGACTCGTAAAGCTTCCCCCTAGGCGCCAAACCACCATAGAAGCCTACAATGTTGCCACGTCGGCAGAAAAAAATTCAATGCACGAACTTTTTGTCCACACCTCGTACAAGTGACACGAGTAGGGTGATATTGAGACTTCTATATCGGGTGCTCCGAGGGGGGAGCGGGGCAGGGGGGACTCGAGGGCGAGGGGGTCCTAGGGAAGGGGGGATCAGGGTTTCGGCGTGCGCTCCGAGGGGAAGCGGGGGGGGGGGACTCGAGGGCGAAGGGTCCTAGGAAAGGGGGGGGATCAGGGTTTCGGCGAGCGCGTCGGGACATGTTCTATAAACAAATGTCATCTCGCGTCGATGTTCGACCGATAGTATTTATAAACAGATATCATTTCACACTTTAGATGCGAGCGAGCGCCTATAACAGGCGGCTATAATTTATGACCCTCAACTAGCATGACGCCGGTGTCCTTTTCATTTTTCTTTGTAGGAAGAGTTATCAAGCGCGGAGGGGGGGGGGCATTAGGGTATCGACGAACGTCGATGACAGAATTTATAAAACGAATATCATCTCGCACTGTAGATGCGAGCATCGATGGTCGACGTAGATACTCGACCAAAAATTTTAGGCGACTTAACCCTAGATGTACGTTAAAAAAAACTCCGAGATATAGGGTAATAAAAAGAGAAATAATGAAACGCCGAAAAAGAAAGTTCGCCTGGGAGTCTCTCGGAGACCCCCGCTGTGCATGTCTAGGGTTAACCGTCGCGATGTCCTCTTTACGCATGTTGTTTAGGACAATTTATCGGTTTTTTAGTGAACATGTGGGTCACAGGTTCACTGGGTCACGTTTTGTAGCACCAATCGGTTGACGTCGCGCGTTATTTCTTTCTTTCCTTCTTTTCTTTCTCTTCCTCTCGAAAAGAACCGTCTTCTCGTTCGCGTTCTCTCTCTCCCTCGCGCGCGGTTTCTCTCGCTCCCGGCCCTCGTTCGCGTTATCTCTCTCCCTCGCGCGCGGTCTCTCGCTCCCGGCCCCCGTTCGCGTTCTCGCTCACGATCGCGTATCTTTTCTTCGCCAACGATATTTAATCGTTTAGATCTTCGCGATATTTAATTTTTAATATTACATTTAAGTAAACTATATACGAAGACAGCTCAATTCTAATGACAGGGAATGGGATAAACGGTAAATGAAAAAGAAAAAATTGTTTAAATTTTGTACCATATTATATACTTAATATTTATTTATCATGTGGCATGTATATAATGTTTTCTTAAAAGCGCAACCTTAAATGAGGAAGTAATAGAATAATGGGAGTTCAAGGCAACTTCTTTGAACACACAAATGAAACACACAAATGTAACAAGATGATTAATATAAAGCAATGTTTATTCAATATTTTGTATTGGAAAAACGAGTAACTTACCAGTGTTCTTCTTCTTCTTCTTCTTCTTCAAAGTCCTCCGTATCGAATAAACGACGTAATCCAAAAATATTGATGTCCCCGGAAGTTTGCCATAATACGTCCCGCAGTTCTCTATTTGCCCACCTCTCATCCCGCACCCACCGCATGTATGAAATATTTATAAATCCTGGGATATGGTAGTCTATACGCAGCTGTAAGATAAACATAAAAAATATTATTTTTTTAAACACGCGCACGCACGCACAAAGGAAAAAATAATACTTACGTAATCTCGAGGGATGCGGATCTGCACCCACCACTCATCCATGTGCACCTCGATCCTGACCAATCGCTGCACCCTTCGCGGCCGCATCCACTAAACAAAAGATAAACATATTAAAAAAACTCTATATTATATGTCACTATACCTTGTCACACTTCCGTACCATGATGTCCCTTGGAAACATTACTTCAATGTAGTCCATAGCTGCAGGGAAGGCTTTCGTGGAGACGTCACAAAAAAAACTTGTTCAAAAAGAAATCACTAAAAACTTCAGAACACGCGTTTTCTCGTTCGCGGACTCGACGAGACTAAATTTAACGACGGTTGCAGAACGAAGCGGGGTAAAATTTCGCCAGAGAAAAAAATATGGTAACAGTTTAAAAACGGACTGTCCCTTCCAACGAAAAGAAATTAAGATGAAATATGCCTCGCACTACAATGGCGGGCAAAAGTTTGACGGAGCATCGGCACTTGTGAACGCGTTCTCTGTCCACTTCTCGCTCTCATTCCACTTCGCATTTCTTTCCTTTTATAATAAATAATTGGGAGAAATGAAAGATAATCATTTTTATCATATAAACATTAATTTATTTATTATGTATCGCATCGTATACAATATTGTCTAAAGCATAAGCTAATAATTCGCAATCAATAATCAAATTTTTATCAAAAACGTCGCGCAAGATTCTAGCTGCATCACATTTATCGGTTATACAATTTCTTCGTAAAATGGTTACAAATTGATTAAATTTCACATTTACTTCATTTGTATTTTGATACAGCTTGAAATATTCATGTTCGACGCAGTGCTCGAGTTTGAATAAGAAAAGTACGGTCGATGATTTCATATACATGCAATTATTATGTAACGTAAGTTTTACAACATTCGCATCACGTATTTTTACGAGTTCTATAACTAGATCTCGAATCGACATTGATGAAGGTGCGGGTGACTGCAGGAGTCGTTCGATATCCGCACGTCTTTCAATTAGCGCTGTCCACGTCGTATAAGCCAACACCATCTGATTTCCTCGGTTATCACCGAGAAGTAGTTCCACAAAGGACACAGGTCCCACGCTGATTCCAATATCCAAATATTTATAAGCTGTTGATGTCAATGCGTATCGTCTGCCTAGTATACGAACCGCGCGACGCTCCAACGAAATGCTGTAGAAAAAAATAATGAGATTACTTTCAAAATAATACAATTCGCAAAAAGATATAAAAATATATAGCTCTATAAATTAAACAAAACTTACTTGTTTTCACACGTTGGAGTTTCAACATCGGGAATCGGTACGTAATAATTCATACGTCTACTACTGCCACTGTTGTCGCCGTTGCTTCCTTCAACGGAATACATTCTTTCTCTCGGTTATGAGAAGCGGACCGTTCGCACAAGCAGCCGATACGAGACTAATCGTATAAAATTAATCGAGTATACGCGGCAACTTCCAAAACTATGATGAAGAAGGGGGAAATTAATGTTTCTGGAACGCGCAATCAGAGCTCTGGAATTTAGGAGAGGGAGTTAAGGTAGGATTTTTTTCTGTATTAAGACGTATATTCCCCCCCCCCCCTCCGCATGACATCAACCGCGAAACATGTTCAGACATGTTCGCTGAAACTTGATACCCCTCTCGAAGCTCTCGAGTTAGAATTCGTCACGTATACCTATTTATTCTTTAATTTTGTACACTATCGACTAAAGGGAAAAGGAAATTAAACATTGTAAAATTTATATTTTTTTATTTTAAAAAAATTACATCTCTCTCTGGCGTCGCGACCACCAGTTAAATATTTTTAATACATTTTGCAATGCGCAATTCTTAACATGTTTTCCACATCGCACAGTATTGGTAACATCTAGATTATAATTATTTAAAGATTCGACATCTTCGTAATCCGCATCCAAAGTCTCGATGGTTAAGTTTTTTCTCGCGTAATTCTCGAGCAGATCCACCAGCCATTCTCGTTTCTGGCATCCCTTGACGTACACGAGAGTCGGCATCTCGTCGTCGTCGTCGTCCTCTTGCTCACCGAGCACGGCCGATGTAATTAAACGTTTCACCATGCCGTACGGCACGTTTCCGTCTTCCCATCGTAATCCATGGTGATTGCGAATCAACCAGGAAGCACATGACTTGTCGAATTTTGTAAGGAGACTCCACGGCATGGGGCATGTAAAGATGTAATGCGCCAGAACGGTCCCGTTTCTCAGCACCGCTACCTCCTTTACGACAAATTTCATCCCGACGATGAATCCTTGCAGATCAACGAACGTTGGCGCGATCATGATGCCACGAAGGAACGATCCGTACTGTATCACATCGCAATACATCTGTCTCTCTTATATCGAAATTTTTACCGACATTACAATTTACGTGAGTGTGCGCACTACGTTTGACAACGGACAGTATTCGATTACGCGGTCATGCAAGATGAGACAATAGGCGGTAGTATTTGCAGGCACGTTCTCTTTACAGTCAAATTCTATTCGCACATCCACGGTGGCGCTCTTGACGGACTCGTTTTGTCGGGAGCAATCGATGATGACGAAAGGTCCAAGCGTCAGGAATGTAGTCAAATTGAGAAACGTATCGTAGCGATCGTATCCGTAATAAGCTTTACGAAAACGCGCATACATATCATAAAGAAGAGCGTATCGATTTTTTTCAAAATCTGGATTTAAGTCATCGTATGGATAAGATTCAGAGTTTAGATAAAGCTTGATATTGGTCAAGTTACAGTGATTGAAATAGCCAATATTTTGAGCCATGATATTTTTGCGACCGGTCTGCAGCGCAAAGATAACGTATCGCGGTTTCTCTAACTGAGTCGCAGTCTTGACGGCCCACGAATGCTTGGTCGTGCTCTGCAGCAGGGGGTACTCGTACAGATCTCACGAACGAAAACTGACACTAAGATATCGTCCGCTTCCCAAGGCCCGTAACATGGACAGTTTATTGACCTCGTTTAACGTAACGTGAGGCATTCGCCATTGTACTTTGAACAATTCGATTTCCGGCTCAGTCGCCGGATTTCCTATAATGCAATTGTTGTCGTTACGCGCTCGTATCAAAATTAATTCGTGACAAGCGTTAACAATCACGCGTTTGTAATCCTCGCAAAAGCCTAACAATGTGTAGAGCGGAACGCAAAAATTGAAATATCCTTCCGAGCGGGTAGATGAAATGTCCCATCCAGCATTCCGCAACATCTCCGCCTTGTCGTACGTTATCGATACATAGTTCTTGAGAGTACTGGTTATTCCAACGTTTCTGCTGCGATCAATCTCCACGCCGTTGAGTTCGTATCGAATTTCATCGAACATGAACGCCACGCAATTAGTTACAAGCGTTGTCACAGACTCGTTATTCCTTTTCTTTACCACCAATCTTCCTTCGACGTAGAGAAAGCTTTTGCACGGCAACGTGTATAAATCTTGTTATTGTATGGGTATTCTTATCTCGTCGTTGTGTCCAAACGTCGTATTGGCGTACGGATTGTGCGTGTGTGTTTCAATCTTGACGACACTGTCGTCAAAGATCGGTTCACCTCCAATGTTAAGGATATCGGCCATGCTTCCTCAGATATTTCGCACCGCGAATCCCAAAGATCGTAGAAATTCAACGTTTGATGCGGTGAGCTTCTTTCTCGTCTCTTTTTTAGCTCCACCGAATGTTGATCGGGTGATATCGTCGACCGCTGCCGTAAAGATATTCTTATCTCTCGCGTGCTCCGAGTTCAGTACGAGCATCTCATATGTCGTCCGTACACTAGCGCGCGTTATCGCTGTCGCAGTCGTACGTGCAATCTGACGGTGATCTCTTCTCCTCGAAAATCAATCAATCGATCGTCCTGATCCACAACGCGAATCGTTAGGTCCGTAATGCTCCGTACGGTGATCGGCAGGTAAATGATCTGTGCCGGCGTGTCCGATATCTTACTAGGTGCGCAACTAAGTTTCCGGGTTTTTTTGATCAATAAAAAATGGAAAATTTCAAGAGAAATACAAAAAATGGTTTATTCAAAGTATCGTCCCTCGCTAGCTATACATTTTCGCCATCTCTCTGGCAATACATGAATACCGCGACAATAAAACGACGCGTCTTTGGACCGAAACCATTCATCCAACCAATTTTGCACTTCTTCGAAATTGGTCAAGTGTAGCCCAGCCAAGCCATGCGCCATCGACCGGAACAAGTGATAATCGGAAGGCGCCAGGTCTGGCGAATACGGCGGGTGCGGTAGCAGATCCCATTTCAGCGTTTTGATGGTGTCCTGGACGATGGAACTGCGATGGCACGGAGCGTTGTCGTGCTGCAATATCACTCGTTCGTGTCTCGTGTCCCATTCTGGCCGTTTTTCGAGCAATGTATGGTTTAAATTGATCAGTTGTTGTCGGTAGCGATGCCCATTGACAGTTTCGCCCGGTTTCAGCAGCTCATAGTACACGATTCCTTTCTGGTCCCACCAAAGCGCTCCTTGTCCTCAGTGTCGAAATCGCCACTTCTGAAGCGTTTAAACCAATCTTCACAGGTAGTTTTCGATGGTGCATGTTCGCCGTAGGCCTCCTCAAGCAAACGACGTGCTTCAGCTGCATTTTTTTTTTCAAGTTAAAGCAGAAAAGCAAAGCTTCCCGCAAATGCTGTTTATTTGGCACAAAACTCGACATCTCCGTTGTTAGAAAAAATATTTTTGCGTTGCGATATGTGTTTATATAACGACTGGTTATTGTTAACAGATGTCCAAACTATAACTTCAGACAACTTCAGACATGTAAGTCAAGTACATGTGTTATTGGTGCCATCTATGTGTGAAACCCGGAAACTTAGTTGCGCACCTAGTATATCCTGGTGGCACGCTCGGTGAAAACTCGTGTATCGTGTGCACGTACTTGTCGTTGCTGTACACGCTCGCGGTCACGTTACACTCTACGCGAATGATGTTTACGCTAATGATATTTATCGGTACGTCCGATTCGTACCATTGTCGCGGCTCCAGCACGCGATTCGTTGAAAATCCCAGCAGCGATCCAATGTTGTTCGGTTTGTTAAAGTTTACTCTGAAAGCGCACTTGATCTCGCTCTTCATCGTATTGTTGTTGGCACGAATAATCAACAGATAGTCTTCATCTTCGCCGACGTGATTCTTTCTCGCGACATTATTGGATTGATCCCGTAAAATGACGCGTCTTAGATACGTGTTTATATCACGCAATTCGTACGATCCTTCGGGAATGGTAATTTCCTTGTCGTCAAAGTAGAATTTATTATTCGAAGAATTCGCGTTCGGTATCGTGTAATAGGTTTCAAAATTTGTCAGGCCGAGCTCGTAATCGCCATCGCTCAAGTCCACGGCGGGAAGGTAGCTTACCGCGAGGACGCTACTCTTGCCGGTGAACGTGAATGTCAGCGACATGTTTGAATGAATACTGAGTTCAAACAGCGCGACGGTCGTCTTTAAATTGATCGTCAACCGTCTGTAGAAAGCGTGGACACAGTTGTCCGCAATTGCTCTGATCGTATTGTTGAAAAGGCATGTGATTGTACTCTATCTTCGTCACGTTGTTCTTTAGATACAGCACCAATTCCCTCGACGGTCGAAGATTGCCAAAACTGTCGAAATATATGGCTCGATCTCCCCTCTTCGCGTACGCCACCCAGTGAGTACCCGGTCCCTCGGCGTTATCCAAATTCACGATACCACTCTCGTTTCGACGCACTCCCTCTGTTGGTAAGGCAGTACGCATAAAAATACCTCTAAAATATGGAATGCGCATATGCTTTGCCAGTTTTTGTAGTTGTACGTTGGTTGTTACGCCCTTGGGAATTTTTAGTATCTCCGCGACTTTTTTTTCTTCTTCGATGCCACTTCTTGTCCGCGTTTGTACGGAGCGAGATAAAGTCCATGACCTTTTATGGCGCGATTGTGACGTTTCAACTCTTCCAGCTAACGCTGCGCGGCTTTGTTATCGTTCACGGGCTTTACGACTCCTGCCGCTCCGCCGACCAACGAGCCGAGAACTCCCAACAACGGTAGAATCGGTATTACGCCGCCTCGTTTCGCCTGTTCGATACTCTCTTCTTCTTCTTCTTCTTCTTTGTTTTCAAACCCATACCGAATTTCGTCTTAGCCTTCATGGCCACCCAGACGCCTGTAGCGGCAGCTCTCTCTCCGAGAGTCGAATCTTTCGCGGTAATGCGTTTTCGCGCTTCCGCAGCGAGTATCTCGTCCGCCGCGTGTCTCTCGGCGAGATCGTTGCTACGCGAATAAGCTATGTCGTGCTCGCGACACGCCGCGTCTAATGGAATAATACCTTGATCGCCTCTCGCCAATCGTTCTTCTAAATGAGTGCCTGGGCCACAAAATTGATAGCCGGGAATATGCAATTCGATCGGAAGTGCGTTTATCGCGCGATTTAACAGGCCTCTACCAATATTTTTCGTTGACATTCGCCGCAATTCTTTATCAATGGTGCGGGACCGTCGATGTGCGTTCGCTGCCACGGTTGATTGTAATGTTCGTAACAGCGACGATAGGTCTGAACCTCCAAATCCGCCTTTATATGTTCCGGAAGCTTGTCCCACACGCAGTGGACGTGATTGCCGCACATTTGCAACAGAACGGCTTTCGGCACAAATTGCAGCTGTTCGGCGCTCAAGTCGCAAATATCGGAAGGTCTCGACAGTAGGACGTACATCTTTGCTACTGACCGATTCGCGGTTCCGCTCGCCTATAAATAGGCGTTCGAGTCAGCCAGAGAGTCGGCAGTGTGGAAAAAATGAGATTCGTGCGACAACCGTTGGCGATTCGCGTGACCAATTGCGACGACAGATTACGGTCGATGGGGGGCAACGAGGAGAAACGCAGGCACGGTACGATGTTACCGACTACTATACGCGCGATCATTTGCGGGTCCTCGAATTGCGGTAAAACCAACGTTTTGATAAACTTGTTGGAAAGTCCGCACGGCGTACGTTTCGAAAACGTGTACGTATACTCGAAATCGTTGCAACAGCTGAAATATCGATATTTGGAGAATTTGTTGACATCGATCGACGAAATCGGCTACTTTACGTTCTCCAATAACAGTGACGTCGTTCCACCGAGCGACGCGCGTCCAAACTCGATCTTCGTCTTCGATGACGTGGCGTGCGATAAGCAAGACGCGGTGAGAGTATTTCTCAATAAGCAGGCACTCGAGCGTTGACTCCTTCTATCTCTGTCAGACGTACGCGAGAATACCTAAACATCTGATACGCGACAACGCGAACCTGCTGAGCCTGTTCAAACAGGATGGTACCAATTTGAAACACGTGTACAACGATCACGTAAATACCGACATGCAGTACGACGAATTTTGCTCGTTGTGCCACGATTGTTGGCAACAAAAGTACGGATTCGTAGTGATAGACAAGGACAGCGCGCTTTCGAACGGCCGATACAGAAAAGGATTTAACGTTCGCGATACCGCAAAAGCGATCAGTCGTTGCCGATACCTCGTCGGGGGTGAAACGTTAGCGTTATAGAGACATCGACACTCTGCTTTTTTCCGCGATGGCCGCGATCAACGGGAGCGAGAATATTCGCGAACGCGAGAAGATTGTGAAAGAGATTGCGAAAACGAGTGATTCGATTCGCAAGAAACTTCGCGCTTTGAAGACCGGTAAGATCGAGAAGGACATTGAGTTGGACACGCACTTTAAGCCCCTCATCGGACCGCTGCAAAAGATTGTCGACAACTCGATCGTGGTGAAGAAGGAGGAGCCGGAAAGCGTTGCTGACGCGGGGATGGAAACGTTACCCGTTTAACAGCGCGAAAAGGAGGAGGAGGAGGAGGAGGAGGATGCGATGTTGAGAAATAGCAGACGAGATAGCTCCTGGTCGGATCGCTTCGGATCGACGCCGCTTAAATTTCTTAAATCGAAACGATCGAAAGTTGCTCCACTGGATGTACCTGCACTGATAACCTCTACACCGTCCGCGGCGACGCGAACCGTACAACGTACATGTCTCGAATCACTCGCGAGCGATGATGATGATGATGATGATGATGTTTTCGAAAGCATGAACACAAGTAATCTCGAGACGTCCGTTCGAAAGCAGTTGCAGACAGCGCAGGGTCGAGAAATATTTGAAGAATCAAAGCGAGATCACTTGGGTCCGTTGGGCCAAAAGTATATCGGAGCTGCTTTGAGCGACAATCAGAAAGTTATAGACTACGTGTACGGCGTTTATTTCGACAACGATGGAATGATGCTCGGCAACAAACGTTTTGATGTGGACAAGGCGGATAACATAATTATCGGCGGCGTACGATATATCGGCACACCTGGTCTTTACGAGTTGATCTTCAATAGTCATCCCAATGACGACATCTACACGGAGGACGATAAGCAAACGTACAAGAGCATCCTGTTGGAGACGAGTGCTCATAAACGCAATCACAATGCGCATGCTCCATTACTGGGCAACAGGGGATACAAGTATAGATATGTAATCGCACCGTTGATATCTATCGAATCCAGAAAGAAAAAAATCTGGAAAGGAATTATCCATGCCTCGCGCGATGACGCTAACCGACAATAAGATTGACTACGTGCACTGGGACGACCCCAACGAATTGGTGGATCGTCTCCGATTGCTCGACGCTTCGCGCCACGCTGGCAACAATGCTCACGACAACGAGATCATGTCGATCATCGAGGAACTTCGCGAAGCCGGGCTTATTATAAATTAAACCATGCGTCGGCGAACCATTCAATCAGCATTAAAATGCCGATCAACAAGTTTGGCATATTGCTCGGAAGAAACGGGGCGGAACCGTACCATCGATGGAGCGGATTAATGAGAAATTTTGTGCGCGATAACGCTCTGTGTCGCACCGTTACGGACTTTGACTCAAGGTCGCGGAAGATTCGTCGCGTGGCGCAACCAGAGGCTGATGGTGACGCGGTTAATAAACTATACGTTGATCAATTCTTTAAAATGTTGAGCAATCAACGAAAAGAATCAAACGAGAAGCTGACTGCGTTCGAGAAGGATCTGCAAGCGTTACGGACTACGATAAACAAGCTTTGTTATTCGACTATCGTTGAATCAGACGCGACAACGAACAACAATGGACAAACGGTTCAGCAGAAACGACTACCGAAAGGCGACGAGTGAAGAGAGGCAACGGTTAATTGACGACGGCGACAAACAGCAACGAACGATTCGAGAACGGTTGTCGGACGGCTGTCGAACGGCTCAAGAACGGTTGTCAAACGGTTGTCGAACGGTTCAAGAACGGGTCAGAAACGATTACGAGCGGTTCAGAAACAGCTGCGAACTACGCGGAGACAGGAAAGGCTACAAACGGCTAAAGAACGTCGACGACAACGACGATGAGTGACAAGAAGCAGTTAACTGACGACGACGAACGACAACGAACGATTCAGGAACGGTTAAAAACGGAAATAAACGGCTTAAGAACGGTTAAAAAACGGAAATAAACGGCTAACAAACGGCTCAATAACGGCAAACGGACGACAAAAACATGACATCGCTAAAATCCGACGGACGTAAAAATATCGAGAAGCAACGACTCGTCGAGGAACTGCACGCTCCGGCGAGAAGAAATTTTCCCCGAAGACACGTCATAGTGCGAGGGTACGATGACCTGTGGCAGGCTGACATCGTCGAGATGCGTCCGTACTCACGTTTCAACGGAGGCTACCACTACATACTTACCGTCATCGATGTGTTGAGCAAGCACGCGTGGGCCGTGCCAAGGGTAAAGACGGAAGCGAAACAGCTAACGCTATCGCTGAGATCATTCGACACAGCGGGAGGTGCCCTAGTAACCTACAAACCGATATGGGGAAGGAATTTTACAACACCGACGTGCAACGTCTCGTGAAGAAACACGGCATCAATCATTATTTCACATATTCGGTATTGAAGGCGTCGGTCGTCGAGCGATTCAATCGCACGCTCAAGAACGACATGTGGAAGATGTTTACGCTCAATGGAAATTACAAATGGGTCGACGCCTTGCCGCGACTCGTATCGGATTACAACGCGCGCAACCATCGAACCATCGGCATGCGACTCGTCGACGTTACCCCCGCGATCGCCGAAAAACTCTTGGCTACCGTATACAGCGCGATAAAAATCGCGGGTCCGGCAAAGTTCAAAGCGGGCGACTTGGTACGCGTTAGCAAATACAAGACGATTTTCGAAAAGGGTTACACGCCGAATTGGACCACCTAGGTGTTTAAGATTCGTTAAAGTGCAGCGTACCAATCCCGTAACCTATCTACTCGAGGACTATCGTGGAAAATCCATCGCTGGAGGGTTCTACGAACACGAGTTGCATCGCGCGACTTATCCGGACGTGTATCTCGTGGAGAAAGTACTGCGCAGGAGGGGCGACGAGGTTTACGTTAAATGGCTAGGATTCGATGGATCGCACAACTCATGGATACATAAGGAAAATGTTATTTAATTCGTGCAAACTTTTTTAATTTTTTTAACATAAAAAATATGCAATATGTAATACATATGTAAAGTGTTTGAAATATGAAATACAAATAAAATATGTGAAATACACACATGTGCAATATATTTATTAATATTCTTTCCAATACTGCAATATAATACTCACAATACGTTACGTTATACTACATACATTCATACATTCATACATTCATACGTTATACGACATACGTTACATAATATACTACTACATACGTTATACTACTATATACGTTATACTATTACATACGTTAGACTATTACATACGTTATACTATTACATACGTTATACTACTACATACGTTATACTATTACATACGTCATACTATTACATACGTTATATTATTACATACGTTATACTATTACATACGTTATACTATTACATACGTTATACTATTACATACGTTATACTATTACATACGTTATACTATTACATACGTTATATTATTACATACGTTATACTATTACATACTTTATACTATTACATACGTTATACTATTACATACATATACTACTACATACGTTATACTATTACATTTTATACACACGTTACGAAGGTATTCGATAATGTCTCCACGGTAACGTATCGGTCGAATCGGGTATAATGTATCGCTTGTCGTCGTACGGACTCAGAGCGATTTTCGTTTCGGACACGGTGTACACCTCGTGTCGTTCGGACCTTATGCAAGCCTGCTGTCGCGCCATTTCAATTTCGTCTCGCAGACACCGCGTGTAGTCGTCGAACGTGATGGTACGCGCTACGACGTTGCTTTTGACACCTTTCGCTTTTTTACAGTCCATTTTATCGTCCACCCTCAACGCATACATCTTTGCTCTAATTGTAATAAGTCCGACGAATTCGGTCATTATCGCACCGTTGTTTTCGTCTTTCATCAAGCCCGGTACCTTCTTGTTCGCGAGCGGTATATCGTACGCGTTGTCGATCGCGTAATCGCTCGTGTCGAATTTAACGATATGGCGTTTCATGTTCTTGTACACATCTTCGCACTCTACGTGATATATCAGACTGTCCGTATCGGTGTACATAATTCGACACATGTCGCCATACAGAGGAGACATGTACTCGTGATGAAATTCGTACAAACATGTCTTGGATATATGCACATGACGACGTAAATAGGTTTGTCAAATTTAACCTCGAGTTTTGGCAGTTCAACGGCTATCAGATTTTCCGAAAAAACGCTCCTGCTGTGAAAATTTGGTTTCGAGATCATTGCCTCAGCGCCGTATCTACCGTTCCACTTTGTTAATAATATAATTTTACATCAACGTGATTTCGAACGTTCTCCATAGTTTTACCGAATACCGCGTTGTTCATCAATTTATACAAATTTTTCTCAAAATCGTTTTTGGCCAGTGTTCTAAATTTTGTATTGAGTTCAATGTAATTGCGGAGCCGTTGAGATTGAGCGAATTGCAATACGCGATGAATTTTTGTGACGCGAAGACCGTGGCGCGTGCATTGCTGTAGGTTGCGGTAGTGTATGACATATCGTACAGCGTGGCGAGAAGTTTTTCCTGCCGTTTGCCGGGCGGTTTATCGCGCGTCGGACAGAACGGTAGGTCGGCGTGCGCGTCGTGTTTATTCTCCGGATACTCTAGATCGACTTCAAGAATGTAACCCGTGGGCGAATCCAAAGCGATCGTGCTAAACTTGAAATTCGAGACGTCTTCGACCCATCGAAAATCTGCATAGGGCAATGGTTGACACATCGCCCAGCCGTACAAGTTGTTTACATCGAAATACATCAGGTACGACGATGGTTTCGATGGATCGTAAGATTGCATGTACCTGTTATTAGCCTGCGCGTATCTGCCGGAACATTGACTCAAACCGCCGCGTATACCGCGTTCGATAAACATAACCATGTCAATGTCGGTGAGCAGTTCGAAATTGATACGCGTATGCTTCAACATAGCGTCCCACGTGAAACCCGGTAGAGTGTAATAATACGCCGGATCGAGTCCATAACTCGCGATACAACTGTCGCGAAAATTTTTAAAGATATCGGCCAGTAACAAGACATCGGTTTTGAGATATAAATCGCTGTATTCGCCCAAGGTTCGAACGGAGAACCGCTGCCAGACGTTCACGGCGTGCGCGTAATCGCTCTCGGATACGGTGTCACCGGTCAAGGAACTGTAAAACGAGTCGCGCGGTGGTAAACACGAGTCCTCCAACTTTTCGACGCAGTCAATGTACTCGTACGGAAATACACCTTTTTGTGTCAACAAATCAAAATTTTCTGTGGATAATTTACAAAATTCGCGTTGTACTATTCGCAGTTTATCCTTATCGAGGAAGGATGCCAATTTTGCGAGACTCGTGCTCAGAAATTTGTACGAGTCGATGAATCTTAATTTTATATCGCTTCGCGAATCTGATCTTTCGGCGGTATCTTTTACGTGTTTAGTGAATGAGATGTACTTTTCCTTTGTGATTGGAAGTAAGTCTACACGTCCTTCGTACGCTGTAGCTATTTCCGTAATAATGAAATGCGCGTCGTAGCCCGATAAATTATGAAATACTACTGGAATGCAATGCGAATCTTTATAATTTAAATTACAGTTGGAATGTGCGGGAGCTCGATAATTGCCGGTTAAATGACAATGATCGCGTACTCGCACGTCGTCTGGCTCGAACGTTTTTTCGCACACGTGACAGTGCGTCGCGCTCCGAAATATCTCCCACTCGTCTCGCGTAAAATCTGTCATGGGTACATTAGCGGACAAGATAGTCTTTAAGTCGTGTGCTAAACGTCTTAGTTCCTCGGCAAACCATGCGACGCAATCCTTATCGCGACGAAATCGATACGCGGATAACGAGTCGTCGTACGAGCACCGCACGTAGTACCCTATGCTAAATACCTGATGATGTTGAGGCCTGAACGTGGACGTTGCCGGATCCGCATCCGTCTTCTCGAGGGTACATTCCAGGTCGGCGTATACGACATATGGAAGTCGCTCTTTCCTGCTGTGATTCGTAAAGGCCAACCACTTGTCGTTATCACTCGGTAACTTGATTGCGCAGTCGTTTATCTCCCGACAGTCGACGGTGTGGGCTTCCAATTTCTCGCTCGTGTAGAAATAGTGCAAACATCTGCAAATAATAAAAATTTTTATATATATTTTTCACGTAAGAATTATTTTAATTCTTATTAGGATGTATACTCACCGATCGCAAAAGTATTTCCGACCACGGTGCCTGCTCAATTGCGAGCTCACGAGACGCGATAGATTTTTTATCCACGCAAAATGTCCCACGTTGTCATCTCGCGAGTCCTGCACGTATAGCAGATTTACGTGCTATTCTCTCTTCCGGTCGGTGAGCCGTATCGGGAGAACGGTTGGCGTCTTCTCTCCCTCGACAGTATATACGTTGATCGACACGTCGCGCGTCGTTGAGTCGTTCGAACTGTTTAATTTGACTTAAAGTTATTGGAAACTCAATGTCTTGTAATTTTAATACTGTTGTGTAATGAGGGTACGAGGATTCCCGATTATTATTGTCCTTGACAGGATACAGCGCGGCGACCACTGACCACGCGAAGCACGCATTGTCCGTAGATTGCACGTTGACCACCGCTCTTTTCGATTTAATTTCTTGCGGTAAATCGATGTAACATCCCGCGCGCAAAGGATTGTACTTGTTCACGTTCACTGTCAAATTGAGTATACCCGACAACGCCCACCCGCTGTCGCGTTCCTGAAACTTTTCGAGGGACGATAAAGTAGGCTCGATAACGTGTAGCTTGTACCACTCGCGCAGATTGGACCGATCGGACGAACGAAAGAGTTCACTGTTTCTCGTGTTGATACTTTTGTTCGCACGTTTGTCACCCGTCACAAACTCACCGTTGAACACAGTGTTTATCTTTACACTTGCGTGTTTTTGCATGACGTTTTGCACATGATCGAGCACGATGACTTCAGCATCTTTGAGAAATTTTTGCGGTTCGATGTGATTGATATTTATCACCGCACCGGTCAATACACGGCTTTCGAACGCGGTATCGATCTCTCGCCAGACGAGTCTTTCCGCGTTATCGTCACTACTAGTGCCCGCCGCGTACTCACCACCGATATGTACGAACCGTCTCTGTAATAGAGTCTTCGCACCTTCGAGTCGCGCGATTCTTGCCACTAAAGATTGTCTGTGTCCCGGATTGTCTGTTTCGCGGATTGAGAGCCGCGGACGCTTGGCACGACAGTCTTCTTCGAGCTGCTCGATAAACTCCTCGCATCGCTGTGCCCATGCAAGATATTCGCCTAAGGTAGCGATTTGGTTGGATCCTTCCAACAGGTCGCGTTCCGTTTCATCGAGATGTTCCATGTTTTTTTTAATACTGTCTTTTTCACACTATTTTTTTATATCACGTCACATTCTTCGATGGAGTACTTGCACGTGACTCAATCACACGCTGAACAATATCGTTTGTAACATTGAATGTTATAGTGCGCATGCATAAAATGATAAGGACTGAAGTAGGGGGCATTAAAGTGATTAATTTTCCAATTATTAATATCATCATGGTCACGTTCATCAGTTCTTTCAAGCATCAATAGATGATTAGGATCATTGATACGGTCAGGGTACATATACATACGTACCGAATTGTTCATCACCAACAATTCAACGTACTTCCCAATACCTGTATGAATCTGAATGTATGTTGCTTCACAACCATCCTCGATCTTCTGAATAATTGCAATCGCCAAATAGTGGTACTCCCAATAGTGCGGTTTAACGTAATATCGACTAAAACTGGCCAAGCGAGTTTCCTCGACAACGCACTCGTCCCACAGCCGTCGATACACTTTTCGTCTCACGTTAGAATTCCAGTCATAAGGATACTCGGTTTTGATGACGACTTTTTGTCTAACGATGCGTTCAGTGGTTCCGCGTATACCGAGTTCGCGATCGCGAAGAAACTGCACCGGTGATATTCGTTGCACATCCCTCAATCTTTCGTCTGGCACATCTTCATCATTCTTCAAAGCATCGGTGATATCGTTTATTAAATAGTGATCATAGTACATATGGTCCCTAGAGCCTAAAGAGTTTATAGAGTACTCGTTAAGATCATTTGTCCATTCCATGTTGCGCACATTATATAATGTCCCACTCGCGATAATGTTTTTTTATCACTTCGTGCAAATCGGGCACATGTTGCACGGAAATATTTGATACAATGGAGTACTGCGACAATCTGTGCATAATCGGCCATTTATTACGTTGTACGGTTCGGTTACATGCTTTCGAATCGCATATATGTGCTCACCAGTGTCTGGTGAAGCGATCATAGACGAAGCACACATTTTATCCAAACCGTATATATAATAAAAATAAATCGCGCAACACTTCGTACGTCCATCCAACGCTAAAAATTCGGGACGCGACACTATTTTTTTCATAACTTCTTTACGCTTATCGTCTTCATCGCTGTTATAAGCGCTGTCCGGTGACAATGGACGATCTTCGTCGGATGAATCTACATCCATTATTGCCTCGAAATTATTGTCCATCTCGCGTGCAAATCGGGCATATATTACATGGAAATCTCATATACAATGCTTTATGACACTTTGAGCAGGCGCTGACATGCATCGTACGGCGTAAATCAACGAGGTGTTTTCGGACAGCGTACATGTGCCCGATATCAAGGTCCGATACAGCTCTCATGCACGAAGGACATAGTGCAAGTGCACCACCCGTTGAATAATAAAAGTATATTACGCACTGTTTCGTAAATTTAGTGCAATGATTTCCGAACGCGGCACTATTTTATCGATGACTTCTTTATTCGTCGTCGTCTTCATCACTGAAATAATCACTGTCGCCCGTTAACGCGCGATTCTCGTCTATATCCATACCGAAATTATTGTCATCTCCTTTATCGTAAGAAATATTCCTCTGTATTGAATACTCGGCACAAAAAAGATGCAAAATAAATGCTATACTTTTTTCCAATCGATATACCGACGCGTAGACTTTCAAATCATAGACTGCGATTTTGACTCGCTTCATTCTTCCTTATATACTTTTTCTATCGCCTTTTTCTCTCGTTCCAACTAGAGCATCGCGTATCGTTTCTTCTTCTGTTTTAATGCATGGTGTGCATACACTGCAGAGAAACAATATCTCCCATAGAAATTGAGTCGCGTTGCTGTGCTTATACTGTCTAGTGTTTATAAAATCTAGCAGCCTGTCATCGGCGCTCGCCTTTGCAACACGCGACGCCATATCCGAATGGCACCGCAAAACCCCGATAAGCGGCTCTTCCTAAAAAGAAAAATAAAGAGGAGAGACCGCGACGGTTAAGTCGCCTAAAATTTTTGGTCGAGTACCTACGTCGACCATCGATGCTCGCATCTGCAGTGCGAGATGATATTCGTTTATAAATTCTGTCATTGACGTTCGTCGATACCCTAATGCCCCCCCCCCTCCGCGCTTGATAACTCTTCCTACAAAGAAAAATGAAAAGGACACCGGCGTCATGCTAGTTGAGGGTCATAAATTATAGCCGCCTGTTATAGGCGCTCGCTCGCATCTGAAGTGTAAAATGATATCTGTTTATAAATACTATCGGCCGAACATCGACGCGAGATGACATTTGTTTATAGAACATGTCCCGACGCGCTCGCCGAAATCCTGATCCCCCCCTTCCCTAGGACCCCTCGCCTTCGAGTCCCCCCCCCGCTACCCTCAGAGCGCACGCCGAAACCCTGATCCCCCCTTCCCTAGGACCCCCTCGCCCTCGAGTCCCCCCCGCCCCGCTCCCCCCTCGGAGCACCCGATATAGAAGTCTCAATATCACCCTACTGACACGCCCACAACGTGACAAGAAAATATCCCATTTCGTCGAGCTCGTCGTTTTCTGTGCATTAAAATTATCATAAGTGAAAAAAGTAAAAAAGAGCTACGTACTTTCAAAAGTAGAGAGTTCAAGCTTCAAAACTCTTTTTCTAGATTTGGATATTCATTTCTTTAAACAAAGTTACAACTCTTTAAAATTTGCTTATTTTTTTAGATAATTTTTCTTGGTCGCTTATGTATTTGTAGTGTATAATAAAGAAGATGATGTCTTTGATGTGAATAAAGGGAATAGTAAGAACAAAACAGAAAAAATCGCAAACGTGGAGAAAATAAATAAAATAAAATAATAAAAAATTAAAAAAATAATAAATAAATTGGAAAGACAGGAAAAATGAAATAAGAAACAAAACAGCTGCGTTTAGTAAAGAACCATATTATCACTTATGTCCATTTCTACCAATGTAGATTAACTTTAATTTCAGTTTAGCTTACTTATTATCCTTTTCCAATTCTTAAAACTAAAAATAAGTGGGCAAGTAGAAACTTGCACATTGCTTCCTCATAGTTTTTAAGTGTGCAAATTATAAATTTGAACATTATTTCCTCACAATTTTTAAATATGCAAATTATAACCCATAAAGCATAAAATATTCCATGAATGTTCTATAAATATTCTTTAGAATATTCATGAATTTTCTATAAATGATCTATAAATGTGCAAAGGACGTGTAATGTCCCGCTTTGAACGTCCTTAGAAATTTCTGTAAATATTCTCGAATAATCTACAAATGTTTTATAAATATTTCTGCATATTCCATAATTTTTTTATGATGAGGAAATACTTAGAGCGTCGCGTTGTTCGCGAGGCCTGGCAGCCGAACGTGCCGCATCGAGACACGATCCGTGAGATACCTCTTCTCGGGAGATCCGCTGCGCAAAGTCGCTCTTTGTCCACTCTCCTTCACATCCGGTGCACACGCGGGGGCACACGACGCGACGCGACGCGACGCTTTCGAGAAAGACGTCCCGGGTTCTACTTCATATATGCAAAATATATTTATAGAACATTTATAGATTATTCTAGGAACATTAAAAACGGGGTATCGCATATTCTGTATACATTTATAGAACAATTATAGAATATTTGTGAATATTTGTAAAACAATCCTGGAATATAGACATTTTTCTTAATATATTCGGGAATATTCACAAACATTTGTAGATTATTCGAGAATATTTATAGAACATTTAAAGCGGAATTATTCACATTCAAATGTTCTATGCACATTCTTAGAACAATTACAGATTATTCACGAATATTTTAAAAAATATTTATAGGATATTCTATACTATATTTGTAAATATATTATTAAAGCACTGAAAAAGAACATGAAATTAATAACAAAAATTGTAAGATTATATATTTATATTTATTTGGAGCTACAATTTTCTTATATTATTTTTTTTAAATAAAACTTTTACATATTTCTTTAAATACAAAATACATTAAATCGTATTTATTTTGATAAATGTTGAGATCTTCGATAAGTATATAGGTAAAACGAGATAATATTGATATGCAGGATACACTCACGCATTTTAAAATTTTTTCCTGCAAAAATATTTCTTTCAAACATGTCAGAATTAATTTTATACGTGTGTGAAAAACGTTTTTAATTTTTTTATTATAAATAAAGATTATCATTATTATGGAAAACATGAATATTGTCTTCCTCTAGGATTAGAAAAAAATAAAATTATTACGAAAAATATATATATATGTATCCACAATTCCCGCATGTCAGTGTTACTCAGTTTCACCATAAGTACTTTTTAAATAAAACTTAAAATTGTATTATTTTTAACGCAAAATAAAATTAATCTATAAGTAATATTAAAAAAGTAATAATTGAAAGTAATAATAGTAATATAAAAAAATAATAATTGTTGATCAAATCTTATCGAAGTATTGTACATTATATTTAAAAACGTAAAATAAAATTAATTATATTTGCTTTGATTTTGCATTTTTGGTATTTTTTAAAATTTAGTACTTATAGTAACTATCACAAATCCAGTATATTATTCAGTTCCAGGCCTTCACAATAACTATCACAGTTATTAAAGTTGTACTTTAAGGCGGTACTTCTAACATTATTAATGTTCGGTATCACTGCACGTTGAACGATTGGCTTCATTTCGCTGTACTAGTTGCTTTGTTTTTAATTTGGCTTTTACCAACCAAGTTTTAATGATGTTAATAATTTGATTATCTGTTATGTGTTACGTCCAACCCCGGGATTAGTATAAGAAAATCTGGGAAAGCGAAGGAAAGGCTAACCAGAGGGGTCGGGGTAAGGAAGGACGCAACTAGACGCTTAAGAATACTGCTCGCAGGTACGCGCTCTGAGGCGCGTGGCGCGAGCCGAACGCACTTTTATGACTCTGGAAGGGTCAGGGTCCGCAGGGACCCTAGGACGGCTTCCGTGAGCGGTGCGATCGTCGGTCCTTTTTTAAATCAAGGAATTTAATCCCTTTAACTTAGGATCGGACCTCGTGCGATTTCGAGTGGGAGATGGGTGGTAATTGAGGTCTTAAATTAAAGAAAGAATGGAGATGTCTTTAACATAAGTAATTATATTTATTTGACATAAAAAAAATGTTATTTAGTATAAAAAAAAAAATATAATTATAAACTAGGCGTTAGTGTAAAATGTGTATATGTATATAATGGAGAGTTGGTGTGCGCATTCTTCGCGGGTATAACAAAAGTGCGGGGCGATCGGGCAGGACCTTTTGAGGGGAAATCTATTTGAAAGTGGACATCCTGCCCGCTATTATTACATCGAGATCGGGATTGAATAGCATAATGATTTGGTTAGGTGTGGGTGCGGTGTATATGAGTACTTGAAACTAATTTAAGTCGACATTAAGAACTAAATATAAAGAAAAATTTGGGGAGTGAAAGCAGAGGGACAAGAATTTATGGATAAAAAAAAATAATTGTCAATCTAGGGTCACTATTTCGGGACCGACCATTTCCTCGTGGGTGTCAAGGGTCGAGGCGGTCGACGGAGTCGGGGATGGTCCTCGGGAAGAGGAGGGGGAGTGGGGAGGTTCGAGGAGGGTGGCGGGATCGGGGTTGACGGGGACCACGCGAAACGGGGGCACGCGACAAACAGGGCGAGAAGATGGGGGGAAAGGGCGAGAAGGCAGGACGACAGGGCGAGAAAGGGGGAAAACGGGGCGATTCTGCTGTGAAGAACAGGGTTCTTCTGTAAAAGCTGGGGGAGGGGGTGGAGTGGCGAGTCGCGGAGGACCTGCGTTGATCGATTCCTGAGGGATGTCAAGCTCCCTTCGACCCCGCTTGTTCCGACGATTCCTTTCGTGTCTCGCGGCGTTTTTCGACCTCTTGTGGGTGGGACAGCCCGAATCCACTACAAGTTAGCGGATTGTTAAATATTAAAGTCCTTTAACTGTGGGGAAGTCACCTCGGGTTTCGGAGATTAAAGAAATCAAAAGAATACCTCGAATCCACTGACGAGTCAGCTAACTCGAAATAATAGAGAGAGATTATTCCGAGCCCACCGAAAAATCGGCTAACTCGGAACAACGAAGGGAGATTATTCCGAGTCCACCGAAAAATCGGCTAATTCAGAACAATAGAGACTATTCCGAATCCACCGATAAATCGGCTAATTCGGAACAACGAACAGAGATTATTCCGACTCCACCGAAAAATCGGCTAATTCAGAACAATAGAGACTATTCCGAATCCACCGATAAATCGGCTAATTCGGAACAACGAACAGAGATTATTCCGACTCCACCGAAAAATCGGCTAATTCGGAACAATAGAGATTCCCCCGAATCCACCGATAAATCGGCTAATTCGGAATAGTGAAAAGAATTGGAGGGTTGGAAGGGTTAATGTTTAATGTTTAACCGAGGGACTTCCCGAACGCGTGAGTGTTCGAGTGAATACAAAAGGGGTAAGATAATAATAAAAGGGGCCCGATATCAGTATGTGAATAGGTATGTAGAGGACTTACTTCTTGGTGCTGATCAAACTAAAGTAGAACAGCTGAATCTCTTTGAGCCCCGTGGGTAACTAGCTGGATCTCTTTGGGCCCTGTGGATAGCCTCTCGTCGACACTCGGTGAGTTTAAGTCCACGCACAGAATTTAACTTAAAACCTGAGATCGGATTTGAATGTGATAGTGTTCGTAAACGGAAGAGAGGCGAAGTAAATTGAACTGGGCCGAAGAGGTGAACCGTCAGAAGAGAAGCTGAACTAAGAGAGCAAGTGCTGCGATGTCGAGATTTATATAGGAAAGTTCTAAGGATGGGAAGGGTGAATCGCGTGTGGGATGTGTCAGGTTTTCATTTTGGGAACTTCTGGTTGGAGGGATGTTTCTAATTTTTGTCTGAAGGATTTCTTATTGGGCGAGATGTTTCTCATCCAAGAGCTAGATTCTTAAGTCTTTGCCTATCCTAGAAGTTTAGAGACGGTTGTCGATTTTTCCGACTGTTCATTGGCGAGTCTTCTCGTAAGGCCCCCACTGCCTTATTGGGGGTGCAACCCATCGCTTCCTCCAGTGACTCACTTGTTTTTCGGTTAGGTTTCTCCTTTATTAGGGTTTCTTTTTTAGTGTTGACGGACGATGCACACCTCTCAATCTTAAATGCAAGCAAAAACTCCGCCACGTGTATTTACGGACACGTCTCAGGCTTTGTTTCCGCTTGCCGGAAACATCGTACGTGCATTTTGAAAGCTCGCTTGATGCAATAAAGATCTTCATCAACCCATTAAGGCCCATTTGGCGCGTCGAGTCGCCAGGTTTACATTCTTTCAGTTTTAGGCCTGACAAAGCCGATGAAAATCCTGTTACGTATGCCCCGTCCGTCACTAATTCGTCATTTGGAAGGTTGCGTTTAAGCGCCTAGGTAAACAGATACTTTACCCTTATAAAAAAAAAAGGAAAAGGAATGTGCAAGGATCAAGGCTCACTCGTCGATCGACAACCGTCCGTGCTTAGTTTACCTTATCCTAATCTTAACGGCTATCCTGAGCGCAGAGGAATTTAAGCGAAAAAGGGAAATCGTGGAGTTCCCAGGACGTAACACCCCCCGCCTTAGACAAATGTTGGGGGTGTGTAACGCAACATTTGCAGGCTAATTGATTGAGAAACGATTTTCGTTTTTTGCAAGCTTCTTTATCCCCCCTCTTTTTTTGTTCTCTCTTTGTCTTTACGCCATTGCATAGATATGCGCGCTTTGGAAGGAAATGTTTACTTACATGTGCATACTAGATCGGTAGATTAAATAAATTTGTCTTTTCCTTTTATTTTATCAAGTAGTTAAGAATAGTAATTCTGTTTCATATGCACATGTAAACAAATAACAAGGGTACATTTATTTTTAACGCAATCAATTTTCTAATTTCTTAACGCTATTTGTAGTGCATGTGTTTTCTGTTAGCGTGAGGCTGCCCCTCCCTTCCTTTATGTGGGGCAATAATAGTCTTTGCCGAAAATGGGAACTAGTTAAATGAATTGTCCACGTGACTGTCGTCCGTCTCGAGGCGTCCCTTTTTTTTGTGACAGTTTTTCAACCATCCCATGCGGCAGCCCCCAAAACTACCTGTGTTTTTTGTGTGCCTTGCTGGCTCGCTGACAATTTTTAATATATTTGTGACATATCACAGGCTTAACACTTGCCATTTAATTATAGCTGGATCGCTATGATCTCGTCTGGTTGGGCATGGTATCCTTATGGGTTGGATCGCCAAGGACGACGAGGGGCTAGCTGAATTTCGTCCAGCAGCCGCCTTGCATAGCAATGGTGGCAGGTTAATAAAATGGATGAAATTCCCGAACGGAATGACTCATCGGGGTACCGTTGGTAGTCGGCACATATTTTTGTTTAATTTGATTCGCGAGTTTTCTTTCTTTCGCATCAGTTAGTTCAAGGAAGGGGATGTGCCGGAGCCTCGTGCTTATTTGACAGTCAGGTGGCTATCATTTTTACACTACTTGTATTTATGTTTTATTAGTGTGCCCCTTTTTCTCTTTGTTATTATTATTATTATTATTATTATTTATTTAGAAGAGAAGAAAAGCATCCCCACGCCATACATATATATATATATATATATATATATATATATACACATTTTTTTCCCTTTTTTTTTACTACAATTATATACCTACGCAATTATATTTATTCAGAATCTTAAAAAGAAGGAGGCATAGGTAATAAAAGATTAATTCGTATGTGTCAAAATTAGGAGCGAAACTTGTTTATCGTGTAGGATACAATTATGAATACATAAGGTTATTATAAGCATAAAGTATAAATCAAAGTTTGTTACAAAAGTTTAGGATGATGTAAAACTTATGGAAGTGAGCGTCAAACATGTGGTAGAAGAAAGGAAAGTTGTTGCGATTTATGGAGTTGAAAGTATGATTAAGCTAACAAAGGTTGAGGGTTTAGCACGACATTTGCAATGGCAATTTTCCCTTTTTGCCGGTCAAATTTAATTGATGCCGGGGTTTAGATATCGAAAGGTTCGCATCCGTTTACATCCCTTGGTTTTTTTTAGAAAGAGGAAAGAAATAGGCGACCTCCAAAACCCCTTCCTTAATTCTTTCGTCTTTCTTTTACAATAGATATATGTATATATATATATATACATATTTTTTTTTTGTCTTTTTTTGAACTATCGACGCATGTAATTATACTCATCTAGAATTTAAGAAATAAAGCCTAATTTATATAGATTATAGAGGTGAGAAAAAATTTTTAATGATTGATACATATATTTTGCAACAGGCTATTATAACCGTAAAATATAAACCTATTACAGATCATAGATTTAGACTTAGATAAGAATTAAAAGTGAATGTGAAACATATGGCAAAGAAAGGATAAAATAAAATTTATTATGATTTACGGAATTAAAACTGTAATTAAAGTTAAATTTATTCGCTGGAGCGAGCGTAAAACCGATAATAAAGAAACAATTATAAAAGGAAAAAGAAAAAAAAGAAAAAAGAAAAATAAAACGCAAAATTTATAATAATGAGAGAACGTAAAATTAAGAGTCTAAAATTATTCGCTAGAGCGAGCGCAAAATTAATAATAAAGAAACAATTACGGCTTAGAAAAGGTAAACACAAAGAGAAAAGAAAAGGTTACAATAGACTCGCTCTAGCTTGCTCGTTGGGATTTTTTTTTGTTTTGTTTTTATAAATAAATGTAGGGGATAATCCCAGGGATGGCCACCACCTCTTCGAATTGGCTGTGCTGGGCACATCCCATTTGTACGAGCAATTGCGCCAGGTCTGGCGTCTCGTCTTCGTGCTCGGGCTGCGCTCGGAAGTCGATGATGGCGGCCTCGTCCTTGACCGGCAGCCGGATCTTGATCCATCCCTCTCTTTTTTCGACTAGGTGTTTCGTTAAGGCGATGGACCTACGGGACCATCGGAGTCTTCCTTCGAGTGGTCGGAGGTGGGCTAATCCACAGGGGATGGCCTGCCACTCTAGCTCGCGAAAGCGATCCTCGAGGGTGTATATCTCGAACATGGGCCGCTGGACAGCGCGGCCCCTAATCTCTGAGGGCAACCGTAACCCGGTTCCCTCTTTCAACTCGGAGCACGAGGCCCCTCTGCCACCGTCTTCCCTCACGAACGGCGACCTCCATTTTGGGCACAATTTCGTCTGGCGGGAGATGGAGGAACTCACTCCTACGCATCATTCTCCGCGTTAGGTCCTCGATGAGCTCGTCGAGGTCTTCACGTGAATTCTCTAGATGGACCCACAGGAAGGTCGGGGAGTCCACCCGGATGACCTTTGCCTTGAGCGGGCCGCGGGTCAACAAGCTAGTGTTGATGCATTTGATTTCCATGGCTTCGGCTACAAGAATTCGTTGTTAGATTATCTGCATGTCGCAGCATGCGATTATAGGGGCAGGGCGTTAATGATAGATAATGAGGTGTCGTGCAATTCGTCCCCTTTCCCCTTGTGCCCCCCTTTTTTTATTATTATTATATATATATTTTTTTTTATTATATTTTTTTTTATTTTACTCTCTGAGTTCGAAAGTATAGGTACTCTCTTTCAAAGGTAGAGAAGGATAGGCGTGTTCCGATTTTCCGTTTGTTGACTCGACAGGCTGGACATTTGCCTGCCATTCAAGATCATGGAGTGGTGCGCTAGCTGACGCTCCTTGTTCCGGATCGTCTTTCGGAGCATTGGCATTTTTAGTTTTAGGCCTTGCCTGTCCCAGATGTAATAAAAGCTGAGTTAATGAATCCCATATTGCTCCTATTAGATATATTGACCACCCATATACTGTATGAAGAGCATATCCATGTACAAGTGTATCCAATATTAATTTAATGCCTCTTATAAAAAGATATATTCCAAGTAGGCCAGCGCTAATATTGCCAAAGATTAAAAATTTGCTCCAGAAATTTTCCCAGGCTGAGAGTGCAATTTTTTCGATTGAAGCCTCGTCGATTAGGTTGGCGAACGATCCTCCACTCAGCACGGTTGATTCTCCCATTACTCCTCTTGCTACGGTGTTAAGGACAGCGGGTCTCTCAGCGGGAAACATTATGTGATCCTTTAGATCTTCCAGATCCTTTTGTGTGTATATGCCGCTGGTAGTGAGTGCTCCAGGGCTAGTGTACTTCCAGGTAGTTTTGGTCATGGGTTTTATGACAGTAGGTGCTAGTGTTTCTATTGGCCTTGGCGTAATTTTATACCAAGAGTCTCCCAAAAGATACATAGGAGGTGCGAAAGAATTACAGTTAATTTGTGTTCCTTGCCGTAGTAGTACGTGTGTTTGAGGCGTTAGGAAGAAGGTCTTATTATTAAACATTACTGGGAGTTGCTCATAGCATTCTTGGGTGTGGACTAATTTTACCTCGACTGGAACGCATTTTATTATGTGGATTACTTCGCCTGCTAGAAGGGCCATATATCCAGGTCCCTTCATAAAATGATAGGCGAAGATGTCGGGAGATTGTGTAGCTATTGCTAAAGCGTTTTGCAACATTTTTAACTCAAGGTTACATTGTTGTAGTAAGATGTTCCTGTACAGTTGATTAATCTGGTTACGGATGTGCTTTTCTACGTAAACGAATTTCGAATTCATATAAGTAAAAAGGTCGAGATTTTCTACACGGCCGGTTCGTTTAGCGATGTCCATTTCAGGTGAGGTTTCCCAAATTACTAATTTTGGGTGTTCAGTTCGAATGAGCGAATATCCACACGCTAAGTCTCTCCCGGTGCTGGTTAAAGCAAAGACTGTATCGTCGGCATTCACAGTATAAGCGGTTTGAGAGTGCTCGTTTACGTTATCGATTACCTTTTCCGCGTAACCTCTATATAAGGTGCTATATGAAGTGAATTTACAGGAGTCATTAGGTATGGACTCCCAAAAGGTATCTCCTCCTTCTATATCGGTGCATCTGGCGGTACTAAAATCACAGACCACTCCTGATCTAAGTTGTATACGGTTAGTGTTTAGTTTAACGTTAGCTAAGTAATCTTGCAAGGTGATTGTGACAGTTGCCTGTACGAGAACATTTGTCCACGTTCCGTAAAGGTCTGAATAGGATCCTCCAGAACATTTTCCGTCGGCGTCCACAACGCCAGTTAGGATCGCCGGGCGACTGGTGGTCTGGTTAGATTTTAGTGCTACTATGTATGTTCCTTTAAATTCGAGAGTTCCATAATAATGCATTCGTATGCAGGCCTCCCTGGTTACTTCGTGTATATATGCGTATTTTCCATTTAGAACGTCCGAATTATGAGAAAACATTCCACATTTCCGGATCGTACGATCGATTTCTACTTTGCATTGTATCACTTTTACAGATTCGAATTCGTTGAGCTGCAATAATTGTATGAAGACTTGGCTAGAATTGACCTTTGGTAGTGGAATATCGCATTCTTCAACGTTTATTAATGATAAGGTTGTTAAATTGGTAGTTGGGGAAGTACAATCATATCCTATTATTCCGTAGGTTTGGCGTATCCATATGGTTATTATTAATATTGTGGTTACTCCTTTAATCCGGGGATCTATCTGAAATTTATTGAGTTGTTTTTATAGTATATTGTATCTGTTTATTTATTTATTTATTTATTCATTTATTTATTTATTTATTTATTGGTTTGATATGAGAAATTCGCAATCGGTTGGGGTGTACAACTCGGCTATTTTTCTTGATTCTGATTTTCACGTTGTTTTTATTCAGTATTTCTAAGATTTCATGAGGTCCAGTATATTGATCTCCAAATTTACCTGGTTTAGGCCCTTTTAGCAAAAACACGTGGTCTCCAGGTTTAAAGGTTCGAGGGTTAATTTTTTTGTCGTAGTGTTTCTTGGATTTGAATTTAGCTTCGACGACGTTTTCACGAGCGTTCGTCTGTATAGTGTGAAGCTGCGTGACGAGATTTATCAAATATTCGTTGTAATTTCCTAATTTATCTTCTGGAGCCAGAGGCTCGCTTGATGGAATCCTGGCTATTTTACCGAAAACTAATTCGTACGGGGTATGTTTTGTTGCTTCATGTATGCTGGTATTATAATTAAACATTGCAAGACTAATCCATCTATCCCACTGCTTTTGCTCATTTGCATATTGTTTAAGATATTCTCCTAATGCATGATGTGATCTTTCTAATGATCCGTTTGATTGAGGGTGAAAGGCAGTTGTGCGAAATTTGCGTATTCTGAATATCTTAGCAATCTTTTTCATTAAATCGCTAATAAAATTTCTTCCTTGGTCGGTCAATATTGCTTTAGGTGCCCCTAATACACAGATAAATCTGTCCACGAAGGCTTCCGCTATTGTTTCGGAAGTTTGATCTGGTAGGGGTACTCCCATGCAAAATTTAGTTAATTGATCTTGTAAGGTTAAAATATATTCGTTGCCTCTTTCGGTTTTGGACAGAGGTCCTACGATATCCATTGCTACCTTGTCGAAAGAAGATCCTGGTGTGTCAGTAATTATCATAGGTTGTTTAGTTTTTACTCGCACTAATTTTTTCAATTGACATTGTAAGCATTGTTGTATATATTGTTGAACGTCGGATTTTAAGTTCTCCCAATAATATTTATGTTTAATTCTATGATATGTCTTTGTAACACCTCGGTGTCCTCCGGTAGGCAAACAGTGCATTTCGCCGATTATAATAGAACGGAGATCTCTAGGAGGGTATTTAATTAATCCGTTACATATGATTAGTTTGGTTGTTGAATTAGTAAAATTTAATTGTAAAACAGATTTTATATTATTCCATGGTACATTGTTAACAAAATCTGTTTTTGCGATGCTGAGTGTTTCTAATTTTAGTCTGTCGGCAACGTCCTGTAAGTTTTTTATAACTGTAATAATCTGCGTTAGGGTCATTGTTGGGCCCTCCCGTTGTCCTTCACTGATGGGTAGTGCTATATGGTAATATTTTTTATACTTTACGGCCTTTGCTTTACCTAAGGTAAGCGGGCTCAAGCGTGGGATCTCGTTTCGTTCGAATAGCTTTTGTGATCCGGAATCTAATTGTTTTCCACTAGTGTCGACAAAGTATGCCACGTTATCTTTACGTAAAAATAGCAAATCGCGAGTTTCTATTATATTGCCTTTGAGTATTTGATTATCAATAATGGTGGGTTTTATTCGTGGATTTTTATTTTCGTGAGCGGGGTCGTCAGATTCGTCTTTCTTATCGTCTATTTCATTATCTTCTATGTCACTTTCTTTGTCTGGCGGATCGTTTCCTTCTTCTATCTCCTCGATTTCATCTCCCTGATCCTGTGATCTTTCTTGCTGATCATGCATATTTTTCGCTGTCTGGCTTCGAGTTTGTATTCTATTATAATTAGGAGGATCGTGGACTAATGCTTTTTCTACAATTTCCGATTTCGGCGGCTCACGCAGTTCTTCCTGCGTAAAAGGTATAGAATCTTTGTTTCTATCAGGTGGATTATCGTTAGGTGGTAAATCTTCCATTTTTTCGTCATCTGAAAGGTATAGATCGAAATCCTCGTCCTCCTCCTCCTCATCAGATTCTTCTAACATTTTAGCAATTGTTTCTGCATCTCTGGGATCATTCGGATTTAAAAGTTTTTTATGATTAATTACGTTGCAGTCTGCTTCTTCGAAATTTACCGGGTTTCTTGACAAGGCATCGGCGTTAACATTGGTCTTGCCTGCTTTATATACTACGTCGTATTCGTACTCCGCTAATTTCAATCTCCAACGGAGAATTCTCATGTTTGCATCTTGTGCATTTTTGAACCAAAGCAAGGGTTTATGATCTGTAACTAGAGTAAATTTTCGCCCGTATAGATATGGTCGGAAATGTTTGACGCAATATATTATCGCTAAAGCTTCCTTTTCATAAGTGTCGTATTTTAGTTCGTTGTCGGTTAAAGTTCGCGACGCGTATGCTATTGGCCGATCTTTGTTTATTTCTCCTTGCGATAATATGCCCCCTACGGCAGTTCCGGAAGCGTCGGTAGTTAAAATGAAAGGTGTCGAAAAGTCGGGATATTGCAAGACTGGTTCTTCGCATAATTTCTGTTTCAACATTTTGAAAGATTCTTCTTGAACAGATGTCCAGTTAAAAGGCGTATCGTTTTTTAATAAATTTGTTAAAGGTTTAGCTAATTTGGAAAAATTTGGTATAAATCTTCTGTAATACCCTGCTAATCCAAGAAATTGTTTAATATTTTTCGGTGTTTTTGGCCTAGGGAATTGTCTTACGGCTTCCAATTTTTTTGGATCGGGTTTAATTCCATCGCTACTTATTATGTGTCCCAAGTATGCCACTTCGGTTTTTAAGAATTCACATTTATCTGGCTGTAATTTCAAATTAGCTTGGCGGAGTCGTTCTATTACTAATTTGTATCTTCTTTCATGTTCTTCTAACGTAGGAGCGGAAATAATAATATCGTCCATGTAGATAAATACACCTTCTATTCCTGTTAGTATTAGGTCCATTAGTCGTTGGAAAGTGGCGGGAGCATTCTTTAACCCGAAAGGCATTCTTACGAATTCATAATGGCCATTAGGAGTGGTAAATGCGGTTTTGTGGCTATCTGCAGGATCCATTTCTATTTGGTGAAATCCAGAGGCGAGATCACATACTGTGAAATATTTTGCATTGCCTAATTGATCAATAATTTCGACAATATTCGGTAATGGGTAGGCATCGCCCATAGTTTTTTCGTTCACACCTCGGAAATCTAATACCATTCTCCAACGTTTGTTTCCTTTTGAGTCTTCCTTTTTTGGCACTATCCAAATGGGTGTATTGTAAGGTGACTGAGAAGGTTTTATGATCCCTGTTTCGAGCAGTTCTCTTACCTGTTTATTTATTTCCTCCTTGTGGATTTGCGGAAATCTATATTGTCGAGTATTTATAGGTCGATCATCTGTTGTCGGTATTTGATGTCGCAACACATGAGTTGCTGTTAATTTGTCTCCGGGAATATGAAATCGATCTTGACTATTACTTATGAGTTTTATAACGCTTTTCCTTTCTTCAGTATTTAAATGCTCTAGTCGTAGCAATTTCGTAATCTCCGTAAGCCTATCTTTCTTAGGTTCTCCGGATGATACAAAACATTCACTTGAAATAATGTCATTAGTCGGTGCTTCTGACATTAGCTGATGTTGCTTTGATTTACGTTTATACCGGAAATTTTCCATTATTTTTTGGAATCGAGCTTGTGCGCAAGCCAAAGTTTTTGAAGACGGTTTACTTTTTCTGTTAATTTCATAAATCTTTTCCATATTAGGATTATATGATTTTACTCTTCTCATGAGTTCTCCAATAGTAACATGAGAAGTATTATTCTTATTAATATCTGCACTTTTTATGGGTATTCCAACCCTTGGAAATATTATTTTCTCTACATGATTTAAAGAGCTCTCAACTTTCGGCCCTCTTAAACAAAATTCTGTCGTATTACGTAGTGAGGTTTGGTTACTTCCCTCCTCGCAATCGACGGGAGTAGAATATATTAGAAGAGTCTGGAAATTTACCTCTGCAATTCTAGGATTATTTAAATCTTCTGGAGAGGTTTGGTAACTTCCTCCTCCCGAGATCTTGTTATTCAATATTTCAGGAGGGGTTTGGTAACTTCCCCCTCCAGGATTTTGGGAATCTTCTGGAGAGGTTTGGTAACTTCCCCCTCCAGAGATCCCGTTATTCAATATTTCAGGAGGGGTTTGGTAACTTCCCCCTCCAGGATTTTGGGAATCTTCTGGAGAGGTTTGGTAACTTCCCCCTCCAGAGATTTTGGAATTATTTAATATTTCAGGAGGGGTTTGGTAACTTCCCCCTCCAGGATTTTGGGAATCTTCTGGAGAGGTTTGGTAACTTCCCCCTCCAGAGATTTTGGAATTATTTAATATTTCAGGAGGGGTTTGGTAACTTCCCCCTCCAGAGATTTTGTTATTCAACATTTCTGGAGGGGTTTGGTAACTTCCCCCTCCAGAGATTTTGTTATTCAATATTTCAGGAGGGGTTTGGTAACTTCCCCCTCCAGGATTTTGGGAATCTTCTGGAGAGGTTTGGTAACTTCCCCCTCCAGAGATTTTGGATTTATTTAATATTTCAGGAGGGGTTTGGTAACTTCCCCCTCCAGGATTTTGGGAATCTAGCATTTCGGGAAAAATTTGGAAACCTTCCTCCTGAATATCTAGATTAAGAGTTTTATCTGATTTCATACTTTCTCTCATAATTTTATTCTCATTTATAATCCCGTCTTCACTATTCGAACCTGCATAATTATTTTTATTTTCATTATTGATGTCATCTTTTGTTTCTTCTTCATTTGTTCCGTCAATTATTTTACAATAAACTTGATTATCCACTAAGTGTCGAGGGTTAATTTGCGTATTCGCAATTTCTTCTCGGTTATTATGCGTCTCCATATTTGACTCAGGATTGTCAAATAATTCGTTTAATGGTTTAAGACGCAGGGTTGGTACTTGAACTTCCACTTCTTCGTCCAAAGTACTTATAACTTTTAAATATGCCTTTCCGGAATTGTTTTCTACTATGGTATCTGCTAGATAAATCCCGTGGGCTATTTTTAATTTTGGTAGATATCCTATTTTTATTTCTGGATTTTCCACTCTTATAAAAAATAGAGATTCTGACCGCGGAAAAGCTGTAATAGTTTCCGGTGAGAGGAAAGGTATACTAATTCCTGATACGTTTAAGTGTCCCGTCGCGTAATCTATGTTTGAGGAAGTTTGCTGAAAAAAGTCGTTCCCTAATAGACCGGCTTGTGGAATCGGCAAATCATCTGACACTACGTTAAAAGTTACTGGCTTTTCAAAAAGTGGTAAAATAACCTCTCCGAGGGTATAAACGGGGTATTCATTTATACCGCTTAATTGCAAAAGTTTATTGTGATTGACTGTATTGTTATTTGATAAAAATTTTTCTTTAATTAAATTCGGGCCGGAACCGGTATCCAGCATAAGGGTAACGTGTGAAATTGGTTTACCGAAATCCACCTGAATAGTCGGCACGCGACGGTGTTTATCGAGATTTACGGTTACGGGTCGTATCTCTATTGATTTTTTGTCTATTGAGTTTTCTGAGATGTTGATGGGTGTGAGATCCGTTCGGACCCCTGCTGCACACCCGACTTCGAGGGGCCATTGGAGTTTTCCTGATTAATAATTGCTTGCCTGCGGTTATTACTCGCAATGCGTAATTCGCAATTTTCGAGGAGATGCCCTTCTCCTTTGCAATAACGACAAAATAATGAGGTTTTAGGTGTCGCGTTTTGTTCCATTTTATTTCGACAGTTTTTTGCGATATGCCCGACACCATTACAAATCTGGCAGACAATTTTCGGTCTGTTTGCCGTGTCGCGTTGTTCGTTTTGCTTTTTCCAGCAATTGTTAGCCGAATGTCCCGGTTTATCACACCATTGACAAATTATGGTCGGTTTACTCTGATTGTTAATAGTATTTGTTCTACAAGATTTAGCATCGTGACCGGATTTTGAACACAATTGACAAGTGACATGACTTTCTTGAATTACATTGACGGATCGTCGGGCCTGAGGGTCGCGGAGGCGACATTTGTCGGCGCTATGCCCGCGTTTTTTACATATCTGACATATGAGAATTTCGGTTCCAAGATCAATTTTATTATGAGGTTGCGGCGAAGGCTGAGTTAATTTCCTACAGTTAGAGGCTGAATGTCCCTCTTTATAACAGATCTGGCAGGTTTCCCGCAAACGATTAGTGTTCGATGTTTTGCCTGCAAGATTACCTTGACCCTGTCGTAAATCTGTCATTTCGTACAGCTCTCTTTCTATCCTCAATGCGTCGGCCACAGTGGCTTGGACATCCAAATTTCTTGTCACTCTTTGTTCAATTTCCGGTTTCAACCCTCTAATGAAACATTTACACATGTCCCTTTCTAAAGAGGCTTTAATATTTTGACCGGGAGCGGCAGCATGTCCTGAATTTTTATGTGCTTCTAGTATCTGTTTTCCCAACAATTTGACCCGATTCGCGTAAGTTACTACATCTTCCTCTATTTTTTGATAGATGCAACCTAACTCTCCTTGTAATTGATAAATATTTTTAGCAGCGCCATAGACTTGTTCTAAATATTTTGTTAACGAGGCTACCGTATCGAAATCTTGATTTTGTATGGTACGACGAGCTTCGCCTATAATTCGGGTTCTGATTATTTTAGTGAATTGAGATTCTGCCTCAGCGGGCAGCATAGCTTTCGCTTCCTCGCATCCCTCGATAAAATATGTTAACGGAATATTTTTTCCGTCAAAGAAGGGAACGGCCTCTACCGCGTATTTTAATGTGGCGAAAGGGTTAGCGTGGGCCATTGTTCCTGCGATGCTTATAAAAGAATTATACTGATCTTGCCGCACAGGTAGTATTGTTTTATTCGAGGGATCGTCGGAAACGGGATACTGATCCTGCAGTGCAGGTAGTATTGTTTTATCCCAGGAATCAGAAACGCGAAGGGTGAAATCGGACGCGTCGGTTATATTTGATTTGTCCTCCGCGGTCTCGCCAACGTTTGGGGTGAAAAGTTGTCTAGGTGCTGATTTAATGTTAGGAAAGGGAGTGGATGTATATGGTGTAGAGCTAGGTATAATTTTACCTTGATTCTCTAGGGCTTGTTTATAGAGATCGTCAACTTGATCTTTATCAGATTTTGACCTCGTATTCATCACCACTCTCGAAAAATCACACTTAAATCCCGGACGAGCCCCCAATTTTTAAGTTCTGTTACGTCCAACCCCGGGATTAGTATAAGAAAATCTGGGAAAGCGAAGGAAAGGCTAACCAGAGGGGTCGGGGTAAGGAAGGACGCAACTAGACGCTTAAGAATACTGCTCGCAGGTACGCGCTCTGAGGCGCGTGGCGCGAGCCGAACGCACTTTTATGACTCTGGAAGGGTCAGGGTCCGCAGGGACCCTAGGACGGCTTCCGTGAGCGGTGCGATCGTCGGTCCTTTTTTAAATCAAGGAATTTAATCCCTTTAACTTAGGATCGGACCTCGTGCGATTTCGAGTGGGAGATGGGTGGTAATTGAGGTCTTAAATTAAAGAAAGAATGGAGATGTCTTTAACATAAGTAATTATATTTATTTGACATAAAAAAAATGTTATTTAGTATAAAAAAAAAAATATAATTATAAACTAGGCGTTAGTGTAAAATGTGTATATGTATATAATGGAGAGTTGGTGTGCGCATTCTTCGCGGGTATAACAAAAGTGCGGGGCGATCGGGCAGGACCTTTTGAGGGGAAATCTATTTGAAAGTGGACATCCTGCCCGCTATTATTACATCGAGATCGGGATTGAATAGCATAATGATTTGGTTAGGTGTGGGTGCGGTGTATATGAGTACTTGAAACTAATTTAAGTCGACATTAAGAACTAAATATAAAGAAAAATTTGGGGAGTGAAAGCAGAGGGACAAGAATTTATGGATAAAAAAAAAATAATTGTCAATCTAGGGTCACTATTTCGGGACCGACCATTTCCTCGTGGGTGTCAAGGGTCGAGGCGGTCGACGGAGTCGGGGATGGTCCTCGGGAAGAGGAGGGGGAGTGGGGAGGTTCGAGGAGGGTGGCGGGATCGGGGTTGACGGGGACCACGCGAAACGGGGGCACGCGACAAACAGGGCGAGAAGATGGGGGGAAAGGGCGAGAAGGCAGGACGACAGTGCGAGAAAGGGGGAAAACGGGGCGATTCTGCTGTGAAGAACAGGGTTCTTCTGTAAAAGCTGGGGGAGGGGGTGGAGTGGCGAGTCGCGGAGGACCTGCGTTGATCGATTCCTGAGGGATGTCAAGCTCCCTTCGACCCCGCTTGTTCCGACGATTCCTTTCGTGTCTCGCGGCGTTTTTCGACCTCTTGTGGGTGGGACAGCCCGAATCCACTACAAGTTAGCGGATTGTTAAATATTAAAGTCCTTTAACTGTGGGGAAGTCACCTCGGGTTTCGGAGATTAAAGAAATCAAAAGAATACCTCGAATCCACTGACGAGTCAGCTAACTCGAAATAATAGAGAGAGATTATTCCGAGCCCACCGAAAAATCGGCTAACTCGGAACAACGAAGGGAGATTATTCCGAGTCCACCGAAAAATCGGCTAATTCAGAACAATAGAGACTATTCCGAATCCACCGATAAATCGGCTAATTCGGAACAACGAACAGAGATTATTCCGACTCCACCGAAAAATCGGCTAATTCAGAACAATAGAGACTATTCCGAATCCACCGATAAATCGGCTAATTCGGAACAACGAACAGAGATTATTCCGACTCCACCGAAAAATCGGCTAATTCGGAACAATAGAGATTCCCCCGAATCCACCGATAAATCGGCTAATTCGGAATAGTGAAAAGAATTGGAGGGTTGGAAGGGTTAATGTTTAATGTTTAACCGAGGGACTTCCCGAACGCGTGAGTGTTCGAGTGAATACAAAAGGGGTAAGATAATGATAAAAGGGGCCCGATATCAGTATGTGAATAGGTATGTAGAGGACTTACTTCTTGGTGCTGATCAAACTAAAGTAGAACAGCTGAATCTCTTTGAGCCCCGTGGGTAACTAGCTGGATCTCTTTGGGCCCTGTGGATAGCCTCTCGTCGACACTCGGTGAGTTTAAGTCCACGCACAGAATTTAACTTAAAACTTGAGATCGGATTTGAATGTGATAGTGTTCGTAAACGGAAGAGAGGCGAAGTAAATTGAACTGGGCCGAAGAGGTGAACCGTCAGAAGAGAAGCTGAACTAAGAGAGCAAGTGCTGCGATGTCGAGATTTATATAGGAAAGTTCTAAGGATGGGAAGGGTGAATCGCGTGTGGGATGTGTCAGGTTTTCATTTTGGGAACTTCTGGTTGGAGGGATGTTTCTAATTTTTGTCTGAAGGATTTCTTATTGGGCGAGATGTTTCTCATCCAAGAGCTAGATTCTTAAGTCTTTGCCTATCCTAGAAGTTTAGAGACGGTTGTCGATTTTTCCGACTGTTCATTGGCGAGTCTTCTCGTAAGGCCCCCACTGCCTTATTGGGGGTGCAACCCATCGCTTCCTCCAGTGACTCACTTGTTTTTCGGTTAGGTTTCTCCTTTATTAGGGTTTCTTTTTTAGTGTTGACGGACGATGCACACCTCTCAATCTTAAATGCAAGCAAAAACTCCGCCACGTGTATTTACGGACACGTCTCAGGCTTTGTTTCCGCTTGCCGGAAACATCGTACGTGCATTTTGAAAGCTCGCTTGATGCAATAAAGATCTTCATCAACCCATTAAGGCCCATTTGGCGCGTCGAGTCGCCAGGTTTACATTCTTTCAGTTTTAGGCCTGACAAAGCCGATGAAAATCCTGTTACGTATGCCCCGTCCGTCACTAATTCGTCATTTGGAAGGTTGCGTTTAAGCGCCTAGGTAAACAGATACTTTACCCTTATAAAAAAAAAAGGAAAAGGAATGTGCAAGGATCAAGGCTCACTCGTCGATCGACAACCGTCCGTGCTTAGTTTACCTTATCCTAATCTTAACGGCTATCCTGAGCGCAGAGGAATTTAAGCGAAAAAGGGAAATCGTGGAGTTCCCAGGACGTAACATATGTTTACATGACTGTTCTTTGTGGTGAGTCTTACGGATTCTGAAATAATAATAATTAAGGAATATTATTTTGATTTTTTTTTTTCAAATAGATATCCTAGCAAATTGCTTTAAAATTTATTTTATTTTCAATTGCAATTTAAACATTTCTGAACAAATAAATTTCACTACAACCTTGAGTGGTTTAAATCTTACTACGCCAAAATAAACAAGATGCATGCTATCCAATGCAATGTTTGACACTAACAATAAGTTGAGATTTGGAATTTTTTTCAAAATTGTTTCTCCATGTTGATAATCTTCATATTCAAAACTAAACCTATCATCTTGTCTTAGTGAAGCAAATTCTGATGTGACGAAACACGTACGGTTTTTTATATAATTTCCTTCAATAGTGTATTTAGTGCAACTGTTGTATCCACTATGACACTTAACGTTTAAAATGACGTTTAAAATTAACATTTTCGGGCTTGCCTGTGCCGTAATAAACTCCTATCACTTTAAATTTACGTAATTTTGTATCAATACATAATATCGGCCACAATCCTTTTTCGGTAGAATTTCCTATAGGTGCGCCATCAATATTTATATATAGCTTGACATCGGTAATTTTCCCGCTAATTTTCCGTCGTTCCTTTACTATTTCTTCGACAGCTTTTGTCAATCCTATATGACAGTATTGCCCATGTCCCATATTTTCTATGCGCGTTGTTCTTGGTGTTCCCAAAAGCGTGCGAGAATCTTTAGGAAAATCTATTTCCACATGTTCATTTAAAATAGCTAACAATGATTTTAAGCAGTTATGGAATACTTTAAACTCTTTATCCCAGTTTTTTATTTTTAATTGAAATTGTTTGGCAAGCAATTTTTCTGGATTTTCCATCTCCTCATCATATACATTTATACCAACTTCATCAATACTAAATGCATCTATTTCAGAATCTACTTCACTGTATCACTGTATTGATACTCCATATCACTGTATTGATACTCCATATCAAAATCCACTGCTGTTGGATGTTCATTAAAGTGTTCGTTATGTACTTCTTGGACATTTGATAGTTCTATTTCATTGTCATTGTTATCATTTGTTAAAAGAAAATTATTAACCGTTTCTGTACAAGTTCTATCTTCTGATTTAGTTACAGCTGAGCTTTGCTTTAATTGAAACTCAATGTTTTCAAGTTCTCGATTAGTTTGTTTTTTTGCGCAATGAAATAAATACGATTTGCTTATATTTTCCTCAGGTCTTCGACGTCGCGGCATTTTAACTCAATCAGTTAATTATCTAGAAAAGTGTTTTAATTTATAAGTACACATACCTACGTTTGTAAAAAAAAAACATTGTTTTAAAATAAATATTGCAATTACAATTATTTTTTCAGCAATGTAAGAAAACAAATATAGAATAAAAAATAAATTTTTTACTTTTTTATCCATATACCTCACTTTTCAATAACATGTTAAAAATATTTGGTTAAAAATATGTTTTTATTTCAGGGTTTATTTTGTTTAAACTTTTATTTTAGTTAAATATTTTGTCATACGTGCGGAATAACCTACAACCACCCTCATGTCATAATTAAATGTATTAACGGTGTTAAAAATGTTTTTGAAGATAGATGTAAAATTATCCATGTTTTAAAGCATAAAAATATTGTATAAAAAAAAATTTATTTTTGAAACTTACGAGATTGTTGATTCCCTAATTTTATTTTTCCTTGTCTGACCGAATATGTGTTATTAATTTCTTTCAGTCTGCGAACATAAAATAAATACAATTAATAATAATCTCAAAATTTAATTCAATATATTGTTATGTGACGACTTTATCACATCTCTGAAGTTTGAAAAATTCGAAAACAAAAAACCCCTAATTCATCGCGATGTTATATTAGTATTTATTGACCGCGTTCAGCAGAAAAAGCTGCTTTGCAACGGTTGTAAAATTTGTAATTCTGATTCGTGTATTATGCTTTTAATTTTGGCCAGAGCCAAAAGTATATACTAATCTATGAATATTACAATAGTTGCAAAGCAGCTTTCAGGTCAAAGCACATAACATGACGTAGCAATAATAGTAATTCCAATAAGCAATATAAGCAAGTACATTTGCTACGCCATGTTATGTGCTTGGTCTTTAGCGATGTCGGGAAAAGTAATAGCCACGGCAACCAAATACGGCAACGACGAGAGTATTGGCCGAAATAGTCAGACCTCACGTGGTGTGCAGGAAATGAGGATAGAATGAAAAGGGACAACCGGGGACAACGAGACATAAAGGGTGCGTTCCACTTAACGCTCACAATATGGGTCTTAGAATCATTTCATCCTTGTTTGTCAAATGTTAAACAAGGACGAATGATCCTTATACAGGGTGGCCCATTTTAAAAGAGGCAGGCAAATATCTCGAAAAATATGAAACATACGGAAAAACGTTTCGAACAAAAGTTGTTTGGCTCGAAGGGGGACATAAGATGGTGCCATTGGTTTGACTTTGGATGGTCGTTTAAAGCTCACGTGAACGACACCTTTAATTTCTTAAATGGAAACCCCTATTTTTCAATGCATATTCTTGTAGCTAATATCGAGAACTTTTCAAAATACTATAATAAAGTATTTTTTCATTAAGAACTTTTGGAATTATAAGGCTTGAAAGTTCTAGTATTTTGACATAAAATACAAAATATCTTGTAAAACATTAAGTTTTCGGTAATGTTACCTTAATACTTTTATGCACAGAATAATGAGACGAATTAATTGGTATGAAAAAAAGACATAGTTGCTTTTAAGAAAAAGTATGCAGATGCGTGTTGCAAATTACATATTTTTTCTTAAAGAAACTATGCCTTTTTTTCATACCAATTGATTCGTCTCATTATTCTGTGCATAAAAGTATTAAGGTAACATTACCGAAAACTTAATGTTTTACAAGATATTTTGTAATTTATGTCAAAATACTAGAACTTTCAAGCCTCATAATTCCAAAAGTTCTTAACGAAAAAATACTTTATTATAGTGTTTTGAAAAGCTCTCGAGATTAGCTACAAGAATATGCATTGAAAAATAGGGGTTTCCATTTAAAAATTAAAGGTGTCGTTCACGTGAGCTTTAAACGACCATCCAAGGTCAAACCAATGACACCATCTTATGTCTCCCTTCGAACCAAATAACTTTTGTCTGAAACGTTTTTCCGTATGTTTCATATTTTTCGAGGTATTTGCCTGCCTCTTTTAAAATGGGCCACCCTGTATATGAGCGTTGTGAGCGTTAAGTGGAACGCACTCAAAGCCAACGTACACGTACCTGTACCACCTGCTGTATTTCTATGAAATTGATTCCCTGCGTAAAGGCTATGGAAAGCCACGTAGCCTTATATAACGACACCGGCCGATAAAATTCTTACGGACTACAACGCAAGACTTATAACTATATATACGCGACTTACTACACGACTTATAATTACGCAGGACTTTGAACTGCCGACCGCATACAATCGACGATCACAGACAAGACTTGGCAGGCGAACAATGATCGAAGGTCGTAAAAAATAATAAAAGAACGACGCGCGCAACAACGACGCAGGCTCGGCTGCCACCTTAACGACACTAATCGAGTTGCGCACATATTGCGTGCGACACTGCATCGCGCGCGCAGATATGTTCGCGCTGTCACGTATTTGAAAACGAATCGTCCTAACAGTCTTTACTTGCTGAATTATACACGGGCATATCATGCTGAAATTAAGTAAAATTATTTATACCGATATTAAAAAAATTTTATAAAAGTACACATATAATAAGTAATATATATGTTTCTTACCTCTTTCGATTATATATACAGCCGGGTGCGCGCTATAATAGTTTACACTCTATGAAACAGGTGGTATTTCCAGCAAAAATTTAATAAATATTTACAAAATATTACTACAAATATTTATTTTTAATTAGCATAAATATTATATAAAATATTAATTCTTGTTCGAGAGCACGCGGTAGCGCGATGTAGCGCGAGGCAACGAGACGACCACAAAAAACAGCAAGTCCACAAATACACAAAAATAAAACAAAGTATATTCAAAGTCTAATGTGTACAATTATTTACAGAGTTCAGAGCCGTGAGTGATAGCGCGCACTGAATCTATCACAGCGAAAAGCAGAGAGTTTAGCTGCACAAGCTAATTCGGTGTCGAGGGCGGATTGCGAGTAGCGTTTAAGCGGTTTGCAAGTAGCGTTCAAGCGATTTGCACGAGCGGTGATTCTAAGCGGGTGAACTCAAGCAAGCGAGTGCGAATAGTATGAAGCGGTGTACTGGCGGTGATCTTCGAACGAAATCGATTCCGCGGCGCAGCGGCGATCCCTTTATCACCTCCGAGGAGGAACTCCCTCCAGGCTCGTTACAAATAATTTCGGGAAGGTGATTGGCCATCGATGGCCCACGTCATCGCGCTTACGTCACGGTTTCGGTTGAAGATCCGACGTGCTCGTTACATGTTTTCGATTGTCATGTTTATGGCATGGATCTTTCCTTAGTGAAAGCGTTGTTGTTTGACTTTATTTGTGCGCCCGGTCGGCCGTGGCTGTGTTATTGCTAGCGATTAGCGAACTTTCCGATGCGATGAAAGATCCATGCCATATTGAACATTAACGTCGACAAATTCTGGAAGAGGCTACTTAACATGCGATTAATGCGATTTTCAGCAAGGGTAGCGCAATCTCAAACAATTCTATATTTTAATAATATATTGAATAAAGTTTTTATGAGATTTTTTTCTTCATATATATGAAATATGTATAAAATATTTATATAATATTTCAAAAAAAATATATAGTAAAAAATATTTATGAATATTTATCATAAATATTGTGTGCTGTCTGGGTGATGTATGTCTTTATTTGGAGCAGTCAACGGAGCAAACTTGTTCTGGCGAGAGCCTGGCAAACACTAAACTATTCCGTACGACGGTGTCGACGGTCACAATATGAATTACAGGCACTGCCTAATCTAACTATCTAACTGTCGATAATACAGATCGAACATACTGCCCGCCATTGAAACCTTAGGTTCAATTAGAATAAAAAATACATTATCATATAATTATTAGACTTGAGTTATACAATCCTAGATGAGGGAATATGTTACAATTATAGTATGCGTCTCCGTTGACTTATACAATTGAATTAAATTAGTCTATAACTTGATGTAAATATAAATTTTAGAATAAATAGATTTGGCTGACGTCAATCAGAAGTCATGGTTTAGAATACAAATTTAAAATTAACAGATCACGATTACTTCAATCATGAGTCATGTTTTAGAATATAATTTTTAGAATAAACAGATTACAATTAAGTCAACCATACGGGAGGAGAGGGCGCAGGGAGTAAGAAGCGGCAGCGGCGGGAAGGTAGAGGACGCGTTAAAAAGGAAGAGGGAAATGGACGCTGAGCAAGAGAGAGGGGAGGAGGAGAAAGCTTTAGCTAGGGGTAGTAAAAAACCGCCCAAATCGCCAGACAGAGGAAAAAAGGAGAAGAGTGAGTGGAGGGAGGACATGAGGAGATGGAGGGAAGAAGTGGAGCTTATGAAAGAATTAAGAGGGGTGAAAGGGTAGAGGGAGGATTTTAGACAGTTCATGGAGGAGGTGAAGGAGGGATTTAAGGAGCAGGGGAGGTTGATGAGGGAGAAATTGGAGGAGTTGAGAAGAGAGTGTAGGGAGCGAGAGGGGAAATGGAAGGAAGAGAGGGAGAAGATGATGAGCTGTATAAAGGGTTTAGAAAGGAAGGTAGAAGAGCTGGAAAGAAATAAAGAGGGAGGAGGAAAGGGGGATAGGGATGGGAGGGAGGGAGAGGGGGGAGATAGGGGATAAGATAAGAGAGTTGGAAAGGAGTTTGGAAAAGGAGCGTAAAGAGAGAAGAAAAAAATGTAATAATAAAAGGGCTGGAGATAAAAGAAGGAAAGAGGAGAAAGGCGGTGGAGGAGGTGTTAAGCGTTTTAGGGGTGAAAGGAAATGTAGAGGAGGTTAAAAAGGTTGGGGGGGGGGACAGAGAGAAGGATAGGGAGATGGTCCTGGTAAGGATGAGGAGTGAGGAACAAAAAGGAGAAATTATGAAGAGAAAGAGAGAGTCGAAAGGTAGGAAGGAGAGGATTATGGAAGACTGGACGTGGAAAGAGAAAAAAATGAGATGGAGGTTAAAGGAAAACGCGAGAAGGGAGGAGAGAAGGGGAAGAAGGGTGAGGATCGGATACGGAAGGTTATGGATAGATGAGCAATGCTGGAAATGGAATGAGGAAGAGGAGGTTTTGAGGGATGGGAGGGAAAAGGAAGAAGGGAAGAGGTGGGGGAGAGAGGGGGGAGCAGAGTAACAAAATAGAAGTAGGGAAAGAAGGAGGGAAAGAAAGGAATCGGGAAGGAGAGGAAGGTGAGGAGAAAATAAGTAAGGAGGAAGTGTGAAGAGTCCTAAGGAAATTGAAAGAGGGGAAGGCGGCCGGGATAGATGGTATTCCAAGCGAGGTGTGGAAACATGGGGGGGGAGTTGGAGGAGTGGGTGAAAAGGTTTTGCAACAGAGTTTGGAAGGGAGGAGGGTGGCCGGAGAGCTGGAAGGAGGGGGTGATCGTGCCTATAATGAAGAAGAGGGAAGGAGAGAGGGTAGAAGACTATAGGGGGGTCACCTTGTTATCCACCTTATACAAGGTGTACGTGGCAGTGTTGGCGGAGAGGTTGAGAGAGGAAGTGGAGCGCAAGGGGATCATTCTGCTGAATCAAACGGGATTCAGAAAGGGGATGGGGACAGTGGACAACATTTATGTGCTTAATTATTTAGTGAATAGACAACTGGGAAGGAAGGGGGGAAAGTGGTGGCAATGTTTGTAGACTTAAAGACAGCCTTTGATTCGGTAGACAGGGAGGTGTTGATTGAGGCGCTGAGGGAAAGGGGAGTCAGGGAAGGTCTAGTTGAGAGGATAGAAGAAGTGCTAAGAGAGAGAAGAAGTAGGGTCAGAGTTGGAAAGGAGCTGGGCGAGAGTATTTGTACAGCAAGAGGGTTAAGACAAGGGTGTCCGCTGAGTCCGTTATTCTTTATTATACTGTTAGCGGACTTGGAGGAGAAGATGAAGAAGATTAAATGGGGTGGGTTCAGGCTGGGAAGAGGAAGGGTGTATGACCTAGAGTATGCGGATGATATGGTGCTGCTGGCGGAGGAGGAGGATGAAATAAGAAGCATGATAGAGGCTAGAGAGGTACTTCGATAAGAAGAGGTTAGAACTTAACGCGGAGAAAACTAAGATCATGAGATTCAGAAAGGGAGGAGGAAGGATGGGGAAAAGAGATTGGAGGTGGAAGGGAAGAAAAGTGGAGGAGGTGAAGGAGTTTCGATACCTAAGGTACATGCTACAAAGGAATGGAAGTCAAGAGGCGTACATTAAAGAAAGGATCAGGAAGGCGGCGGCGGTAATGGGTCAAGTGTGGGGGATAGGGAAAAGGAGGTTTGGTAAGGACTGGGGAAGAAGGCTTTGGCTGTTTGACGAGCTGGTTTGGGCGGTAATGGGGTATGGGGTTGAAATATGGGGATTGGAAGAGAGAGAGGGGATGGAGAGGCTAGAAGAAAGATATCTGAGATGGGTGTTGGGAGTAGACAGGCGGACGCCTGGATATTTGGTGAGGGAGGAGCTGGAGAGGAAGAAATTAAGAGGTAGGGCTGGTAGGAGGGCGTGGGGGTTCGAAAGGAGGCTGGAGGAAGGAGGAAGAAGCGAGCTGGCAAGGATGTGTTGGGAGAAGGTGAAGGAAAGAGCGGGGAAAGGGGAAGAGAGCTCGAGTTGGAGGAAAGCAGGAGGAAGTTTCTTAGTGATAGAGGTATGTTGTTAGAGGGAGAAGGGGCGATGAGGGAGGAGGAGGAGGCACGGCTAGAAGAGATGGTGAGGTGGGAGAGAGAGGTGCAAAGAGCAGAGAGATGGGAGAGGATAAAAGAGTCTAAGTACAACAAATGGTATAAGGAGGTAAAAGAGGAGGGCATACCGGAGTACCTAAAGAAGAAGTGGGGGGAGAGTAGATGGAGTAGGAGAGCGAGGTTTAGGCTGGGGAACGAAATGAGAGAAGGCAGGTATTGGGAGGAGGAAGAGGAGAGAAGAATATGTAGACTGTGCGAGGGAGAAGAGGAGACGTGGGAGGACACGTGGGAGCGTTGTAGGGATTGGTGCGAGGGAGAGGGGAGTTGGCAGGAGGCGAAGAGATTGGTGCTTGGGGAGGGGGGAGAGGGGGAATGGTGGATGAGGGAGATTGAGAAGGATAGAAATAGAAAGGGGTACGTGGAAGAGTAAGGAAGAAAGGAGGAGGGAGTATGAGTGAGGGGAGAGTGAGAGAGAGTGAGTGGTATGCCGAAAAGAGAGAGGGGGGTAGGAAGTGGATATATAAAAAATGGAAATTTGGAGGCAAGAGGAAGCGGAAGTCCCTTTTGCGGAGAGGCGTGTGTGTGCGTGTGGCGGGTGTGGGTGTGGGCGGATGTAGACAGAAGCCCACAGCCACACAAGTAGATTAAGTAGAAATAAGTTAGGTTAAGTTAGGGTAAGAAGATGTAAATGGATGTAAAGGTTTGGGTACGTTTCTTTCAGAAACGCCTTTTAAGCCCCAAGGGGAAAAAATAAAGTTACATACATACATACATACACTTGGGTTGGAATAGGAAGACCCTTGAATGGGAACACAAAAATATATACCACATGGCTTTATTTTTTAAAAGTAGTAGCACAACAATTACTTTTCAAAGCAATATATATAGTCTCTTTGCAATTGGCGTAATTTAAAGATTTCACATCTTTGTTTGATACTACCCACCCACTCTTGGGTTTTTTCGAGGTACAAAGATATATTACGTACCATTTGGGTTTTATTAATATTTTTGAATTTAAAATTAATGATACTACCACTTGGTTTTTTCAAGGTAACAACCACGCGTGTACTTGGCGCCTTTTTTAATCTTTTTGAAAAAGGTATGAGATACCGCTGTCAGATTTCTTGATGAAATGACAGAGTAAACATTCCATCTTTTTTGAATGTTTTCGTTCGAGAATTTATTGTCTTTGTTATTCTATTCAAAATAATGTCAAAATGACGATTTTTGGTCATTTTACCATCATTTTAACATTATTTTGACTTTATTGTGACTTTCTGTTCTACCTAGGTATCCTGCATTTCGACAAAATATGAAATTATTTCTAAACTATTTCTAAATTATTTCTATTTTAATTTTCTAGTACTTTAATTGTACGTAAAATAATAAGAATAATCGATTAATTGATTAATGTAAAAAGGACATAGAGCTGCATTTAAAGATAAGGCACCAGAAAACATTAAAATGCTAAAAATTACTTTGTTTCTATTTTTAATAGTTTCAAAGAAAAAAAAATTAATGGGATAGCCTGCATATTTATTTAATATTTTTTAAATGGTATAAACATTTTAAAAAAAAGCATATCGTATTTGTATATCCATTTTTAATAAATATATATTATATTTAATTAAAAACATGGACTAATTCAACATTACATAATCAGTGACAATTAATTAATATTGAATTATTTTAATATAACAAAGCATAGTATTTATTTATTAGTATAACTGGAACACAGTTCAAACATAATTTTGAAAATTTTATGTCATACAATTTTTAACAAATATAATTAATTATTTAAATTCAATTTTTTGCACGATATTTTATTAATTAACAATGATTTTATAATGAAACAATATTGTCCAAATACTACTAACTTTTGACAAATACACTAATCGTGACGCGATTAATTCACCTTAAAATCTACTTATTGACTTTTGTGATAGATTCTAAGTGTTAAAAGTGATTATAAAAGGAGAAAACTCTGAAAAACATATAAGGATTAACCAGAAATGATTTGCGAGTCCGTAATACGATGGATCATCGAGTGAAAATTTGGTTCACTCTTTAGGGAAATGTCGTGGATAAACAGAAATATCCCAGGTAGCACACATGGTCTTATTGACGTCAATTTAAGGTCATATTTCGTCCAAGACTTCATATGTCCTTTATATGACGTGTATTTGGCGTCCTATTGTGGACGAAAGTATGACGTCATGAAAAGGACATGAATTAGACGTCATTTTAAGACCAAATTTGGTACACGACAATTTTATTTTTATTTTTTAAGTTTTTCTTAATTAAAACAGACCCATACAGCATAGAAGCTTGCAAGACATTGCAGGAACGTTACAAGTTGCAATGCAATGTTGTAGAGACAATTGCGACATTTCGTTGAAATATTAGAACAACATTGCAGAAATATTACAAGAATAATTGAAAATATAGTACTATAACTTACTCCGTGAACATATACACACACACATACATAAAGAATAGACTTTTTTTAGATTTATGTTTCTTTAAATTTAATTCCTAATTATTTTTCAACTTTGATTCGATTCATTAAATAAATTCTTCATTTTGTCAGGTAACGTCTTTAGGCGTTCTCATATTGTTAACATTATTATATTAATATTATATTATGTTAAATATATAAATTTTATATTAATAATTATTAATTGTAATTGCGTTATTATTTTTTATATTTACCGGTTATTATCATTACACGATTTTTTAACACTATAAAGATATGTTATATAGGAGTATAAGCAACAAGGAAGCGTCAGAGTCAAAGGATCGCCACTAGTCCGTTCGATCATCGATGTCAAGCGACGTTAGGTGCGGTACTAACTCGGATGGGTGACCGCGCGGCTGTACGCACACGGCACAACCTTAATAAATATATTTTTTTTTGTCTTTCTCAAATTCTTAATTCACAAAAGCATAACGGCATATACATATCTTTAAATGACTCATATTTACGTCATTTTTAAAGCATTTTTTAAATTATTATAAACTTACGTCATATACTGATGTAAGTTTGACGTCATCCGATGACGTTATGCTGTGACAAATGGCCGTCAGTATAGGGTCATTTAGACGTCATACTGACCGTCAGTTTGACGTAAGTTCTGACGAAGACGTACGTCAAAAAGACGTCTAATTGACGACGTTGTGCTATCTGGGGTGTGAAACACGGGGCGTGTGGCTAAGCTGTTTGCCAAAAATTGCGTCATTAGGCGCAGGCTTCATTTGAAGCTTTGATGCGATTTTCTGCATGATCTTGTCGTTATCAGTATTCTAAATCGTCCTTTTGTTATTCCGCTTTCCTTTCTGAGAAGCGCCGCGTTTGCGATAGTAAAGAACTTCACCGGCCAAAGTCATCATTGCTAATGCCAGTCCAAACAAAGTCGCAATAAATACACCTCCTATATAAAAATATTAGTTAGATATAAAATTTGGGTTATTTAGAAAAAATAAATATCAAATATATTGTAATAATATAATAGCCAACTGGAATATTATTACAATTGTTTCGAATAATAATTTTAATTAAATTTATGTATATGTTACGGGCAAAGTCCGCATGGTGTGCAGTGTCGGCATTGCCCGGGCAATGTCAGCATTGCACAACGTGACTGGGCAAAGTAGTTTGTTAGCGGACATTGCCCGGTTTGATGTGGGCAAAGTTAACACTGCCCATCCAGCGATGGCAATGTCAGCAACGATTATCACATTGCGGACTTTGCTCGGTTCTAAGTGGGCAATGTCGACAATGCTAAATCTCCGTGGGCTAAGCTGCGCTAAATGTCCGTCTATTTAGCGCAGCTTAATCCATGGAGATTTAGCATTGTCGACATTGCCCACGGAGTCCGTAGTAGTCTAGGTTTCTCAATTTTTAGAACAGATATTTATGTAATAAAATTATTAGGTGCAAATTTAACAGTATTTATTAGAATATAGATCATGATACAATAGTACATCATCCCGCGCTAACGCCAGTGTCGCCAACTGATCCGCGGGGATTGAGAGCCACTCGAGAGTCGGGCGGTGGGGATACGCACACGAAAAAGTCGGGGGTCGCTTTTTATTACATAGTTATTAAAAAAAAAAGTTTGGAAAATATAGCAGCTATTTTGAGTACTAATAGACATAAATAATCAATATTTATGTGGAAATAGTATATGTATGAACGCATAGGTTAGATGACGCGCTTTAAACACTTAAATACTTTTAAAGCGCGTCACTAACGTACATAGGTTAGATGACGCGCTTTAAACAGTTAAATACTTTTAAAGCGCGTCATCTAACCTATGCGGACGTATAATTTTCGTTTTAATTACGCCACATTTTCGCAAAAACTCTATTAATTCATTTCGCCTTCCACACATGGATAGAAATTCAAATAATTTCATTTTTCCGTAGATTGTTATCGCAGGACCACTAACAGACTGAAGTGTTCGATCGTCGATCGAACAATGTGACCTATGATGTTATGATCAAGAGACATGGTAGTGTCTCGTGCTAAGTACACACGAAGCGAGACCGCATTTTCGTATCATAACACGTGTGTATGTCCTGCTTTATAGAAGTTGTGATTTTCGTTAAAGCAGGGCACACACACACGTGTGTATGCCCTGCTTTATAAAAGTTGTATGAAAAGTTGTGAATTCAATAAGTATTCATTTTATTTTAAAAAAGAAACTATAATTGTATTGAGTTTTTGATCTATATTCTAATAAATACTGTTAAATTTGCACCTAATAATTTTATTACATAAGTATCTGTCCCAAAAATTGAGAAACCTAGACCACTACGGACTCCGTGGGCAATGTCGACAATGTTAAATTTCCATGGACTAAGCTGCGCTAAATAGACGGACATTTAGCGCAGCTTAGCCCACGGAGATTTAGCATTGTCGACATTGCCCACTTGGAACCGAGCAAAGTCCGCAATGTGATAATCGTTGCTGACATTGCCATCGCTGGATGGGCAGTGTTAACTTTGCCCACATCAAACCGGGCAATGTCCGCTAATAAACTACTTTGCCCAGTCGCGTTGTGCAATGCTGACATTGCCCGGGCAATGCCGACACTGCACACCATGCGGACTTTGCCCGTAACATATATATATATATATATATATATATATACCATCTTGTAACTTTCTGTGCGTTTCCACTGTATCTGTTGCGTTATAAATAATATTTTTATATGTATATTTATATTTATACATTCTCATATGTTAATACACTGGAGGCAGTTATTTTACTGATAACGTTTTGCTTGAGATACAGCGTACTTTTAGTTCGCTGAAAATCATGGCGACCGCTGAGTAAACATGTTGAGACTTTGAATGCGCTTAGAATCGTTCAGCAGGGTATCATAAAACGGTTGAAAACTGTTGCGCTCTGTTGAACGCAGCCATATTCAGCGTACTTTTAATTAGCTGAAAATCATGGCGACCGCTGAATGAACGTGTTGAGACTTTGAGTGAATTTAGAATCGTTCAGCAGAGAATCATAAAACGGTTGAAAACTGTTGCGTTCTGCTGAACGCAGCCATTCATTTATATCCGAAAGTACATCCAGAACAAAATGCGCTTCTGAGTTGTGCATGAAGTTGTCTGTAGACATGCAGCCCGCGGGCGCCCGTGGGCACTCGCGGGCGCCCATGCCCAATTTCAGCGTTTTGCCGATCACTGGTTTAATAGTAGCGACGAAGATTCCGACTGAGAAATTATGTATTCCTAGTTATTGTAAGTAATAAAACTGTAAAATTTTTGGGATCTCAATATAAAAATGGATAATATAAAAAAAAAACTTTACTGTATTTTTTTTACCATTTTCTTTCTAATAATTATCATTCAGTGACATGAAAAACCTCCTATCACTGAATTTCATCAAATTTGAAGAATTTTCCTAAAAAAATTTCTGTTCCGTTGTGTCCACTCTTTTTTTTGTAACAGATTTATAATTATCGACATAATAAACCCCAGATCACGACATTTTATAATAATCGGATGAGTTTTCCGAAAAATGGTCCGCCATATTGGATCCGCAATTTTGTTTTTGGACATTTTAATGACAGATTCGTGATCAGCGATATTAAAAACCCTTTACTACTTATTGCAAATATATAAGAGTAGTAATTACATTTTTGTCCACTTTTTTGAAAAACTAGCCCACTGTGCGACGGTGTCGACGGTCACTGATAAAACAGTTTTTCGCGCAGCATAGAATACATGTATAAGTGCGAGCGTCAATGCATAGTATTTATGGTTTACATGTTACGTTCTTCTAGTTACTTTTATTTTACAAGTTTGTTCATTTTGCGTTCTCGCACGTTTTCGGGTGTCACCGCCATGTCGCAGTTGGCAATCTTTCTTTTCTGTTTCCGGTATGCATCGCGCGCTTGTTTCCGTTAGTCGGGAAGTTTTGCTTGAGAAGCGCACACGAAGCGCAAGCGAGTTACAATAAACTAAGTTCGTCTCAATTAAACATCAGGACGTGTAATTATTCTCTCCCTGCCTCTTTCGCCTCCTATCACAGCTTTAACAGGTTATGGGCCCAGTCACCTTAGCCGCTCTGTGATATTTGTGTGTAGGAGAGGGCTGCGGGAGAGATATCGCGAGTCGCGTGGCCGTTGTGCGGATTAGCCATATTAGTGAGCGTTGTTGCCGTCGTGATTGTGCGGACGCACGAGAAAAGTAGTCGTCATGGGTGAAGAGATCTCGGTGCAAAATGTTACAAAATTCGACGGGACAAATTTTCAGGTCTGGAAATTCCAGCTGAAACAAGTATTTGTGGCGTCGGGAATACTCGATGTGGTCGACGGAACGAGAGTCATGCCACAAGAACGTGACTCGGCGGCTGCAAAAACGTGGGTGAAGGACAATGCAAAAGCCATGTTTCTAATGTCGTCGTCAATCGAATATGAACAGCTCGAGAGTCTACTGATCTGTACAACCGCGAAGGAAATGTGGGATAAATTGAGTCGAGTCCACGAACAAAAGAGTGCGTCGAATAAAATATTTCTTCTGCAAAAATTCCACGAGTACAAAATGGCCGCGAGTGACTTGGTCGTGCAGCATATATCGAAAGTCCAAAACATGGCCGCACAGCTAACAGACATTGGCGAGACCGTAACCACTGCAACAATTATTGCAAAAGTTCTCGCGAGTTTAGTGTCAAAATATAGTCCGTTTCTGACCGCGTGGGACAGCGTGGACCCAGCGAAACAGACTATAGAGAATCTTCAAGAACGACTGATTAAAGAAGAGGCGCGGATGAGCATAGACAGTGATTCGGCGAGTGCGTTGGCGGCATGGCGGGGCATCACAGAACTCCGAGAAGGACGAGAAGAAGACTCGCCGCTCAAAGAAGTATGTCGAGTGCTACAGATGTGGTGATAAAGGACATTACGCCCGTGAGTGCCACAACAAGAAACGCGACAACAGTGATCAGGAAGACAGTCGGCCCAACGACTGCGCGTTCATGGTGGAGACTTGTGGTCCCGGAAACAGAAGTAAATACAAAGTGCCATCTGCCGAACTGTGTAAGCAGCTGCTGAGTGCCGAGCAAAACAAGGTGTGGCTTACCGACAGTGGGGCCTCTAAACATATGACTTATAGACGCGAGTGGTTTACCGAATACAAAGTACGTAACAAGGGTGACACTGTATCGCTAGGAGACAATAGACAATGTGCGATAGTTGGTGAAGGTGCAATAGACATAGAGAAGTTAGTCGATGGACAGTGGCAAAAGGGGCGCATTGAAAATGTACTTCATGTGCCTGAATTAAAGAAAAATCTGTTCTCAGTAGGGGCATGCACAACAAAAGGATTCTCAGTGAATTTCTGCGACAGACAAGCAACAATTTTGCGTCGAGGAGAGGTTGTAGCCTCGGGACTAAAACAAGACACGAAGTGTATATACAGAATGTTCTTTCGAGTGACAGATTCGAAGAGTGTCAACGAGGCAAACGTGTCAACCGCGAATTTACAAGTGTGGCACGAGCGTCTCGGTCATATAAACAAGCGAGTGCTGGCGAGTGAAATGGCAGACAAAGGACTGGTTGGCGGGATAAAAATGTCAGACACTCGTGAGTTTTTCTGTGACGCGTGTCAGGTCGGCAAGTCTCATCGTTTGTTCTTCAACAAGCATCCAGAGAAGGTGTCCACAAAACCCGGTGAACTAATTCACACCGACGTGTGCGGCCCTATGTCTGTGGAGTCCCTCAGCGGTTCAAGATATTTTTTGATACTAAAGGACGACGCGTCAGGATTTCGGTACGTGTACTTTCTTCGACACAAGTGTATGATCGTTTCAAAGACTTCGAAAAGATAGTGTTCAACAAGTTCGGTGAATCAATCAAAACTCTACACGGAAAGACTGGCGCCCGACAAAACGCTGGGCTGCGAAGCATGCATAAACACGTTGCGCGCGCAACGTAAAAGGCTGTGTCCAACCCGACTTCTCCCGCTCAATCTTGCACGTCGATCTGCCGCGCTAACTTTGCACGGCGATTTTCCGTGCAAAATAACCCGATGATTTCTCGTGCAAATTAGAGTGATAAAAATGCAGGTAAAATAGAATTAAACTTTTTTTCACAATATACTTTCATCACCATAAAAATTTTGAATTTGGCCTTTAGTGAAATTGAAGTTGAAATCGCGGGATGCGGAAAACACCGGGCAATTTGCAGCGGAAAACGCCGTGCTAATGTGACTTCGAAAACACGTGTCTCGACCACGAAAACAGTTGGCAATAGAGACGCGATTTCATTGTACCAAAAAAACACTGACGTTCGATGGTATAGACGCGCCATCCGGTGGTCACCGCAGCAACGTGCTTTTGCCTGCTTCGTAGCCGAGCGTTTCGTCGGGCGCGAGTCTTTCCGTGTACGTTCTGACAACGGTCTCGAGTTCTGTAACAAGAAAATGGACGAATTCCTGGCCATGCGTGGAATCACAAGAGAGACCATGGCACTTTACACTCCAGAACAGAACGGTAGAGCCGAACGGGACAATCGGACAATTGTGGAAAGTGCGCGAACCATGATTTATAGCGGAGGCTATAAACACCGCTGTGTACATCCTAAACAGAACTTTGTCTTCAAGTACGCGCGAGGGTGCTACACATCCCGAAGCTACACATCCCGAAGCAGTTCACCCAAAAGTTAGATGTGCGTGCGAAAGAAGTAATACTGGTCGGCTATCAAGGAAACTCTGACAATTATCGAGTGTATGATCCCGTGTCCAAGAAAGTGTCAGTGACAAGAGACGCGACTTTTCACGAACAACTCGGCAAAGTGCCATGGATGAGTAAAGGTACTGCAGAGAACGTATCTATTCTATGGAAAAACACTGAAGAAGTCGAAAATTTCCAGGATAGTTCACCTGAGGGGTCAGGTGATGAAGCCGAAGAAGGAGACCACGAAGATCAAAATCAAATACGCTGTCAAAATCAAGAGCCACAGGCTGCGCAACGACAGCTCAGGGATCGATCTACCATCAAACTGCCTAAGAGATATGAGACGAATGTAGCTGAGTACAACACTCTCGTTACAGTCGAGGAAGCACTAAAAAGAATCGATGCTTCTAAGTGGAAAGAAGCAATCGACAACGAGTTACAAGCCCACAAAGAAAACCAGACCTGGGTGATTGTGAAGAAGGTTCCAGACACGAAGATAATCGACTCTAAATGGGTCTTTAAAGTTCTCAAGGACACTCAAGGAAATACTCATCGTTTCAAGGCGCGGCTGTGCGCCCGTGGATTTATGCAGACAAGGAATTGACTTCTCAGAGACGTTCTCACCAGTTGTGAGATACGACTCACTGAGAGTACTCCTCGCAGTAGCAGCTGAAATGGATCTGGAGCTAGGTCAGTTCGATGTTCAAACTGCGTTCTTGTACGGTGATCTCGAGGAGACCATCTACATGAAGATTCCAGAGGGTCTTGTAGTTGAGGAAAATGTGAATACCGGTGAATATGTATGTAAACTGATAAAATCCTTGTACGGACTAAAACAAGCGCCGCGTTGCTGGAGCGATAAATTCCGTGCATTTCTTAAGTGTTTCGAGTTCCGAGAAATTTCAGCCGACAAATGTATTTTTATCGGTCAATTCACAGGCTCTAAAGTTCTTCTAGCGTTGTTTGTAGATGACGGACTAATAGCAGCAGAATATCAAGAAGCTATAAACTTTGTGATTGAATGCCTAAGTAGTACATTTAATATAACACTAGGTAACTCAAAAATGTATGTAGGGATGCAAATCGAGCGAGATCGAATAAATAAATCTATTTTTGTACACCAAAGCGCGTATGTTAAGAGGAGTCTAACAAAGTTTCGTATGAATGAAGCGAAAGCGATGTGTGTGCCAGCGGATCCAAATGTTGTTTTGCATCCAGCTGATGAATGTAACGTAGAGTCGAGCAATGTTTCTTATAGGGAAGCGGTTGGTACACTAATGTTCTTGGCGACCGTATCTCGTTCTGATATTTCTTATGCAGTAAACTCCGTGAGTAAATATCTTAACAATCATAATCACGAGCACTGGAGAGCTGTAAAGAGAATATTTGCATACCTTGTTGGTACGGTAGGGTGTGGTATAGAGTACAGAAGCGGCGGAAGCAAGCCTATTCTAGTTGGCTTCTCAGACGCGGATTTCGCTAGCGACGTGGAGACCAGAAGGTCAACTACAGGATATATTTTTAATCTAGCAAGTGGTCCTGTAACATGGTCCTCTCAGAGGCAGAAAATGGTCGTGTTAAGTACGACTGAATCTGAGTATGTAGCGGCAGCTTCAGTAGCAAAAGAAGCTGTTTGGCTTAGAAGGTTGTTAGAGGATATTGGGTATCCGTGCCCCAGTGCAACAACGCTATATGTCGATAATCAAAGTGCGATACGTCTTGTGAAAAACTCAGAGTTTCATAAACGTACCAAACATATAGACATTCGGTTTCACTATGTGCGAGAAAAGACCGAAAGTAACGAAATAGTATTAAAATACATTGCAACCGAACTACAGAGAGCCGACATATTCACGAAAACTTTGCCGAAAGATCGATTCCGTATGTTATGTGAAAATATTATTAGTGTCTGAGCAGAATAGCTGATTTATAATTTTAAGACAGTGTTTTATGCTTTAAATCTTTGTTTTTAGCAACGCACAATACTGTCTTGTGTCTCAAGTCTTACAATGTTGACACTTTGTACACTCGTTTAAGACTTGAGACACAAGACAGTATTGTGCGTTGCTAAAAACAAAGATTTAAAGCATAAAACACTGTCTTAAAATTATAAATCAGCTATTCTGCTCAGGCCCTTACGTATAAAGGTCATGCCGAGCGCTCAAACGGCGGAAGTGATAAAACAGTTTTTCGCGCAGCATAGAATACATGTATAAGTGCGAGCGTCAATGCATAGTATTTATGGTTTACATGTTACGTTCTTCTAGTTACTTTTATTTTACAAGTTTGTTCATTTTGCGTTCTCGCACGTTTTCGGGTGTCACCGCCATGTCACAGTTGGCAATCTTTCTTTTCCGTTTCCGGCATGCATCGCGAGCTTGTTTCCGTTAGTCGGGAAGTTCTGCTTGAGAAGCGCACACGAAGCGCAAGCGAGTTACAATAAACTAAGTTCGTCTCAATTAAACATCAGGACGTGTAATTATTCTCTCCCTGCCTCTTTCGCCTCCTATCACAGCTTTAACAGTCACAATATGAATTATAGGCACTGCCTAATCTAACTATCTAACTGTCGATAATGCAGATCGAACACTACCATTGCTCCTATTTTATTTCGCTCACAAAGCTTCTCTTATGAGGAAGCTTGTATTTTATTTGATGCATAATTATTAGTATTTATTAGTTTGACTTCCTCATAGAGGAAGCTTTATGAGCAAAATAAAATAGGAGCAATGGTAGCGATCTGTAACGATTAGGAAGCTATGTGCAAGTTTCTAATTTGCACACTTTTTTAAATTTTAAATTATCTTTTTTATGAATTGGTCAGCTTACAAGAGAACCTCGCGAACTCGAAAATTCTGATTTTAATGAAACTTCCCACACATGTAGGAGGGGTAAAAAGATGAATTTAGAAATTTTTTGTTGCTGCCCAAAAACAATTTTAAGGGGTGAAATCACCACTCATATGTAGAGCGGCTTTTACTTTTCTCGATATATCTAAAAAAATATTTGAGATATCAAAAAATGTTTCTTATAAAAGTTTTATAGTAAAATCTCCTCTATTTAACAACATTAATAATATTTTTAAAAAATAATTTTTTTAACAAAATTTTGATTAAAAATTAGAAATTTTTTTTTTTCAAAATTTTATTAATGTGGTTAAATAGCGATGTTTTTACCATAAAACTTTTATTTGAAACATTTTTTGATATCTCGAATACTTTTCGAAATATATCGAGAAAAGCAAAAAGCCGCTCTACATATGAGGGTGGTTTCATCCCTTAAAACCGTTTTTAGGGCAGCAACAAAAAATTTCTAAATTCATCTTTTTACCCCTCCTACATGTGTGGGAAGTTTCATTAAAATCAGAATTTTCGAGTTCGCGAGGTTCCCTTGTAGTAGCACAAATAAAGTTTTACTATCGACGCAATGTCAAATCGATGTTGATTTTGGGAGTTCAGACTACATGGTCCATATATGGACTTCGCATATGGACCTTTGATCGCGCATAAAGCTGGATCTAATCAACCAAATCTTGAAGATTTATATATGAAATAGGGGTAGAAAAGACTGAAGAATATAATCGAATTAGAAATAGCCCGATATCTCAAAATTTGCGGAAGTTAGAGCTACTACAGACATTTCTCAAAAATTATGGAATTTGAAGTATTGTGGTAGCTCTAAAGCCCCTTGCACAATAGGCGATAGCGATAGCGATAGCGACAGCGACAAGGTTGCCGACAAAGCTATACCTTTGTCGGCAACTTTGTCGCTATCGCTATCGCTATCGCCTATTGTGCAAGGGGCTTAACTACCGTAATAACTCGAAAAGTACTTAATAGAAAAACAATTTTTTATAGTGTTTTGGAAAGCTCTCGAAGTAAGCTTTAAGAATATATAATAAAAAATAAGAGTTTCGATTGTTTTAAAGGTGCGTGCGTGCGTGCGTGTGTGCGTGCGTGCGTGCGTGTGTGCGTGTGTGTGTGTGTGTGTGTGTGTGTGTGTGTGTGTGTGTGTGTGTGTGTGTGTGTGTGTGTGTGTGTGTGTGTGTGTGTGTGTATGGTATTTGAAGTGTTGTGGTTGCTCTAACTTTCGTATTTTTTTAGATATCGGGCTCAATTTTTTTTTAAATGTAAAGTATAATTTTTTTTAAATGTAGAGTATTATTTTTTTTTAATGTAGAGTACCATTTTTTTAAATGTAGAGTATCATTTTTTTTAATGTTAAGCTTAACTTCTTAAAGCTTACTTCGAGAGCTTTCCAAAACACTATAAAAAATATTTCTTTATTAAGTACTTTTTGATTATGTACACACACACACACACACACACACACACACACACACACATACTGACATTTTTTAAGGCGCTTTTCCGACATTTTAGAACATTTAGAACACTTTGGCATTAAAAACTAAGAAAAAAAAACAATTTTTTCTTCGGTCTTTTCTACTTCTATTTTATATATAATTCTTTAAGATTTGGTTAAGTTGATTAAACCTAGCTTTATACGCGACCAAAGGTCCATACACGATGTTTACGAAAACAAAGCTTTCTCTATAAGGAAGCAAAATGTTATGGTCTACAATGAACCATTTTGTTTTTTACTGTAGTTATCTGTGTTATAAGTCTTATTAAACTGACTTATAGTTGCTACAAAATAATAATCTAAGTGAGAAAAAGTCTGATTAAAAATAATAATTTTGATTGTAAGCTTCAAATGATAAAAACATAATATATATAATTAAGTTAGCGTTGATTTAAAGTCATGCTATCATAACCTTACTTATCATGTCTTATGATTATCTCTTCCCTAAATAAACATTTTAAAACATAGTAAAACTAAAATAACACTAACAATTCCCAGTATAAAACATGGTGTTTGTTGTTAAAAATAGCTGGGTTTATTGTGTACGCACCCCTGTACACAATAAACCATTTGACATTGTTTTAAAAAAATCAAATTTGTGGCTAAACTTTAAAAATAACTTATAAAAGTCATCTTATACAGTATGTAGCCAACTAAATTCATGAACTGTATGCAAAAACACAGATCTCCAACTCAATAATTGAGAGAGATATAAGCCTTTGAAATTTATATGGTTCATTGTTGGACTACCTACCCTATTCACAATTATTTATTTGTAAAAAACGTAAAAATGTATAACTGCTGATTAATTCCGAACTGAATGGCAATCGTTCGTCGACAGTCTGGCAAATAGTTATTATTGGAGCTACTTTTCAGGCCAATAATCTTTTAATAGTAACTATTGACTATCTGCATGGTAACTATTCGATATCAATAGCTATGCGAATAGCTACTATTGGATTACTATTGGAGTTCTATTTAAGCCAAAAGTTCTCCAGTAGTAACTATTCGCAACTGAAAAGTAAGTGTCAATAGTTTTGTGAATAGGTACTATTGAGTTTCAATAGTACTTTTCCATAGAAAACTATTTGTCAATAGTTTTGTGAATAGTTACTATTTGGAAAATACTATTTAGTCCCAAATAGTTTCTCAATAGTACGCCAAAAAACTACTAGAAATTTGTCAATAGCTTTCCTGAACAGTTACTACCCTCACAGCACATTAACATCCTAATAAGATTACGGTAACCTTCAATTGTAAGATGGTAACATTCCACAGAGATTAATAAACCTACCATTAACCTTCCAGTAACATGAAAATGTTCGTCCAAACTCATTCTATTAATATCCCAGGAATCTTGGAAGCAACATTGTATTAATATTCATACAACATGCCTGGAACCATGGTGGAAGGGAAACAAGGTGCAGTGCTCTTGCGCATCCTTGATGCAATAACCAATGAGTGCGTTGGGCCAAACGGGAGACATTGATGATATTGGCCAATAGAAGGCCACGTATATAAAGAATATCTATTATATCCAATATGGTTCTTGCTTGGCCCCGGGTCGCGACGTCTGCGCATCCCTCTATCGAGCACACCTTGTTTTCCTTCCTTCCACCATGCTAGGAACCTTCTAATATTATTCTTAAGGCTCAAATCCTGGGTACTCGCCTCTTCTATCCTTGTTTGATGACGTCAGAAGTGAGAAATGACACGTTGGGAATTCTTGCATGCAATTTCCAAATAAAAAGATATTTGTATAAAACAAACGCTTTAGATCATTTCAGTACACTTCGAAAATACTCGAAGAGATCTATTTGCATGACTAGGCCTCGATTACATTCATTTTGTGGCTATTTATTAACTGTCAAGAGAAAGGGATAGATCTCGAAGTATTTTCGAAGTGTGCTGAAGTAATCTAAAGTGTTTAATATTTTATGCAAATATTTTTTATGTGGAAATTGCACGCAAGAATTCTCAACGTGTCACTTCTCGTTTCTGACATCATCAAAAAGGGTAGAACCGGCGAGTATCCAGGAGGCTTATTAATAAAGAACTCTTGTCAAAAAAATTATATTGGTCTATTCGACTATTGACGTATAACATACATTATATTGTATTGCATCTCTTTATTGCTTGTCCCCGCAGGGTTTGCAAGGCGTTTTTAAGGAACGGTCCCAAACCTTTACATCCACCTCCTCGCTTAACCACATACATAAATTTTACACAAACATGGCGTTTTTCAGGGACGTACCCAACCCTTTACAAAACATACCCCTTCCTAACCCGACCTGACCATTGCGGCCCTATACACACTACATTACATCCCTCCCTTCCCCGCTTCAAACCCCCCCCCCCCCAATTGCCCTCTTTTCCGTCCTACTTCTGTCCGCCACCTCCTCCCACGACAGGCTCTCTGCTCCTTGGCTGGGCTCTCTTCTTTCCACCGCCTCTCCTATTGCCTACTTCGCCTCCTATCCAGCTCCTCTCCGTATCCTGCCATCTCCTGGTCCTGCTCCCAATCTGCACACAAAACTCTGTCAAACCTCTCCTTACAACCCACAATCTTAGCCCCCTCCTTACTCCCTTTAACCCAAACAGACCACCAGACCAGCTTTCCCCAGTGATACCCCTTTCGTCTTTAACCACCGCCTCGACGTCCCGCCGCAGTGCCACCCCGCTCGGCATCTGACACCCGGTGCCGTCTCGGTCCTCCTCCACTCACCCCTCCACTGGAATCCTCCTCTCCTTCCTCGCTTGACACTCTCCTCTCACCCTCCACCCTCTCCACCTCCTCCATCATACCCTCCTTCCCTTCCCCGTCCTCTATCCCTCCCTCCTCCACCTCACCGCCTCGTTCACGAACCTCCACCTCATCTTCTTCTCTTCCATCTTAGGTCCTCGCTGTAACTCCTTCTCATATATCCTCCTCTCTGCTACCCTTCCGTCTCTTCGCCTTCGTCTCCTTCTCCTTCCTTGCGGCGGCCGATCTACACCTCTCAGCTCACACCGCTCGGCCCTCCTCTCAATCCTTCACCTCTCGGCTCACACCGCTCGACGCTCCGCTCAATACTGATCTCAACCTGAACTCAACCTCCTTCTGTGACCACCTCTCTCTGTCTTCCTGCCATGCGGCGGCCGATCTCTCAGCTCACGCGCGCTCGGCACCTCCTCTTACTCGTTCTCTCCTCCTTCGCTTTCTCACACTCTCTCTCCCTCTCTCTCTCTCCTGTCCACGCGGCCGGCCCCCCATCCTATCCACAGCCCTCGACCCTCGACTCGCCTCGATCCGCTCGATCGTTCGCTCTATCGATCCGTCGCACCGACTTACCGCTCCCTTCCTCACCAGTCGCGCCATAGCAGACCCACCGTCTCGCGTCATATCGATCGATCGCCCGATTGATACTCTATGTTATCACCCGACTCCCTCGTCTTGTAACATGGGCTGCCGACTACCGCCGCCGAATCTCTCTCCTCTTCCGTCTCCGCCCCCTTCTCTTCTTGGTCCTCGTTCTAACCTCTAACTCGCTCCGACTAACTCCTGACATCGCTCTCCAACCACGCCATCCTCGACTCCTCCTCCATTTCCTCACCTTCCTCTGGGCCTCCTCCACTATCTCCTCCACACTGCTCACATTACGTGCCCTTATCCCTCTCAGAACCCCCTATCTCTCTCCACTCGCCCTCGGGGCCAACCGTCCGCTCCCGCCATCTTACCCTCTCTCTCCCCCACATACATTATATATTATTTATCATATATTTATTATATTTACAATATATTATTTCATATATATATATATATAGAGAGAGAAAGAGGGAGAGGGGGAGAGGGAGAGGGAGAGGGAGAGGGAAAGGGAGAGGGAGAGGGAGAGGGAGAGGGAGAGGGAGAGGGAGAGGGAGAGGGAGAGAGAGTTTCTGTATGTACATCATTTTAAAAATATTGCAAAATATATTGTCAGCTAATATTATATATTGTAGCGTTGCAGTTCCGCTGCACGTGGCAGCGTCTCCGCAGTCGTCACAAGGCGCGGGTTGCCTAAACGGGCGGGGATTATCGAGCGGGAGACCGAGCGTATCGAAATATCCGAGGGGCCATATTAGAATTTAAGAATTAGTATTAATCCCGCGTTTAATATTTTATGTGACGGCGCCTCACTGGTCGAAGAGGAGGACGCCTACGGCAGGAGCCGGCTGTCGACGATGGATTCGGGGACGACGATCAAACGGAGCCACCCGGTAGAGGCGCAGGCCGGAGGAACACCGCGTTAGGCGGCGGGAGCTGCGGGCGCCGGGAAATTCCGCGCTCGAGGCAAGCGACTGCGGCGAAAGGCGGCCGATAGAGCTGTCGCGAGGGCGCTCGGCGCCCCGGGAGTAGAGCACGGCAAAGGGCAAGGACCGGCCAAAGCCTGGAGCGGAGAGCCAACATCCGACTTAAGGGAAGAGTCCCCCTCGCTAGAGGCAAGATTCAGCGTCCCGGCGGGCTCTCTAGAGGAAGAGCCACGTGCCCGGAAAACGGAACGGGGTGGCGAAACACCCCTCCGGACTCGGCCGCCTACGGCCTTGTACGCCAAGGCTCGCAACAGGATCGCGAGTCTAATCGGTTATTGGTCGCGGCCTCGCGCATGGAATTCCCGCAACCCCTGCGGAGAGGGGGGGGGTAACGTTATCGATTAGCTATCGAACGAAACTTCGCTTGATCTCTTTGGCGTAAGCTACCGTCGCGTGCACACCAAGCGAGATCTCGGCCCTGAGACCGCCGAATCGTGGAGAACGAGTCCAGCGAGAACCCCAGGGGACGAGCCCGCCGTGACGACTCGGGAGCAGCGTGCCGGTGAGGTAGCCCAATACCATTTTGGTTGTGTAAAGCCACGATCGAACTTACGGGGGGGGGGGGGTCACGCTCCCGCTCTGTTGTCGACACTCTTTTTCGCGTTTCGTGGAGCCGTAACACCCAGTTGTCGTGTTCGGCTCAAGACTTTCAGGTAGTTTGGTGAGCGGTCGACATCAAGCGCGAGGGACCTTGCCGCGGGTTATTGTCGGCTATCGTGTAGAGTAGGAGCTTCTCGGAGATCGCGTTTGCGAATATGCGAGAGAGCCTCCGGTAAACCGGGGCACGTGGGGCGCGCGTGATTTCGTAGTCGCGTTCCGTGTTCGCGCGGAGCGCGTTGCAATAACGGGTGTCGCGCATATATTTCGTGTATCCGTCGCGTCGAATTCGGAATCGCTTTGTTATTGCGTGTGTCGATCTTTCCAATTTATGTGAGTTTGATGCGTTTATCTTACGTCTTTGTCTCGCGAAGAATTAACGTGACGTCGCGCGTGTAACGAAGTGCGTTGCGTGGTCGCATTAAACTGAGTAGTAAATAGTAAGTGTTATTGTAATTGTGTTCGTCCATTGTGTCTCGTCCTCGCGCCTTCCACCGTTCACTTTTCCGCGAAGCGTAACGAGTTCGCGCTCACCGAAGAATACACCTACGGCGACGGACTGCGGTAGTCCACGATAGCGAAAAGTAATTGCCGGCGCGCCGTGGGGCGGAACTCTTCTTGGGTATTGCATCGTTGTCGAGTATTAAGAGTAATTCAATTTCTTCGACAGTCCTGCCATATTATTCATTGCTGTCGGCTACTACAATAATTATATCAAATCTCTTTGTATTCCTGTTATATCATGTCTGTTACAATAAATTGTTAAATGTGAGTGTACAATTCGAGTGATTTCGCGTACATTATTTGCCCGTCACTCCGCCGAATTTGAAGCGCCGCCCGGCATCCACCCTGCCCCTCTACCGTTAGGTTGAGTTAGCCAGCCCTTGCACCAAGGTTGTCGTTTTGCGTTGTGAAACCTTTCGCGAGTTCGCTATTCGGCGACGCGGTTTGCGCGTCTGGCGTCCAACTCGTTGATTTCGATTCACCTTTCCCTGCAAGGAACCCGTTAAAGAGACCCGTCATCCTTTCTCTCCCGTTTGATCCGCTTCCCGCCCTCGTACGCGGAAAATAACGTGACAATATATACTAGTCCTTATTCTTTTACTTAAAAGTTTGCATCTTCTTCTTCTTCTTCGTTGATATACAATCATTTTCGCGCTACTGTTGCTCTCTCATTTTTTTCCTATAAAAATTTCAAGAATTAACATAAAATTTATAACACTCATCCTAACACAGCACAAATTTTTATAAATCACGATTTTTTACAAATGTTTTAAATTACATATTATATATGTGTATACACACACGTACACGCGCGCGCGCGCGGTAAAATAATAACTTTGAAACGAATTTACATCTTGATATATTTCCTAGAATTAAATTTATGAAAAACTTCTAATATAAGTAATTGTATCTTAATACAATTATACTTCTAAACATAGTAATGTACCTATAAATTATTTTGAAAGATACATATACCATTAATCCTGCGACAATTTCGTCAACAACAGTTTTTTCCGTTTTCAATAAGAGTCTCTTTTATTAATTATAAACTTATTTATGAAACATATAATTCTTATTATTAATAAATATACATACTCTGCTCTTTGCTGTCGCCACTTAGCATGTACTAGCCAACTCGATGTGATTTCGGCAATCTGTGCATCACTTGATTCCGGTTTATGAATTCGTATCACCCCCGTCAGTTACAAATAGAAATAAAAATCAATATTACTATAACAATATTATACGAAATAAACATTTAATTATACAAATATTTTCCTGCAAAATTTTTTATTGGAAGCATCAGGCTATGTACTGAACATATTTTAAATATTCTAAATATCATGAGTACTATTTGTGGAGAGCAGCCTCGTCTAAGAAATTTTGTTTTAAACACGACAGGATTGTTTCCTGCAAAATACTCACTCTTGAGAATTGAGCACAGTTTCAAAGCACTGAAGTTTCTTTTTTTAGTTGTCCCAGATAACTAAAATTTTCTGCAAAATAGTCGCTCAGTAACTGTTTTAAGATATTTGGGATTATGTTAGATAAATTCACTCCACCCACTTCTTTCAGCGTCTTTACCTGTGGGACAAGAGTTTCTGTATGTACATATGTACATCATTTTAAAAATATTGCAAAATATTGCCAGCTAATATATATATATATTATCATCATCCGAAATCACTTAATAAACTAGGCAATTCTCTCAGCAAATTTAGAAAAAAAGCGTTACAGGTCGAGATCTTCGACTTACATAGATTGTTAGATCACCTGCATGAAGAAATTGCTTTTTTATCCAATAGACTCTCGAATGTTTTACCTTGGCATATATGGAACGAGATTACCAAACACCATGGTTCTCCCTTTATGAATCTTCAACATAGATTATACCTATCTAACAAAAAGAAATTTGTGTGGCTACTAGAAAAAACTCATCAGAACGAATAGAAGAAAATCAATCCAATTAAATATTTCTGTATCCTTGATAATTCTAACCCAGGGAATATACGGTTTAAAAATAACATTACAGGCATAAAATCGAATGAGTCCATAATAGAAACGTTTGTTGATCCCAATAAATTTACAATCAATACAAATCTTTTAGATAACACAAACGACAAATGGTTCATTAATTTGTCCAATAAGGAAATTCCTTTTGAGGTCACAAACTTATTACAACTTGGAGGCAAGTTTTGCCTTCCGTTGAACTATAACAAAAAGAAAGCTATCCATGAATTTATCAAGGACATCGAAGGCAACACTAGACGCCATAATATAAAAAACCTTACTAAAATGTAATCTTGTCATCCCGCAATTCCATAATTTCTTACATACGAAACCGACTAGTGATACAATCAGCAATAAATTATTTTCAATGCAAAAAACGACCCAACGGTTCTGTACTGAGAATGGTGATATTATTTTCACAAGAAGTGACAAGGGTAACATCACAGTAGCTTTAACCCTTAAATGCCACCCGGGGTCCAGCGGACCCCAGACCCTTTAGAATGATATATTTTCAAATGTTCCCGCCAAAAATGGAGCTCATATTTATTTATTTATTATTTTTTATTTTTTTGATTTTGGAGCCAATATTTTAACTGTTGGCGATCTTAATTTTTTATACTATGTTGAAATTGAAATTTTAACAATATAAGCATTTTATTCTCTTTTCTAAGCCTTGAACAACATTGAAAATAATTTTCATAACTAAATATCAAAAAATCAATAAGTAAGGAGACATTTTTCATGCTGGGGTCTTTTAGACCCCATGTGTCATTTACGAGATTCTGGAGAGGTGTGGCATTTAAGGGTTAAACATCTATGTACACAAAATTGAAAATATGTTAAATGATACCAATACGTACACGGTGGTCACCAAAAATCCGTCAAAACAAATAGAAAATAAACTGAATAACTTATTAAAAATATGGCACCAGAAGGATTACATTTCCAAACAAGATTTGTATAAACTCTGGTCCAGCGATTCTCTCCTACCAAAAGCCTATGGTCTCCCGAAGATTCATAAAGAGAATCACCCTTTCAGAATTATAGTCTCATCCGTAAACACAGCTTTATATGCCTTCGCAAGATATCTGCATGATATAATCTCGAAAAGCATTCCCCATGCGGTTGGTCACGTAGATAATAGTTTTGATCTATACAGAGAACTCTCCAACAAAAAAATCTCTAGTTCGGATGTCTTGGTCTCATTAGATGTAACGTCTTTGTTCACCAACATTCCTCTGGATCTCGCAATCAAAGGGATTAGCAACCGTTGGCATTACATAAGTAAAAAAACAAAAATACCGAAAAAAGAATTTTTACTAGCTCTCGAGTTTGTTTTAACTTCCACATATTTCACTTTTAACAACGTGATATACAGGCAAACCTACGGTACACCAATGGGATCGCCACTATCCCCGATCGTTGCTGACGTCGTGATGCAAGACCTAGAGGAAACATCGCTGAGATTGATTAGATTAGCATTGACTTTTTATCGTCGCTATGTTGATGACATAATAATGGCAGCACCCTCTGATATAATACAGGACATCGTAGACATTTTCAACAGTTATCACGAGAGACTGAAGTTCACTGTGGAATATGAGGTCGATCGCAGCTTGAATTTCTTGGATCTATCTCTACATGTCGTTGACAATACTTTACACATAGATTGGTATCAAAAGAAAATGTCCTCTGGTAGATACCTTTCTTACCACTCGGGTCACCCGGATTGTCACAAGATGGGTACAATATTCAGTTTAGTCGACACAGAGCTATCCTACTGTCTCACCCCATGTACCACACAAAAAATTTGGAAATAATCATTAACATTTTACTGAACAATGGGTACCCTCTCGAATTAATCTTCAGGAAAGTCAATCTGAGATTAAAATATCTGCTTAACAGTAAGCTTAAACACACAAATGAAATTGAATCATTAAGTCAACATAGCGACGACACGGTGCAGAGTAAAAAATTCATAGTCATTCCGTTTATAAAAAACATATCTAACAAAGCTGCCCATTTACTTAACAACGATGAGCATATGATAGGATACAGAGTCTTAAATAATCTTGGCAGGTTCGTCAAGGCACATAAAGACAAAAATCCCGGAATTTTGAACAATAATGTAATTTACAAAATATCGTGTAAAGATTGCAGTGCTTCATACGTAGGACAGACAAAGCGACAACTTAAAACTAGATTAAACGAACACAAAAATAACATCAAAACGGATCCATCGAGGCGTCACGATACATTTCCGAACACATTACAAAATTCAATCACACTTTCGATTGGGACAATACAGTGATACTCGATTCTGAACCAAATTTTTATAAGAGACTGATATCAGAGATGTTACATATCAAGGAACAAAAAAACGGAATCAATTCCAATACAGACACAGAATTTCTCGATGACTCATATTTTAGCGTACTTGACGAGTTGGCCTATCACAAGAACTTTAACTAATTTCGGTTTATGTATACATTGTTATTTGTTTATAACTCTGTTCGTCCCGACAATCCGCGCAGTCATTTGACATCCGTGACACGATAAAGAGCATTACATCGCACATTTTACGTCCTGACAAATACATGTAAGTTCTTACGAATTTCATACTTACGACAATTAATTTAGTTACATACGATCTCCTTTCAGAAAATCCTTTTTATATCTTGACCATACAACTTGACAAAAACAACAATTCTTATGGACTGGACCTGATTTATTCTCGCCTTCGAACGAGGAATTAATTATGTAATTTTGCTGACTACATTTTATCTCCGGTCTTGACTTCGTAGATGCAATGACAAAAACTCAGTATGTATTCGTCAGGCTCTCGAATGGACGGTGATGTGGCTCTATAGGTTTAAGAATTTTATATTTTTGTAATTACGAATACCTATACACAATTTATGTCAACCTATGATATTTTATACTACGGCTGAAGAAGACTCGTTGAAGTCGAAACGTTCCGTTCTTTGTATATATGTTAATTAATTATATGGTTTAACATCTATTAATGCTCGATCATTGGCCTTTTTCTTTTTAATTTTTATATTCATACGAGCGTGGTTATTTATTTCTATTTTTATTTTTAATTATATATATATATATATATATATATATATATATATATATTGTGACGTGACGGTTCGCCGCGCGTGGCAGCGCCCTGCCGCCGTCACAAGGCGCGGGTTCGCGCCCTCGGACGAGCCAGGAGAGCGACCGCAAAATCTCCAGGGAGCCTACCGAAACTAGAATGCGTATTATTTATTCATTTCCTTTTATTTTATTTTGTATGAAAATGTGGCACCTCGCCGAGGCACCGCGCTTCGGGATCAGGATTGCAGAAGCCGGCGACAAGAACAAGACCCACGGCGAGGGACGGAGCGGCGCAAGGATGTCGCGAGACCCGGTGAGGAGTCCGACCGCGGGGCACGAGGCGGACACGCACAGCGCAGCTGATCGGCGAGAGGCCGACAGGGTCATGATAAGGCCTTTCTCCCCCGAGGAGGCGAGAGCTACCTCCAAACCAACCCCGGGACATCTAAGCGGACCTGGGACGCCTGGCCAGCGTTCCCTCGGTTTGCGAGGAGACCTCCGGACGAGGGGAGTTGCGCCCGAACACGCTAAACATCGGATGGAAAAGCTTACGGCACCAAAGACGCCTGGGGACGCAAAAGACCCCTGCAGGATACCTGCGACAGCGAGCGCGTGATCCGCGACGCGCTTAGCCCCGATTAATCGCGGCACAGCGTTTGATTACCGCGCAACCCTCAGAGAGGGGCGCGCTTTCGATTCCACATCGAGCGGATCATCGCTCGATCTCTCCTGGTTCGTCCGCCGACTCGAGCAGACGTCTCGCGAATTATTGAAAATCCGCGTATTATTGAACATCCAGATTTCGAGCTAGTGGATCATCCCCGGCGCCTGTGACAACGCTTCGGATTTCACCCAGGAATCAGCGGGACCGGTGAGGTTGCCCTCCACAGCAATTGGTGTGTAAACAGCCACGGTGAAGCCGCGAGTGCCGCGTTTCTCCCGTCCCGACCTGCCGTCCTCGGATATCGTGTACGCGTAGCGGTTTTCGGGTTGGCATTGGTGCAAATCGTCGGACGCGACGTACGCCGGGCGCGGCGGAAACGTATTGGTGTTGGCGGTCGGTGGCGGACACGAGGAGCCTCGCGACGACATATCCGTGCGCTGCTAGGATCGGCCTCCTGGGGATCGTAACCGCGGGGTCGCGAGATCGTGGATATCACGACATCCGGTCGTGGATGGAATTCGCATATTTGAACCTTTCGCGTGGTAACGAGCGTCAGCAATCCGCTCTCGGGATTCGCATCGGCGTTCCTTTATCGCGCGTCGCCGGAGAGTGACCCTGCGGGGTACCTGCCTGCGTGCTGCGTAGAGACCAGCGCTTCGTCGTCATTCGCGATTTGTGCGAAACGATTACACAGGACCACAAAAAATTTTTTTTGAAAAGCAACTGGGATCAGAGTAGGTGTTTCTTATAGATTTTGGGTCATTGAATCCGAATTCGTAAACCGTTTTGCTCCATCACGTCTAGATTTTTAGATAATCGAGAAAAATAGCGGAAAATCTGTGAAAATTGAAATAAACATTTAAAGAAAGAGCAAAAGTATACATCAAAGAAAGAGAAAAAGTATAACATCAAAATGCGGTCGCAGAACTGATTTAAATATATTTTGGTAAGTTAAATAAAGTGCAAAAAAGGAGGATATTAAAAAAGGGACGAATTTCGCCCAAAAAGGTGTAAGTAAAAGAAATAGTGTTTTTTGTAGATCTTAATCTCCTGAATACGATAAAGCTAATAAAAAGTTCGTGGTGCTTGGGGAACACCTTGAAAATTGAGCATAAACGTGGTGTATTTACAGAAATTCGGATGATATATGCTATATCATAAAATGTAGGGGAGACCGGGGCTAAACCGCCAACGGGGTTGAACCGCCAAATCAAATATCTCGGAACCTGTATATTGTGCGAACTCGCTATTAACATTGTAAACGCTGCTTATGGTACCCATGTGACCAACGGAGTTTCGGCAGGTTACCTGCCGTGTTATGATTTTTACGAGGGCAAACGTGTTTTCGGAAGGTGAAAGTGAAATTTTCTGCGCGTGGAAATATTGTAATATCTGCAATAATGTTTGCTCTCCAAATCTCGAGGTACGTGATTATAAAAAGTAATGCATGCTGAACACGAATCCAGTGTAGTTTTTTCATTATCGTTGATGTCTAATATTTCGTGGGCGATCAAATCTGAAACTTATGTTTGGGGCTTATCCGCCAGTAAGCACCCGGGGCTGGTCCGCCAGTCTCGTCACTGTGGCGCGCCGGGCGCACGACTTCAGCTCACGGCGATTTCAGGTTAGGTTTCCCTCGAGCGTGATTCTGTCTTCCCTTGCACGTGCGTCAGTTTGTGTAAGAGGGAAATGATACGCACGTATCGTCGCAAAACGGGTGTTTTGGTTGACCAAAAAGATGGCGGACCGTTGTTTTCGAGATCGCTCACGCTCACGGCACGTCGGCGAGGTACGGCGAGGCACGACACGGCTCTGAGATCCCGCGATTTCCGCGCGAGAGTTGACATGCCGCGCGCGCTGTAGATCGTCCCGACTCCCGGCCGCGGTAAATCGTCGTTGTCGGTCGTTGTGTCAGTGACAGTCGCGCGTGCGACCGCATCGTCCAGCGTTCGCCGCATCGTCTCGGCGTCATTGTCGCCGCCGTTGTAGTGGTGGTGGTGTCGGTGGTGGTCATCGTCGTCGTCGTTGTCGTCGTCGTCGTGGTGGTCATCGTCGTCGTCGTCGTCGTTGTCGTCGACGTGGTGGTCATCGTCGTCGTCGTCGTCGTCGTCGTCGTGGTGGTCGTGGCCGTTGTCGTCGTGGTGGTCGTGGCCGTCGTCGTCGTGGTGGTCGTGGCCGTCGTCGTCGTGGTGGTCATGGCCGTCGTCGTCGTCGTCGTCGGCGCGTCGAGGAATCGGCGCGAGGACGCCGTCGAGTCGGTAAAATGGTCGCGCTCCACCGCGAGCTTTTCTAACCCCCCTGTCGCTATTTATCGCTCCTCCGCGAGAAACGCGGCTTGGTTAGGTTGCTCGAGGGTCCGCGCTGATCCTATGGCACCGGAACGCCGTCACGCGTATTCCCCGTGGTTGCCCGCGTTGACAATGTGACGTGCCGTTGGGGAGTTTACGATTTGGTTAACCTCTGTATTCACGTGCCTAAATTGTTTTATGGAATAGGTAAAACAATTATTTTTTAATAATGTTTTGCATAAAAATTTTAAATAAATTTTTATATTTTTCTCTTAAAAAACAATTATTAAAATGTATCCTATCATTTTTCAGGATTAGATGTACGTATATGTATTGAAAATGCAGTGTGGCGGATTAGCCCCGGGGGGTGGCGGTTCAACCCCGGCATTTTTGAGATTTCAATTTTTCCACCGTTGTCGTTTTTGCTCTATACCGGTTAAACAAAGCAACATAGATAAAAATTTCCTATATAAATTTTGTAGCTAAAGGTTCACTCTTTACAGTGGTATACCAGATTTAACTAAAATTATTTATTTTTTTGTTAAAAATCGGCACCGAAAAAAAACTGGCGGTTTAGTCCCGGTCTCCCCTACTGGTGAAAGATTTGTTGGGGAGAGAAAAGGGGGAAGAAAGAGTGTTGTGTGTGTGTGTGTGTGCGCGTGCGTGCGTGCGCGCGCGCGGGTGCGGGTGTGCGCGTGTGTGCGCGGGTGCGTGTGTGCGTGCGCGGGTTCGGGTGCGTGTACGTGTGTGTGTGTGTGTATGTATGTGCGCGGGTGCGAGTGCGGGTGTGTGCGTGTGTGCGCGGGTGCGGGTGTATGTGTGCGCGTGTGTGCGCTGGTGCGGGTGTATGTGTGCGCGTGTGTGTGCGTGTGTGCGTGCGCGGGTGCGGGTGCGTGTGCGTGTGTATGTGTGCGGGTGCGGGTGCGCGCGTGTGTGCGCGGGTGCGGGTGTATGTGTGCGCGTGTGTGTGCGCAGGTGCGTGTGTGTGTGCGTGTGTGTGCCTGCGTGCGTGTGTGTGTGCGTGCGTGCGTGCGTGGGTGCGGGTGCGGGTGCGGGTGCGGGTGCGGGTGCGGGTGCGGGTGCGGGTGCGGGTGCGGGTGCGGGTGCGGGTGCGGGTGCGGGTGCGGGTGCGGGTGCGGGTAAGGGTAAGGGTAAGGGTAAGGGTAAGGGTGCGTGTGCGGGTACGGGTGTGTGCGCGCGTGCGCGTGTGTGCGAGCGTGCACACACCCGCACACACGCGCACACACACGCGCACACCCGCACACACCCGTACCCGCACACGCACCCGCAATCGCGCACGCACACATGCACACAAACACGCACACAAAACACTCTTTCTTCCCTCTTTTCCCTCTCCCCAACAAATCTTTCACCAGTACATTTTATGATATAGCATATATCTCATCCGAATTTCTGTAAATACACCACGTTTATGCTCAATTTTCAAGGTGTTCCCCAAGCACCACGAACTTTTTATTAGCTTTATCGTATTCAGGAGATCAAGATCTACAAAAAACACTATTTCTTTTACTTACACCTTTTTGGGCGAAATTCGTCCCTTTTTTAACATCCTCCTTTTTTGCACTTTATTTAACTTACCAAAATATATTTAAATCAGTTCTGCGACCGCATTTTAATGGTATACTTTTTCTCTTTCTTTGATGTTATACTTTTGCTCTTTCTTTAAATGTTTATTTCAATTTTCACAGATTTTCCGCTATTTTTCTAGATTATCTAAAAATCTAGACGTGATGGAGCAAAACGGTTTACAAATTCGGATTCAGTGACCCAAAATCTATAAGAAACACCTACTCTGATCCCAGTTGCTTTTCAAAAAAAAATTTTTGTGGTCCTGTGTTATTGGTCATTGCGTAGATATAGGATTGTTGTCTTCGTCTTTGTGTTATTCGTGATAAGGGTGTCGCGAGGGATTTCGAAATCGCGTCGACGTTACCTGCGAACATCGCGAGCGACCGACCAACGCCATTAGTGCGTCGCATTTCTTGCAAGCGAGATCAAGCGCGCCCGGCAGGGCGCCGCCCCGTAAATTCTGAGACTACTTGTCGATTCCCGTCTCGCGATACAAATTAATTACTTTGCGTCATTAGTGATAAGTTAGATTTAAGTTGTTTCCGCGATAAATCGGTTCGTCAACCTCTCTTTCATAGCGTTATATTGCCGTCATTTCGGCTCCGGACATCGCCTAAATTCAAGTTTCCTTTTCGGCGTATTACTCACTTGTAATTTGGTTTTGATTTCCTCCGATTTGTTTATTTTTTCGTGTGATCTATCATTCATCGACAATTTCAGATTCTTTTCTGTAAATTCTCTACTTACCCGAATAAACAGACTTGTTTATTCTCCATTATTCAAAATTTACTACGCTGATTATTTACTTTTATTTTAATAAACGAAACCTATTGTTCATTGAATATCTAGCGATTTGTGTGGACTTATTTTGTGTTCGTTCGACGAAACTGCGCCGCCCGGCCTCTACCCTGCCCCTCTGCCGTTAGGTCGAGCTGGCTGGCCCCTCGTGCGACAGGCTTTAGCCCAGTCAAATTAAGATTTTTGGATGAAAAAATTGCCGGCAAGCTGGAAATTGGTATACAGGTTCATTTTAGTGTTCTTTTAAACATACTAAAAGTCCCCATACATAGAGCGTGAGCCGGCTGCGCCATCTTGAAAAAAAGAGTACAAAAATGGGTTTTTTGCGAATAACTCGGAAATTATTAGTTTCGCGGGAAAGAACATTCAGAGCGAAAATGTAGCTGATAAAATTCCTCGCAATTTGGTTTTTTGTAGAACTTCGTACGACCATTAGTTCCCGAGATAGATTTTTTTGAAACATCGGCCAAATGAGGAAAGAGCTGTTTCTTCGAGCGTTTTTTCAAAATATCTCAGTTCTGGCTGTCCGAAAGTAAAAAATGCATACAATGAAAGTGAAAGAGAATTAAATTACCTACAAAATGCATATTTATGTTATACCGCGCGACTAATATTTCTGGAAATATTACGGTTTAAATGAAATTTTGACTTTCGGAAATTATGAGAATAAATATTTCCTCGCAATATAAGTCGGAAATGGGTAGTCCTACGTAAAAAATTGTTAAAATCAAATAGAAAGGTTATTAAATTTTCATTATTTTGGTTTTTGACCGATTTGCATACGATTAATAGTATTTTTGATATCCGTAAAAGAAACGGTTTTTAGGTACACTTCTCAAAATGGCGGACTTCCGAGTTATCTTTTTTAAAAAAATACACATGTTTCTTGAAGTTTATTAAATTATCTTTAAAATGATTTTTTATTTGACCTTCTGTGATGAATACTTCCAGAGATATAGCCTTTTAAATATTTGTTTATGTTAAAAATTTCTTAATAATTTATAGTTTTTTTTACAAAACATGACATAAAAATACTTTAGAAAAAATAATATCGACATTTTTTCAAAAGTTTATATGCATATGTATGTGATCCTGCAGTGGAACCGGTTTTGAAATGAAAGTTTTTAAAGAATTGTCATTTCAATTATGCCTTTCTTAAGAGTTTTTGTAAAAAAATGGGGTTTGCCACACTTTTTTGTAATTTTCTCAGTTTCTATGAGAGATACGTACAAAATGCTTCAGACCAAATTTGAAGCTTATAAAATTTCTTGAAAAACAGTATATTTGGCATTAATATGTGACCAACAATTATACCAAAAACAGATGCTAGAATAATGTTGCTCTTTTTTCCTCAGTTTACCGTAGGGGAGACCGGGGCCTAACCGTCAGTTTTTTTTCGGTGCCGATTTTTAACAAGAAAATAAATAATTTTAGTTAAATGTGGTATACCACTGTAAAGAGTGAACCTTTAACTACAAAATTTATATAGGAAATTTTTATCTACGTCGCTTTGTTTAACCGGTATAGAGCAAAAACGACAACGGTGGAAAAATTGAAATCTCAAAAATGCCGGGGTTTAACCGTCACCCCCCCCGGGGTTTATCCGTCACACTGCATTTTTAATACATATACATACATCTAATCCTGAAAAATAATAGGATACATTTTAATAATTGTTTTTTAAGAGAAAAATATAAAAATTTATTAAAAAATAATTGTTTTACCTATTCCATAAAACATTTTAGGCACGTGAATACAGATCCTGACAAGCGCACGCATGTGTTGTGTGCCCTACGCTCGCACGCAATGCACTGTTTCCCATATGCTCTGTTTATTGTCAACTTCTTTGAGCACACGCAGCACGTATTATCCAAGTCTTCGTCAGAATCCGATTGCTGCTGCTTCCTTGATTTCGATTTACGCCCACTGCTCGTCGAAGGCTGCGGTTCTGTTTGTGTGGCATTTTTTTTATTTTATCTTTTCTCACCGCAAGAACTGCCTTCTTGAGTTGCTCCTTGTCGACGGGAATCGACGGCGTCCTCGCGCCGATTCCTCGACGCGCCGACGACGACACGTCGTCGGAATCGCTCCGTCAGGACCCAGGGATTCTATGATTTACGTCGCTTTGTACGGAGCAACGACGACGACGACGACGACGACGGCCACGACCATCACCACCACCACCACCACCACCACGACGACGACGACGACGATGACGACGACGACGATGACCACCACCGACACCACCACCACTACAACGGCGGCGACAATGACGCCGAGACGATGCGGCGAACGCTGGACGATGCGGTCGCACGCGCGACTGTCACTGACACAACGACCAACAACGACGATTTACCGCGGCCGGGAGTCGGGACGATCTACCACGCGCGCGGCATGTCAACTCTCGCGCGGAAATCACGGGATCTCAGAGCCGTGCCGTGCCTCGCCGTACCTCGCCGACGTGCCGTGAGCGCGAGCGATCTCGAAAACAACGGTCCGCCATCTTTTCGGTCGGCCAAAACACCCGTTTTGCGACGATACGTGCGTACCATTTCCCTCCTCTACAAACTGTAGAACCTCTACAACTAATAATAATAAATAATAATAATCCTAAAAAATAATACAATAACTATTATTACATATTATATCAATATTATGTACGATGTAATATGTGTGCGTGCGCGGGAAGCTTACTTTCATTGTACTACACAAGCGCATACGCATGCCGGCACGCACACATATTACATCATACATAATATTTATATAATATGTAATAATAGTTATTGTATTATTTTTTTAGGATTATTATTATTATTATTATTATTATTGTATTTTATTATATTTACGTTTTGACATTAATATTTCTTTATGAATTTTATTTTAGGTTATGTACGCAGTTTTTTATGTTTTTATTGGTTTAATTATTAGTATATCAACAATAAATATGCATCCCTTACTTGCACTGTGTGCTCGCCTCTGCATATGAAACAGACATTTGTTGCGGCCACTTTCGACGCCCTATATCTCGAATACTACCCGTCTTAAAAATTTAACCCAAAGACCAGCGGGAAGCTTACATCATGTATAATGAGATTTGAAACTTACGCCGACCGCAAAAATTTCGAAATACATTTTTTCGACAATATTTAAATTATTAAAAATTACGGTAAACTGAGGAAAAAAGAGCAACATTATTCTAGCATCTGTTGTTGGTATAATTGTTGGTCACATATTAATGCCGAATATACTGTTTTTCAGGAAATTTTATAAGCTTCAAATTTGGTCTGAAGCATTTTGTACGTATCTCTCATAGAAACTGAGAAAATTACAAAAAAGTGTGGCAAACCCCATTTTTTTACGAAAACTCTTAAGAAAGGCATAATTGAAATGACAATTTTTTAAAAACTTTCATTTTAAAACCGGTTCCACTGCAGGATCACATACATATGCAGATAAACTTTTGAAAAAATGTCGATATTATTTTTTCTAAAGTAATTTTATGTCATGTTTTGTAAAAAAAACTATAAATTATTAAGAAATTTTTAACATAAACAAATATTTAAAAGGCTATATCTCTGGAAGTATTCATCACAGAAGGTCAAATAAAAAATCATTTTAAAGATAATTTAATAAACTTCAAGAAACATGTGTATTTTTTTAAAAAAGATAACTCGGAAGTCCGCCATTTTGAGAAGTGTACCTAAAAACCGTTTCTTTTACGGATATCAAAAATACTATTAATCGTATGCAAATCGGTCAAAAACCAAAATAATGAAAATTTAATAACCTTTCTATTTGATTTTAACAATTTTTTACGTAGGACTACCCATTTCCGACTTATATTGCGAGGAAATATTTATTCTCATAATTTCCGAAAGTCAAAATTTCATTTAAACCGTAATATTTCCAGAAATATTAGTCGCGCGGTATAACATAAATATGCATTTTGTAGGTAATTTAATTCTCTTTCACTTTCATTGTATGCATTTTTTACTTTCGGACAGCCAGAACTGAGATATTTTGAAAAAACGCTCGAAGAAACAGCTCTTTCCTCATTTGGCCGATGTTTCAAAAAAATCTATCTCGGGAACTAATGGTCGTACGAAGTTCTACAAAAAACCAAATTGCGAGGAATTTTATCAGCTACATTTTCGCTCTGAATGTTCTTTCCCGCGAAACTAATAATTTCCGAGTTATTCGCAAAAAACCCATTTTTGTACTCTTTTTTTCAAGATGGCGCAGCCGGCTCACGCTCTATGTATGGGGACTTTTAGTATGTTTAAAAGAACACTAAAATGAACCTGTATACCAATTTCCAGCTTGCCGGCAATTTTTTCATCCAAAAATCTTAATTTGACTGGGCTACTTTGGTTCTTGCGACTTCGCGTTATAGTTATCGAAAATTTAGTGGACGCGAGGGCATCGCGTCTGGCGCCAATCGGATTTAATTTAGAACTGCCTGACTCGCGCGAGGGATTATTCCGAGAGGCCTATCACCCGACTCTCCTAGCGTTCCTTTGCTCCGGCCGAAAAAGCCGTGACAATATATACATAGAAAGAGAGGGAGAGGGAGAGGGAGAGGGAGAGGGAGAAGGAGAGGGAGAGGGAGAGACTAATTTAAAGATTGAATATTAATTATTAAACTTAATATTGATTAATAAATAATTTAATTTTAAAGTCAAATATTTTAAATTGGAGTGTTGGGGCTCTGTTGGAAATCTACACATAAAGGAAAACGGGCTAATTACGAGCCATTCGCTGTTGATGTTGCGTAAATACTTATTCTTTATTTAATATTTTTTGTACGTTTTGGTCCCTATTCGGACCATCTTCAGCGTTTGTGTGTGATAAGATGTGTTTATTCTATGACCAACGCTACCGCCCACGAATGACGAGATATTTATTAATTAAGGAACAAGAAGCTAACTGTTAGCTTCCGACACTCATGACCAACAGTGCTCCTTATGAACTAGAGAGGCTCTATCCTTTAATTAATAAATATCTTGTTATTCGTGGGCAAAAAATATTAAATAAAGAATAAATATTCACGCACCGTCAACAGCGAATGGCTCTTAATTAGCCCGTTTTTCTTCTCAAATATTTTATTATAATATTATAAAATAGTAATGAAAAAGTAACGAATTGTTACTTTCTCAGTAACGATAACGGTAACGAATTATGTTTTACAAGAAGTAACGGTAACGGTAACGCGTTATTTTTATAAGGTAACATTCCCAACTTTGTTTATAATAAAATTATACAGGGTATCCCATTTACCCGACAAACTGCGGGAACATATTCTACAAGTAAAAATAAAAAAAAGTATATAAAATTTGGCTAGAAAAGCTTTATTACAAAATTATAAACACATGTAAAGTTTGACTAGAAAAGCTTTATTAATAAGTTACAATCAAATATTGAAATAGAATATGAAATAGGTTTTCTGATCACCAAGATTTTTTTTACGGGAGGAACCTTCATAGGTCTTCCTGGTCTCCGAGGAGAGACCAAGAAATATGATAGATTTTCATCGGCTGAAACCCGTCTGAGACTTACCTCAGGCGGTTGGGGGCACACCGAGAACTAGCGTTTGCATTACTTCCAGTGTACCACCCGCCCATTCTCATTTTCTTCGTCGGGCATGTCGAATGTTGTTGGACCCTGGTGTTCCAATTTGGGATGCCTTTCTTTTGCGGCGAGTAGAGACGATCAGAGTGATCTTCCCCCTACCCTCTCTCAGTGCTTCCTCGAGTGTTGGTAGAGACGGGGTTGGGACCCAAGATTTCCCGCTTGAGCCCCGGCCCACACGGCCCTTAGGGAGGAAGGAAACACCCAGCTGTGGATCCTTCCTCCCCAGGCATGCACATTATATTAGTTCGAGGGCCAGCCAACGTAGCCGGTCCGCCGCGTGTAGTACTGGAAAAGGGAGGAGGACCGAGGGCCGATTATCTCCTCCCCTATCCGTGTCATTTCCCATTGGATGGTGATGTAGATACGCGGGGGCGACGCTGTCTGCGCGCCCTCGCAGCTCCACCTCCTACTCTCTAAAAGAGATGCCGCTTTTCACCGCGACACTCCATCTTGGCCGCTTCCTTCTGGGACATTACTGTCTCACAGAAGGAGAGGACCGTCCTCCAGGAATCCTCCCTTTCCAGCATCGCCACAATGATGCGTGGAAGCGAGAGGTTTTCGTTAACTTGGTTGACGAGGACACGGCGCTCTTGTACCCACGCTGGGCACACCTCCAGCGTATGCTGTGCCATGTCTCGGTCATCACCACAATAATGATATCGTGTCATGCGCTTTCTTCTGATCCGACACAGGTAGTCTCCAAAGTAACCATGCCCCGTCAACATCTGCATCAGCCGGAATATAAACCCGCCACAGGCTCTGTCCACCCAGGCTTGTAGGGTCATGTGGCCTCGACAGTCCGCAGTCCGGGGGTCCTCAGATCTGCTAGCAGATCCCTTCATTTCACAAGCATGGACCGTCGAGCTGGTCCTTCAGTATCTTGACTATCCTGGCCGATATTTCTACTCTCCTTTTGCGGAGCTCCCGCTTCTGTCAGTACACATCGGCGTGTGATTCAGCGAGGAGCTCCGCAGGGGGCAGCCCGGCCACTGCCATCGTCGCCGCATAGGACGTCCTGTAGCCGCGGGCCATTCTGATAGTCACGCGGCACTGCGACCTGTGTAGCAGGGTAGCAGGACCATGCTGCGGCGGTCGGCCATCAGTCGGCCCGCCCAAACTGGTGCTCCATAAATGGTCACTAACAGGACAGTCCCCGCAGCGGACTCGGCTATTCGGCCCACTAAGGGAGGAGGCGACCCAACAAGATCGCCAACCTGTCCAATGTGGAAGTCAGGCCACCAAAATGTTCCCTGAAGAACCATCCGGGGTCCAGGTTGGGGCCCAGATATTTCATCCAACTTAGACACAGGCTTCACTAACCGCGTCACAGGCCGGAGGGGGAGGCGCTCCCGAGAGTCATCGTTGAAATAGATGACCTAGGTCTTCTGAGGCGCGATCTCCAGGCCCATGGCATGGATGGCGCGCACGACACACGTCACCGCCACTTTGGCTATGGCGGTAGTTTTCCCTCAGTCTATACTCCAAAGATGTCATCTGCATAGCAGCAGAGCCAGCTGTCCGGGGGGGAGGAAGGGCGCAGTAGAGTGCTTGGTCGTACGTGGAGACCCATATTCTAGGGCTAAGCACTGACTTCTATGCTTCCGTGTTTATCATGAAACTCGAGCGTTCTGTCCCGGAAATACTCCCAAAGGGCTCGCATCAAATAGGGAGGGATGCGATGGTACTGCAATCTCATTCCTACCCGATTCCAGGCCAAGGTATTAAACGCGTTGACGATGTCTAACGACACCGCCATCACTTCCTCGCCCTCCTTCAAGGCTTTCTCCAAGAGGGACCTGAGGTGAAGAATTGCGTCAATCGTCGATCGTCCCTCCCGGAATCCGAACTGCTCGTCCTGGAGGCCGGGATCGTCCCGGGACATATGCCGGACAAGACGAGCCGCAATCACACGCTCAAAGAGCTTGCCCACCTCGTTTAACAGGCGTATTGGCTTGTACGCGAAAGGGTGCTTAGCGGCTTTGCCCTTCTTTCAGAGAAGGACCAACTTAGTCCTCCTCCAGACCGAGAGAAAAACTCCTTTCCTCAAGCAGTCGGTGAACAGTTACCTGAGAAATCCGGACAGGTAAGATAAAGCCAGGGCCAACACTTTTCTTGGGATGCCCTCGGGACCGGGGGGTTTTGCCCGCACCGAGCCCCTTGGCGGCAGCCGCCAGCTCTTCCCCGGTGATTCCTATGTCCTCCGTTCACGCGGGTGCGTTTCCATCAGGCAATGGCGGGGGCATTGCCCAGGCGGACTCAAGTCCTTCTCCACGAAGGGGAGAAAAAAGCCCCGAGGATTTTGTCCAGGAATTGGGGATCCAGGGTCTCCGTAATCGAAGTCTCTTCGTCACTACCTTATATCGTCGCCCGCAACGGATTCCAATCCAGAGAGGCTAGCTGCTCATCCTAGGTCCTGGACTTTGGCACACAGATGGCCGTTGTTGTGAGCGCATAACGTTATAATTATTCATTAGTGTAATCCGACCCTAGCGACTAAAGTCAGAGTAAAGAGCACAACTCCTAGAATCTAGAATCTAGCAGATCTCGCAGAATCATCGGGCACGTCTCCAGAGCCTCCTGGCTCAGACGGAGGAGCCGTAAATACTGGGCGAACTTCCCCGTCCACCAGTAGGCCCGGCAAGGTAACCTCCGAAATTGCCAGATTTAACGCCTCTTGATTTTTACATATAGGAAACCTTAAAAAATAATGTTTACAAAGTACAGAAAAAATTTCGCGTAAAGATTTAATGTAACGAATTAATAACTCAATTACTGAGATCCAATAAAAATCTCAGAAAATTTGTATTGTAATAAGTTTATTACATCGATGTCAAGATGATATTGTCACACAAGGACTACATTTTCAAATAGGTTACTAACAGTGTAAGTCGTTTCATTCATATTCTGTACAATGGAAAATTCGTTGTTATCTATATTTCATGTTCTATTTCAATATTTGTTGTTAATGTGATTACTTCTATACTCTGTAAACCTTACGTTTTAAAGTTCTCCATAAATAAAAATCAAGAAACGTTAAATCTGGTGATCTCAGACATCAAAAGATCATTTTTACCTATTTTATGTTTCCGTTTCAATATTTGTTTATAACTTTGTAATAAAGCATTTCTGGCCAAACTTTATTTAACATTTTTTTCTCATTTTTACTTGTAGAATATGCTCTCGCAGTTTGTTGGGTAAAATTCTGGACCCTGTATATCTACTAAATAAGAAAACATTGTGTCGCCAATTATAAATAATAAATATTTATTGATACTTATTGTTAGATCGTACCTAACCGCCACGAAGGAGATGGAATTTTTAGAAAAAGATCCGACTAAGAAAAGAACATACTCTAGATTATTATATGCTCTATGTTTCTTTCATGCAGTGATTCAAGAACGTCGAAACTATGGTTCTCAAGGTTGGAATATTCGATACGGTTCGTAATGCATTTATTTGCTGATAGAAAGTTGATATATTGTCTACTATTAGATAATTGTGCATTTTCTTACATAAACGTTTTCTTTCTTTCTAGATTTCAATGAATCCGACTTGCAAATATCCGCGCAACAACTTGAATTGTTCGTCCAAAATTACGAACACATGCCATTTGATGCAATTACATATCTTATCGGCGAATGCAATTATGGAGGTAGAGTGACAGATGAGAGGGATAGAAGATGTCTAATTACTATTTTGAAGGACTTTTTTAACCCAGACGTAATCACGAATCTGAATTATTCTTTCGTGGATGTTGATTCAGAATACACCATTCCAAAAAAGTATTTACCGTATAAAATATCTTAAAACACGTGATCTTAATTTTAAGGGGTTTTCCTAGTGTGACAGGGCCTAAAATAGAGTGATTTTTGGGAAATTTTGAAAGAAAAACGACAAAACCAATCGATTTACAACTTTTCGTACATATTTTACTATATTTTAAGAGTGCATACAAATTTTTTCAAGATCAAATATCTGTTATTAACTCCGTGCCAGCCATCCTACTGAAGCACCTCGAAAAAAAAATTTGTGGACGGTGACCACGATTGCAGCCGTTATAGTTATCCGAAACAAAAAGGCAAAAGGATTCTTAATTTGCTTGAATGTGGCTATCGTCTGAACCAGAATCATGAAAAAATAATGATAATCGCTATAATTTTTTAAATTTTCAATATTTTTTCATGATTCTAGTTCAGACGATAGCCACACTCAAGCATATTAAGAATCCTTTTGCCTTTTTGTTTCAGATAATTACAACGGCTGCAATCGTGGTCACCGTCCACAAATTTTTTTTTCGAGGCGCTCCAACAGGATGGCTGGCACGGACTTAATAACATATATTTGATCTTGAAAAAATTTGTATGCACTCTTAAAATATAGTAAAATATGTAGGAAAAGTTGTAAATCGATTGGTTTTGTCGTTTTCCATTCAAAATTTCCCAAAAATCACCCTATTTTAGGCCCTGTCACACTAGGGAAACCCCTTAAATAGATAAATAGATTGATAGAATATTTTATTGTACCCCTTAGAGTTACATCTAAAGTATGCAACAAAATACAAAAAAATAAGCACATACAGATTTAACGCCTTTTGATTTTTACTTATGGGGAACTTTAAAAAATAAAGTTTATGGAGTACAGAAATGACTTTGCGTGAAGATTTAATGCAACGAATTAATAATTCAATTACTGAGATGCAACAAAATTCTCAGGAAATTTGTATTGTAATAAGTTCCGTATTACATTAATGTCAAGGTGGTACTGTCGGGCAAGGACGACATTTTGAAATGCGTTACTAATTGTGTTACTACGTTGTTTCATTCATATTCTGTACAATGGAAAATCCGTTACCTATATTTCATGTTCTATTTCAATATTTGTTGTTAATATGATCACTTCTGTACTGTAAACCTTATTTTTTAAAGTTCCCTATAAGTAAAAATCAAGAGGCGATCTCAGAGGTTACAGGACCGTTTTTACCTATTTCATGTTCCGTTTCAATATTTGTTTATAACGTTATAATAAAGCATTTTTAGCCAAATGACATATAACATATAACATTCTATGTAACATTTTTTTATTTTTACTTGTAGAATATGCTCCCGCAGTTTGTCGAATAAAACCCGGGATACCCTGTATATGCAGTCATATAATCTGTACAAACACAAAACATCCACGGACCTTCATACACACAAATATAGACTACCTTTCAAAAGTTTGGAAGCATTATTTTTTTAAGAAAAAAGTTAATATAAAAAAATGTCATATGAGGAATTTTACTATCTGACTTAACTATTAAACACAGCATTATTTGTTTCTAATCATTTTCCAAGGAAGTATTTTATTTAAAGAATTTTACCGAGTAAATATGCTATGCCATTGTTCTGTTATGAAAAAAAAACAAGTTTTCACAGTTTGAGTAAAATATAAGAATTGTTATTTTCATATTTATTATAAAAATATGTTTTTCTTAAAGAAGTAGTGCTTCCAAACTTTTGAACGGTAGTGTATGTATACATATGCGGACAATTAGCACACAAGTGCAAACTCGTACAGACAAACGTATAAACAGTCTTATAAACAAGTCTTTCAAATGTCTATAATTCAAAAACTAATCTGAAAGTTGTTGAGATTCTTATCAGGGACACAAGAATTACAACATATTGCAAATTTAAGCAAATTGACTGAAAATGTGGTTTTTTTCCCATATAACTCGTGCGGGATCTTTTATTAAACTAGACATTACAGACGCGCGTTTCGCGCGCGCTATTTAGCTTTAACATGATGCTATTACTATTACACTATTAACTCCTTGATACACACAACTGTCAAAATATACGATGACAGCTGCTCATGAAGTAAGTGCAGCGAGAGAACCAATCGGCATCGCGGAAAAGCGACAACAATAAACTTCGATAGATTCGAGTATCGACTTTACATGCCTTTTTTAGATATGACTAGCACGCAGCGCGCGCTAACGCGCGCGCCATCCATGTCTATATATTTCCTGTTATATATTTTTTTAAATATTTATCCCATTCCACTATTTTTCTCCCTGTTAATTCATTCCGTTTTCTCCTCTACTATACTAATATCTAACCGTCACCACCTCCCAATCCTTTTCCCTCTTTGCTTACTTCACGTACCTATCTCTCTCATATTTTGTTTTTTTTTCTTCTTATTTCTCATATAAGACTTATTACACTCTAATTTTTTCGTCCGGTACCTCTTTCTTTCTCCCCTTCCTTAGTTCCCATCTTTCTTTTTTCCTCTTTACTCTTCAAATTCATTATTCCATTATCCGTCATTTTCTTTTCCTTCTTCTGTTCTTCCTAACTCTTCACTATCTCTTCTTCTATCCTTCCACTTAGAATCTCCTTACACTTTCAATGTTTTCCACCACCATCCTTCTTATTTCGAGTGGCCTGCACTTGAACACGATACATTTGGACACCGTTCATTTGGACACGGTGCATTTGGACACCGTTCGTTTGGACACGGTGCATTTGGACACCGTTCATTTGGACACGATCAATTAGACACCGTTTATTTGGACACGGTTCATTTGGACACCGTTCATTTGGACACCGTTCATTTGGACACCGTTCATTTGGACACCGTTCATTTGGACACCGTTCATTTGGACACCGTTCATTTGGACACCGTTCATTTGGACACCGTTCATTTGGACACCGTTCATTTGGACACTGCGCATTTGGACACCGTAAAAAATACGACCTGTGCAGTTGGACACCGTAAAAAATGCGGCCTGTGCAGTTGGACACCAAAATGCGCGATCTGTGCAGATGGACACGAAAATGCGCGACTTGTGCAGTTGGACACCGAAATGCGCGACCTGTGCAGATGGACACGAAAATGCGCGACCTGTGCAGATGGACACGAAAATGCGCGGCCTGTGCAGTTGGACACGAAAATGCGCGACTTGTGCAGTTGGACACCGAAATGCGCGACCTGTGCAGATGGACACGAAAATGCGTGACTTGTGCAGTTGGACACCGAAATGCGCGACCTGTGCAGATGGACACAAAAATGCGCGACTTGTGCAGTTGGACATCGAAATGCGCGACTTGTGCAGTTGGACATCGAAATGCGCGACTTGTGCAGTTGGACACCGAAATGCGCAACCTGTGCAGATGGATACGAAAATGCGCGACCTGTGCAGATGGACACGAAAATGCGCGGCCTGTGCAGTTGGACACCAAAATGCGCGACCAGTGCAGATGGACACGAAAATGATAGACAAATTAATCATAAATTATGTCAATATTATTGCATCCCTACTCGTCAATATATCCTATATAATACATCAAAGTACATGCGTGGGCGGGGGGGCTTTGCTTCCCTGCACCACCCATAGACACGCCTTTGGCCCGGGTAGGAAATGTACCTCGCTGTAAGCGTGAGCGGGGGGTTCGCCCCCCCACCCCCCCGCACGCGCGTTTCGGTGTCCAACTGCACAGGCCGCGCATTTTCGTGTCCATCTGCACAGGTCGCGCATTTTGGTGTCCAACTGCACAAGTCGCGCATTTCGGTGTCCAACTGCACAAGTCGCGCATTTTCGTGTCCAACTGCACAGGCCGCGCATTTTCGTGTCCATCTGCACAGGTCGCGCATTTTCGTGTCCATCTGCACAGATCGCGCATTTCGGTGTCCAACTGCACAAGTCGCGCATTTTCGTGTCCATCTGCACAGGTCGCGCATTTCGGTGTCCAACTGCACAAGTCGTGCATTTTCGTGTCCATCACAGGTCGCGCATTTTGGTATCCAACTGCACAAGTCGCGCATTTTCGTGTCCAACTGCACAAGTCGCGCATTTTCGTGTCCATCTGCATAGATCGCGCATTTCGGTGTCCAACTGCACAAGTCGCGCATTTTCGTGTCCATCTGCACAGGTCGCGCATTTCAGTGTCCAACTGCACAAGTCGCACATTTTCGTGTCCATCTTCACAGGTCGCGCATTTTCGTGTCCATCTGTACAGGTCGCGCGTTTTGGTGTCCAACTGCACAAGTCGCGCATTTTCGTGTCCATTTGCACAGATCGCGCATTTTGGTGTCCAACTGCACAGGCCGCATTTTTTACGGTGTCCAACTGCACAGGCCGTATTTTTTACGGTGTCCAAATGCGCCGTGTCCAAATAAACGGTGTCCAAATGAACCGTGTCCAAAAAACGGTGTCTAATTGATCGTGTCCAAATGATCGTGTCCAAATGATCGTGTCCAAATGATCGTGTCCAAATGAACGGTGTCCAATTAATCGTGTCCAAATGACCGTGTCCAAATAAACGGTGTCCAAATGTACCGTGTCCAAGTGCACCTATCCCTTTATTTCCACCATCCCTATAATTTTCCCTATTTTTTCTCTTCATTTACTAAAAGATAGTCTATTACAATCTTACCTTCTCTTTTGTATGTCCACTTTTCTTTCTCATTTTCCGTCACATTCCGTTAAATAAATTATTATTATTTTTAGATAATTAAATTAATTTAGATAATTAAATCGATTCGATTTGATTCCGGGAAGGAAAGGGTTTTAATGTTTCAACAATAGTTTCAAGTCCGACAAAAAATCGGCGCGCAGTTAAATAAGTTGGAAAAATATATGTATACATACACACAGAAATTAATATTAGGCTGTCAAAGATCTAAGCTTGGACTATATGGCATTTTATTCTAATTTGATTATATATCGTAACGGTCCTATGTCTCTTATTATTATTATTATCATTATTATTATCATTATTATCACTATCACTATCCCTATCCCTATCCCTATCCCTATCCCTATCCCTATCCCTATCCCTATCCCTATCCCTATCCCTATCCCTATCCCTATCCCTATCCCTATCCCTATCCCTATCCCTATCCCTATCCCTATCCCTATCCCTATCCCTATCCCTATCCCTATCCCTATCCCTATCCCTATCCCTATCCCTATCCCTATCCCTATCCCTATCCCTATCCCTATCCCTATCCCTATCCCTATCCCTATCCCTATCCCTATCCCTATCCCTATCCCTATCCCTATCCCTATCCCTATCCCTATCCCTATCCCTATCCCTATCCCTATCCCTATCCCTATCCCTATCCCTATCCCTATCCCTATCCCTATCCCTATCCCTATCCCTATCCCTATCCCTATCCCTATCCCTATCCCTATCCCTATCCCTATCCCTATCCCTATCCCTATCCCTATCCCTATCCCTATCCCTATCCCTATCCCTATCCCTATCCCTATCCCTATCCCTATCCCTATCCCTATCCCTATCCCTATCCCTATCCCTATCCCTATCCCTATCCCTATCCCTATCACTATCACTATCACTATCACTATCACTATCACTATTATTATTTTTTATAATAATTTTATTTTATTGCTAACTATAAGTAGGGGAGACCGGGGCGAAGTCGACCGGATTTTTTCGGTGCCGATTTTTAACAACAAAATAAATCATTTTCGTGAAATATAGTATACCATTGTAAAGAGTGAACTCTTGGCTACAAAATTTATATAGGCATTTTTAGTCTACGTTGCTTTGTTCAACCGGTATAGAGTAAAAACGACAAAGATGCAAAAATCGAAAAGTCAAAATTCCCAAGGCGGATTCGTTATACCCCCGGGGCGGATTCGTGTCTTCATTCTCGGACTGGATTTTAAATAAAGATACATAATTTTGATTATAAAAAATAATAGAATACACTTTATTCATTGTTTTTTAGTATAAAAATAATAATTTCATGAAGAAGATCAATTTTCTTTTTCGCTATCAATGTCACTGAAACAGTTAAAGCATTTAAAAACAGAGTCTGACGAGCGCACGCACTCGTTGTGTGCCTTACGCCTGCACGAAATGCACTGTTTTTTATCGGCTCTGTCTATTATGTCCGAGCGTACGCAGCACATATTATTTACCTTTCTTGATTTTTTTCGCCCACTGCTCGTCGAAGGCTGCGGTTCTAATTGCGTGACATTTTTTTTGGGCCGGCCTCTCTTTCTCGGCGTAGTGGTCGATTTTGTCGTTGATTTCCTTGATTTCTCTTTCTTCCGCTTCGACTCCGCCTGCTCAGTCGCCAATTCCTTCATTTCAGGCGAGTCAGTAAGGACGGCGGTCGTCCTTCGTTTTCGTCCTTTACGGAATCCTTTCGAATCGAATACTTTCAAGCGTCGCGCTTAAGTTCCGTGTATCATTACGACGGGACATGGAAGAATCCGTGAAATCGAATTCATTTTTATTCTGTTCGGCTGCGTCAGGTTCGGTTGATGTATCCGGATCGGCTGATGTATCCGGATCGGCTGATGTATCCGGATCGTGCGTTAAGATTGGCTTCTTCGGGACCAGCAGAAGTAGAAGGGTTTTCCCTATCCGTAACGCTACTCGGCAAAAATTCGTATTCCTGGAAAATGTCCGGGTTGAATGGAGAAATTCCAGTGCATTCAAATCCGGATACAATATTTTGATACGTTACGGCAAGTGGCAGTGCCTTAGTCACGATTCCAGGGATGTCATATATCGTCATGGTCCTACCAGGATTCCACGTCATCCAGTTATCGCATTGTGTGTGTATACATTTTTTTAACGGGCCATAGACGGTTCGATCCAGTGGTTGCAGCTTGTGCGAGCAATGCGGCGGTAATGATAGAACAATAATTCCATTCGTTTTACAATAGTCGAGACCAGCGATGGACAAATGTGATTCGTGATTGTCGAGTATCAATAAAACTGGAGCGTCGAAGGAAGCACGCACATGGAACTAAAAGAACTGTAAAAATTTGACAAAATGTTCCGCGTTCATCCAGCCACTTGGATTCGCTTCACCTCTACAGCCTTGCGGTCCGCCGTTAAGAAAATGCTCCTTGACAGTTTTACGAGAAAAAATAAAGAAAGGAGGTAGAGAATACCCGGTCGCTGATACCGCCATCGCCAAAGTTACAAGAGTTCCTCGTTCTGCAGATGTCACTCGCCCGATTTGTTTCACTCCTCGACGCCCGACGACTTTGTTCGGTGTTTGAACGGTTGTTATTCCGGTCCATATTCCATATGCACTGAACCGGGAAATGATATTTATCCATTAGAGATTTTAACAGTGTAAAGAACCTTTCTACATTTGTTCGATTGAAACTGGTGGCACGTGCTAAACTCGTCGCTTCCGGTTTGCATATGGATAATGTTCGATGTCGTTTGAGAAAGCCGGTTAGCCAGTCTTCAGCGGCCATGCGAGCGGCTTCCCACGATGCTGGTATCTTCAGATTCAATTTTTTGGCGAATTCAAAGGCTAAACCACGGGTTTCTTTCGCAGATATGCCAAAGTACATGTCGTTGCAATGTAATAAGTATTCCACCAAAGTAGCTTAACTTTCAGAGTTCATAACCTGCAATTTAAAATTAAGACGTTGCATGAATATGAACTTGGCTGAGCAGAGTGCATGCTGCTAAACTCAAAAAATTATTTTACGTTATTCACCGTGAATCCTCCGCGATGTCGTACGGCCACGTCATCCAAATGTGCTATATTATTATCATTCTTTCTCAGCCAGTCGGCCAACGTAGATCTCGGGACGCCAAATTCTTTTGCGGCTACTCTTACACTAATATTGTGTTTCTTTACCGCAAGAACTGCCTTCTTAAGCTGCTCCTTGTCGACGGCAGCCGTTTTGCGATGGTACGTGCGTACCATTTTCCTGCAATTGAGAAATACAATGACGCATTTGCAACGAAAAATAGAGTGAAACCACCAGACCGAGTCCGCCCCGGTGGCTCGTGATCGATTTCGCCCCGAACACAAGTTTCAGGTTTGGTCGCTTATAAAATAATAGAAATCAATGAAAATAAAAAAACTACACTGGATTCGTGTTCAGCATGCATTACTCTTTAGAATCACTTACTTTGAGATTTGGAGAGACAATAATACTGAAGGTATTACAAACTTTCGACGCGGAAGAAATTTTACTTTCGACCTGCGAAAACACGTTTGCTTCGATAACAATCACAACATGGCACGTAATCTCACTAAACTCCGTTGGTCACGTGGGCACCATAAGCCGCCTTTACACTATTAATGGCGAGTTCACACAACATACAGATTTCGAGATAATTGAAAATAGATTCCGCCCCGTGTCCGACTTCGCCCCGGTCTCCCCTACCTATATTGTATGTATATTTTTTAAATTTTTCCTAATATACATATTTTTTTAAATTACAAAAAATGTAAAAAATACTACAGTATAATAAAATAAAATAATAATGCTATAACTGCAATATATATAAATAAGATCTAATTAATATTTACTGATTTATGCAATCTAAATTCAAATCAATTTCAATCTGACAATCCAAATTAAAATTAATAATGAGAGAGAAATCACAATAAAACCAAATACTTCTCTGAAATATTTATGCAAAATTAATATTACTTTTTTACCTTTTCATAACATTAAATAAGAGATTTATAATACTATAGGATTAGTAAACAAATAAATTACTAATAAATTATTAATTATTAATAGATAAAATCCATATTTTTTAATGTAAAAATGTGTGCAAATTAGAAACTTGCACATTGCTTCCTCATCATTACAGATCGCTACCATTGCTACTATTTTATTTCGCTCACAAACCTCCTCTTGTAAGAAAGCTTGTGTTTTATTTGATGCATAATTATTAGTATTTATTAGTTTAGCTTCCTCATAGAGGAAGCTTTATGAGCGAAATAAAATAGGAGCAATGGTAGCGATCTGTAATGATGAGAAAGCAATGTGCAAGTTTCTAATTTGCACACTTTTTTAAATTTTAATTTAACCGTTTTATGAATTGATAGAGGGTCAGCTTAGTAGCACAAGTGCGGTTTTACAATCGACGCAATGTCAAATCGATGTTGACTTTGGGAGTTCAGGCTACATAGGCAAAAAATCGGTTATCCCTTCACTAATTCTCGCCAAATTCAATACCAACCTTCCTTAAATGACTTTCTTTAATGATACTTTATATAAAATTACATATATAACTCATACGCTTTTTAGGCAAAAATCGGTAACTTCTTCAACGATCTTTGCCAAAACTCTATCCATAAAAAAAATTCAGCTTGACATCTCAAAATTTGCGGAAATTAGAGCAATCACATAGATTTTTTTAAACAAAAATTGGTAACCCCTTTATTATTAGCAATTTTTTTAATTTTATTATATTCTATAGTCTCTTCTACCCCTATTTCAAACATAATTCATTAAGATTTGGTTGATTAGTTCTTGAGTTATGTATAAATGTGTACATACACACATACACACACACACACACGCACGCACGCACGCACACATACGGACATTTTTTTAATGCGATTTTCCGACGTATTCGAACATAAGGACACATTGGTATCGAAAACTAAAAAACCAATTTTTTCTTCGGTTTTTCTATCTCTATTTAATATGTTATAATTTAAAATTTGGTTGATTAGACCTAGCTTTATACGCAATCAAAGGTCCATATACGAGGTTTACGAAAACAAAGCTTCCTCTATGAGGAAGCAAAAACATAACTTTAGATTAGATTATGACATAAGAACTTATAAAGTAGAATCTTCTCGATCATTGTATTCGCTCGCTCGCTCTCTCCCTCTCTTATTAATCAATCACATATTATTTTATTTTTCAGACTTCCTTGTACTTTTTCAATCTTTTTCATTCTTACTCATTTTCTCTCATTCTGTCTCATTTTGTTTTATTTTGTTTAATTCACTCTCAGTTACCCCGCGAAAAACGATCTAATATGAATCTAACTAAAATCATATTAAATCATATTAAATTTGGGTAAAATTCAAATTAAACCCAGATTTTATATTAAAATTATATTTGTTTAAATACAGTTTTAATTTGCACTTATTAAAATCAGTTATGTAGATTAAATATGATCCACAATAAAATAGGGCTTTAATTTACATTTAATTAGATCACTTATGTGGATCATATAACACTGCGAATCAAATATGGTTTTAATTTGTATTTAATAAGATAACTTATGTGGATTATATATGATCCAGAACCATACATGATGCAGAATATTTATATATAAGACTTTAATAAAAAGTTAATGTGTTCTGTATGCGACTTTTTTCGACTCGATTCAATTGCGGCTTTAACCCAAATTTGGTTCTAATTTGATTCTTATTAAAACGTATTTTTGTTTAAATAATATTTGCGGTAAAATTTGTTTCCTTATTTGTCAAACTTAACAAATATTTGATTCAAATTAAAAAGTTAGACCAATGTTGAATATTAATTTGATTTTAGAAAAATTATGAAAAGTTAATAATTGGAAAATTAAGTATAGGTTAAATTTCATATTTTATAGACTTTTATTACAATACAGTAGTATATGTTGTTATTAATTTTTTGTTGAAGATTTTTACAAAAAGATAATTATACGGTATACAAAATAATTTGTGTCTATAACAAGCTGTGGATTCTGTCACAATCTACGTCTGTGTTAACAAAATATAAATTTGAAATAATTGGAGCATATTGAGCAATTTAAAGCTGGACAGAATAATACAAAAGATCTGGGAATGAACCAGCAGTGTATTTCAGTCCGCTATATATAGGGGAGACCGGGGCTAAACCGCCAGTTTTTTTTCGGAGCCGATTTTTAACAACAAAATAAATAATTGAAGTTAAATGTGGTATACCACTGTAAAGAGTGAACCTTTAGCTACAAAATTTATTAAGGAAATTTTTATCTACGTCGCTTTGTTTAACCGGTATAGAACAAAAACGACAACGGTGCAAAAATTGAAATCTCAAAAATGCCGGGGTTGAACCGCCACCCCCCCGGGGTTTATCCGCCACACTGCATTTTCAATACATATACGTACATGTAATCCTGAAAAATGATAGGATACATTTTAATAATTGTTTTTTAAGAGAAAAATATAAAAATTTATTAAAAATTTTTATGCAAAACATTAAAAAATAATTGTTTTACCTATTCCATAAAACAATTTAGGAACGTGAATACAGAGGTTAACCAAATCGTAAACTCCCCAACGGCACGTCACATTGTCAACGCGGGCAACCACGGGGAATACGCGTGACGGCGTTCCGGTGCCATAGGATCAGCGCGGACCCTCGAGCAACCTAACCAAGCCGCGTTTCTCGCGGGGGAGCGATAAATAGCGACAGGGGGGTTAGAAAAGCTCGCGGTGGAGCGCGACCATTTTACCGACTCGACGGCGTCCTCGCGCCGATTCCTCGACGCGCCGCCGACGACGACGACGACGGCCATGACCACCACGACGACGACGGCCACGACCACCACGACGACGACGGCCACGACCACCACGACGACAACGGCCACGACCACCACCACGACGACGACGACGACGACGATGACCACCACCGACACCACCACCACTACAACGGCGGCGACAATGACGCCGAGACGATGCGGCGAACGCTGGACGATGCGGTCGCACGCGCGACTGTCACTGACACAACGACCAACAACGACGATTTACCGCGGCCGGGAGTCGGGACGATCTACAGCGCGCGCGGCATGTCAACTCTCGCGCGGAAATCGCGGGATCTTAGAGCCGTGCCGTGCCTCGCCGTACCTCGCCGACGTGCCGTGAGCGTAAGCGATCTCGAAAACAACGGTCAGCCATCTTTTCGGTCGGCCAAAACACCCAAAAACACCCGTTTTGCGACGATACGTGCGTACCATTTCCCTCCTACACAAACTGACGCACGTGCAAGGGAAGACAGAATCACGCTCGAGGGAAACCTAACCTGAAATCGCCGTGAGCTGAAGTCGTGCGCCCGGCGCGCCACAGTGACGAGACTGGCGGACCAACCCCGGGTGCTTACTGGCGGATAAGCCCCAAACATAAGTTTCAGGTTTGATCGCCCACGAAATATTAGACATCAACGATAATGAAAAAACTACACTGGATTCGTGTTCAGCATGCATTACTCTTTATAATCACGTACCGCGAGATTTGGAGAGCAAATATTATTGCAGATATTACAATATTTCCACGCGCAGAAAATTTCACTTTCACCTTCCGAAAACACGTTTGCCCTCGTAAAAATCATAACACGGCAGGTAACCTGCCGAAACTCCGTTGGTCACATGGGTACCATAAGCAGCGTTTACAATGTTAATAGCGAGTTCGCACAATATACAGGTTCCGAGATATTTGATTTGGCGGTTCAACCCCGCTGGCGGTTTAGCCCCGGTCTCCCCTACATAAGATTAAAGTTATACAAAGCCGCAGTAGATAATTACTACCACATATTATAAAAAGAAATGAAAAGAAATAACAGAGTGTAGCAAAATAAATGGTATAATTAAATGGTTTTCTAAGATAGCACTCAAAGTTCCCAACTACTACATTGAATAAAGATATTTTCAATGTTACAAATACTAAAGATACAATAAAAGAATGCGCTAAATCTACAGGTTTGTTTCAAACTTATTTGGAAAAAGGCATACGAAATTACCTACTCTCACAACCTTTAACAGGTTGATGATCTACATGTCAACAATAATTAATTCAGCTGTACTTATTACAGGTATAATGTGAGTCAGTTTTATACGGCTTTCTTCATGGTAAAATATTTTAGAGTGCTCTACCTGAAACAATTGAATGACAGCATACGAATACTTCACATCTGTTTCTTTTTCGCAGGAGACAAAAAATCTAATTTCTCCATAACCACAGACATTATTTGCACTTTTAAATTGTATTGTGTAGTTGTTGCGCTTCTTTTCCATAGAATATATCAGTGAAGTGTAACAATCTCTTTTCTTTTTGGCACGAGCAAAGACGGCAACACTTTTAACAATGCCATTACTCATCAACAGAGAACGCTCTTCACGTGAAAAAATAAAAGCAGCATGCTCATTTAAGAGTTCAAAGTCATCATGATGCAATGTGTCACTGTTGGGCCCCCTCACTTTGTTTTTCAAAATTTGGATTTCACACGCAACTCTTAATTTCATGATTAATTCTTTACTTCTGTTTTTTGTGCCATGGATAAGTCTCTTCAAAACACCATTGTAGTTTTCAAAGATGAAGGCTGATGTAGCTCACAACGGGCCCCATCTTCTAACACATAAAGGCAGATGCAACAACTGATGAACGCTTATTGTGTAGTCCTTTAAACGATATAAAATGCCAATGTCTCTGACGAACATCTTGATCATAATTTCAGCCATATTAATTTCGCTCTCAGAAATTTCCTCCTTTAGAAGTAAATATATTGCTTGCACAAAGAGACACCAGTGTTGCACATATATATTCGGCAGAAATTCAGAGATAATTGGGAGAGAGTAGCACAAAAGCCACATGCGAAAAATACTTGCTTTCCAGTGAGAAATGTCAGATACTTACATTGGCAATCTCCCAACAGTGTCAGGTGGTTTTATGTCCTCTAGTAACTTATCAATTGCATACTCATTTGCATTAATGTTCCATGGCCCTGGCTCATACAACCACAAGTTCAAAAATATTTTCACTACACAGAGACAGACAGTGTGCATATACTCAGCCACTAGAAAAGTAGACATGTCCAAACGAGGAATTCTTGCAACTGTAGATGGCCCTTTTACCCCTTTGACCGGTAATCCTTTACATGCTTTTCTTGCTTGAGATTTCATTCTATTAACCTCACGGAGTTTAGCACTGTCCTCACGAAATACAAATGCACGCCTTCTCCTAATTTTCTTGTTACCTGCTAGTCTGGCTTGTTGCTCTTGCAAAGTTAGAGGAACCGTTACAGATCTTTGTTCGCAATAGTTGCACGCATATTTAGAATTCGAAGCAGTGCTATTTTGAATATCTGCTTGTGCGGGACCATCTGCACATGCTGCGGGCGCAATAATTTTGCATTTTACATGTTGTCTGTTGACTTTGTCATACCACTCCACACAACCAAGTTCTAAACGTTTTAATGTATCAACAAAAGGTCTTAACAGAGTACTCATTGGGGGCTTCTCAACATCACACCATGCTGCGCAAACTACCATATAACTAGTCCTTAAATGTGGAGGAACCTCACAGATAATACATTGAACTGGCCATAAACTAGCTTTAGACTTACTTATTTGAACACCGTCAGTGTTAAACATTAGTGTCACAGTACACTGATCATTAATATGAACCCGTTTATACTCACTACTATTACAAATGTCTCTAATATTTCTTGAAGGACAAGTTTGTATCATACTTTTATATCGTTCAAATAAATGCGTTTTTCAAGCAAAAAAACGGACCGAATTAAGTTATACACCCAATAATATGTCATCATCAGAATTATTTTCACCCAAAGTATCACTGCTTGAATCATTCCACGTATCAACATCACTGGAAGTACTTGAATTACTGCCATTCTCACTACTTACTACTAATGGAACAATAGAGGACAGGTGACTATTATCTTCATTATTATTGTCAAAATCATGCACTGCTTCTTCCAATAATTCATTTGGTACAACAGAACTCTCCACTTTTTGGAGGTTTGTTACAAACTCTTGGCTTTCTTCTTCTTCCTTTTCAAAGTTATATAATAACAATAATAATGATGATGATGATGATGATACGAAAACACACACATACACAATACTAATATAAAAAAAATAAATACCTGCAGTTCATTTAAGAAACTTGGATACTGCAATAATTTGCTTGGTATAACTTTCCATGTCCGCTGCTTTTTGAAGGGCGGGCTAGCATCTGGAGAACGCGATGATGAAGAAGCTGATTCTGATGTTGATGAGTAAGCTAATTCTGATGTTGATGAGGAATGATCAGAAGTTATCGAGAATGTTACAGAAGAATTTCTTGATAGAGAAGTTTCAGATGAAGTGTCTGGTGATTGACTTGTCGAATGAGATAATGGTGGCCATTTGTGTGAACGCTGCAAAAAAAAATTACTTAAATACCGGGGTTGGGTATAAGTAACTAGTTAAAAAAATAAAACAAGAAATTTCGTCGGCCTAACTGGCAGTAAAGTTAAATAGTTTAAAAATTTTTTATTACGAAAAAATATTTCATATCGGAAAGACGTTATATATCATGGTCGATTTTATAATTGTTATTGCGATAAAATATTACCACAGCCCCAGTGGTCGAATTGGCACGACACCCGCACGGTATACGGGAGGTTCCAGGTTCAAACCCTGGCTGGGGTAATATTTTTTCGCAATAAAAAATTTTTAAACTATTTAACTTTACTGCCAGTTAGGCCGACGAAATTTCTTGTTTTATTATTTGATCACTAGCGAAGAATTATTTTATTAGTTAAAAAAAGTTAAAAATTAAATAATACGGTTAAAAAGTTATTTAAAAACTTTATACTTAACTTAATTAATTTTAAATGAGTTAATTTTTAACTTTAACTTATAGCTATTTTTAAAACACATAAACTTTATTAACTGTTCTTTAAGGTAAAAATTTATCTATATAAAAGAAAAGGATTATAAAAAATGGGAATTATGTATATATATATATATATATATATATATATATATATATATATATAAAATTCCCACATAAAAATAATATTTTTTTGTTATGTGAACTTACTTTACAAATAAAATACTAAATTTATTAGATGATTTATATAATAATTTGTTTGAGTAATCCCGCAACTTAAAAAAATTATAGCTTTTTAATTTAATATAATGCTTTTCAACTTATCAACTTTAAATTTAACTCAAATTAATTTAATGTTAATGTAATTTTTAACTGAGTTGGTTTTTTATTCATGTAACTTTTAACGTACTAAATAAATTTTATGAGCCATTAACTTTAACTTAACTTACAAGGGAACGGTCGGGGGTGTCCGAGACCGATTTGGATGCGCTTTGGATATGTTGTTGAGCATCAAAAAATATTAGACTCGTATTTTTTTTTTGCGGCTTATCTCGACGTTTATTGGTCGAAAAAACCCGATTTAGAACCTACCCGATTTGGATGCGCTTTGAATATGTTGTTGAGCATCAAAAAACATTAGACACGTGGTTTTTTTTGCGGCGTATCTCGACGTTTAGGGGTTGAAACAACCCCTCGAAAATAACGGATTTTATAGTTTTTAGCGAATATCTTCGAAAATATAAGGCGTATGAAAAAAAGTTTGGTACAAAAGGTTTATGGCTTTTTGTGCTCTTTACAATGGCGTAATCAGATTTTTCAAATTTGTCACATTTTTTAATTTAACCCCACCCTCACCTATTATTTTTGCCAAATATAACAATTTTTCCAACGCAAATTTAAGAGCGTCAAATGCCAAATACATCCATGTGTATTTTTATTATGATACCATTATTAGATTTTTGGCAAGACGAGATGATATGTGGTATAGGCGTCGCGCTGTAGGTAGGTGTTGCGTTATTTCTGTTCAAGTTGCGCCGTACGCTTAAAAATTTCCATTTCAACTCCGGGATGACCGAAAGCGCTGATGCGAAGGCCAGCGCAAGGCTATTTCGAGAGTCCTGGACTAGCAACGGAATGTAGACTCCGATATTATAAATACCACCGCCGAATTATAAGATCGAGCGGGCAGTCGCAAATTTGAACGTGCGTCACATTAACCGCTACAATAATACACTATCCCAATTATAACTCCGGGACAACCGAAAGCGCTGATGCGAAGGTCAGCACTAGGCGCTGACAGCGAGGAGTTTACGCTATTTCGATAGCGTTAGCACGAAAATAAATAAGCAGGAAGTCCGGAAGGTTATATGGAGTAGGGGAAAGCCTTCGCGCGTTCTGAAGGAAGGCACGGACGGACGGCAGATAGATTTGAGTCGCTGAGCGAGAAGTACATAACATAATTTGGAGAGAGAGAGAGAGGTGAATAGTTGAAAGCAGTGAAAGTTGCAGAAAGTAGCATTATTACATTGTATGGATTAAACTTCATTCTGAAAGATATTAAAATTGTACGATTAAACGAACTTACCTGTAAGTGAAGTTCTATTGTAATTGTATGTAGCGCCTCTTCCGAAGAGATCACCCTGTAGTACCCGCCTCTCCATGCCAATGTTACCACAGGTTAAAAGTAAAATAAAACTTTTCCCCGCTACGATGGCGCTCCTGCGACGCGTTTCGTGCTTCATTTCTTCAAAGTGCTGCCGTAATTCTTAGGGGCTAAGGTCTCTTAGCTATGGGTGGGTGGGAAGTGATCTCTTCGGAAGAGGCGCTACATACAATTACGATAGAACTTCACTTACAGGTAAGTTCGTTTAATCGTACAATTGTATTTCGCGCCTCTTCCTCAAGATCACCCTGTAGACGTTTAAAGCCTATTACGGCAGAAGTGCGTTTATTTTTTCTTTATTTATTTATTTATTTTTTAAATGTATGTATATATATATATATTTTTTTTTTTTTTTTTTTAGCAGGGAGTTATATTTCTAATGCTTTCTAATGCTTACTGTTCTAGAATTGCCCTTGCAAATACTTCTTTTTCTTCTCTCACTCTTAGGTTGTAGACCTTGGCGAATGTCTCTGAAGCTATGGTCCAACCTGCTGTCTTCTTAATTGTATCTATGCTGACGCCGCTCCTTTTTGCCGCCGAGGTCGAAGCGTGGCGCGTACTGTATGCTGAAAAGGTCTTCGTATCTACTCCGCTTATCGTTAGTGTTGACTTAACCCAGCGGCTTAGGGTCTGCGTTGATACAGCCTTGTAAGGCTTTTTGAACGAAATAAAGAGGCTTGTACATCTGCCTCGCAATTCTCGAGTTCGTTCCATATACGCTTCCAGTGTGGATGCCACGCAGATATCTCTATTCTGAGGGTAGAACGGAATTATTAACGTTGGTTGTTCTCTTCCTGGACGCGAAGTTTTGATCCTCGCTGGAATCTTTATCTCGATTAAGTTTCTTGCTTTTTCGATATTCCGCACATCTATGAGTGCTAAGGTCTGAAATCTGTGACCTGTTATTAGAGCGAGTAGCGTGACGAGCTTCAATGAAAGTTTTTCTAGGTCTAACTCGTTGTTCGGTGTCCATTTTTCCAAAAAATTTATCACGATCCTTGGGTCCCAAGTTGAGTTGTACTTTGGTCTCGGTGGTCGTTTCTTCGAGACGCCTCTGCAAAACTTTTTTACCCTGTCGTCTTGGCCGATTTCCGGTCCCAATATAAATGCGATAGCCGAGCGATAGCTATTTATCGTCCCGTACGACGCTCCAGTGTGAAATTCTCTTGAAAGGAAACTTAAAATATTCGGGATTGAAATCGTGAAGGCGTCGATGTGGTTCTCTTGACAATAAGACCACCATTTTTTGTAAGCCGTTTCGTACTGACGTACGGACGAATCGCTTAAGGACGAAACTGCTATGTCCAAGGAGTCTTCTGGTATTCCTTTTAGTGCGAGGGCTTGCCGCATGATATTCCGGCTACCAGGGTAAGGCGCCTCCATAAGGGATGTGGATCCCTACACGAAGAGAGTAAAAGATGCATATCTGGTTTGAAATAAATCGGTTCCGATTCAAACATGTCCATACAAAGTGGGTACCACGCTTGTGATGGCCAATGAGGGACAACTATTACGCCTCGAGCCCGATCAGATTGGATCTTTCTCAACATCTTTAGAATTACTGAGAAAGGAGGGAATGCGTAAAAATAATATGCTTGCCAATTGACTGTGAATGCATCGATAGTCAACGCATTTGGATCTTTCCGCCAAGAGACATAACGCGCACATTTTGCGTTTATTCTGCTCGCGAAAAGGTCAATCTCGGGTTTTCCGAACACCCGACATATCTCGTTGAACGCATATCCCGACAGACTAAACTCTGTTTCGTGTTCTCTTCTTCTTAATTCTAAGTCAGCTATCGTATTTTCTTCCGAACGGATATAGGAAGCAAAGATCCACAGATTTCTTTGCTCGCACCAGATCCAAATATCCTTAGCGAGTTTACTAAGGTTTTTGTACCGCGTGCCACCCATCCGATTAATATACGCAATAGCTGTCGTATTATCGATCCTCAATAGTACGTTACAATCTCTCAAATCTTTCGCGAAACATTTAAGCCCAAAGAACGCCGCGAGAAGCTCCAAGTAATTAATCTGGTGTTTCCTATCTTCCTCATCCCAATGTCCGTAGGATTTCTCATCTTCACAGCTTACACCCCAGCCTGATTGGGACGCGTCTGAGAAAATCTCCGTTTTGTAATTTTCTATCTCAATAGGATTATTTGCCGACATGATGTTTGATTTCCACCAAACTAGATCCTCTCTAATATTATTTGATAGGATCATTGTCTTTTCAAAATTGTCGTTATTCGCTATCAATGCTAGCCTTGCGCTGGCCTTCGCATCAGCGCTTTCGGTCATCCCGGAGTTGAAATGGAAATTTTTAAGCGTACGGCGCAACTTGAACAGAAATAACGCAACACCTACCTACAGCGCGACGCCTATACCACATATCATCTCGTCTTGCCAAAAATCTAATAATGGTATCATAATAAAAATACACATGGATGTATTTGGCATTTGACGCTCTTAAATTTGCGTTGGAAAAATTGTTATATTTGGCAAAAATAATAGGTGGGGGTGGGGTTAAATTAAAAAATGTGACAAATTTGAAAAATCTGATTACGCCATTGTAAAGAGCACAAAAAGCCATAAACCTTTTGTACCAAACTTTTTTTCATACGCCTTATATTTTCGAAGATATTCGCTAAAAACTATAAAATCCGTTATTTTCGAGGGGTTGTTTCAACCCCTAAACGTCGAGATACGCCGCAAAAAAAAACACGTGTCTAATGTTTTTTGATGCTCAACAACATATTCAAAGCGCATCCAAATCGGGTAGGTTCTAAATCGGGTTTTTTCGACCAATAAACGTCGAGATAAGCCGCAAAAAAAAAAATACGAGTCTAATATTTTTTGATGCTCAACAACATATCCAAAGCGCATCCAAATCGGTCTCGGACACCCCCGACCGTTCCCTTGTTAGTTTAAAAATTAAATATATTAGCTTACCCGACTCTGTTAAATATACACAATCCATGTAAATTAAGGCAGCAATAATGAAATGAAGCGACGCGAGTCTCCAACACAGTAATCCAAAATGCGATCACTAACACATTAAAATTTAGTTTGATACAAGTTTGGTTTAGCTGCATACAGAACCTATATCACCCAAAAAGAATTAAGGTATAAAATGGCATACACAAAGAGGATATATATTTTATTTAAGTAGATATTATTTAACTAGATATGTCTATATATAAATGTTTATTCCTCCTCTTTCATTTATATCGGTAAATATGAAATTTAAGGGTAAACACGCACTCATAACCTATTCTATCATTACGGAGTATATTAATCTTTCATCAACTTACCTTTACAAAATATAATTATATGACAGAGCTTGTAAAGAGATCGAGTTTCAATATCACTCTGTGACATGACCGTTATTGTACAAGTACAGACAATTGAGCCTTATTGTTTGTTGCCAACATTTAGATAGCGATAATAAATCTGATGGACAAATATTTTAAAGGATAGTTGCGATAATTTGTTCAAACTGTGCGGTCACGCTGCGCTTGTTGAACGGTTAAGGGGATCCTATAGTGGAGGCCGAACTTCCTCGACGTCGGTAATGTCAACATTTCTAATCATGTTTTCAATGTTATATATCTATATCTGTCCTTGTCTAACGAGAGGCATCTGTCCTTGTTCGATTGCTGCGCCATCTCTCGCTACACGCAATACTGCTTATCCTATCAACCTGAATGTGCTTTTGCTTAATAAAACTTTATTAGAGAAAATCTTTTTTTCTAGGCGTTGAATCTTAGTTCTATTTCATCGACATATAGTATGGACTACGCGATCCCTATATGAAAGCCTTCAAAAAGTGTCCGGTAGAGTTGACCTCTACCTCGTTCCCTCTTTGTCTGTACGCACTGGATAGAAAAAGACAGCTTGACCTCTACCAGTCGCTATCTCTTTTCTTCCACCGGTGAGTCGCCGGTCATTATTTTCTATACCTGTGCGCAGTCCATACTATATGTCGATGTTCTATTTACACAATATTGTTTCTACATGTTGTCCCTAGTCCGCCTGGGTGTTATTTTAAATATATAAACTGCAGTATTTTTGTTATTGTCGTCAGATGACAGCTGTATGTGCCCAAATTAGTAAAATTTTTAATTTTTTTTTGTTCCCGATATGAAATCGTCTGTCGCGGACCAGATTTTTGTGCGTACTTTAATTCTGTAAAAGAATTTTGCAATTCTGTAAAGCCAATTCAAAGATTTCTTAAAATAAAAAAATGTCGGTAACTACTGCCACTATAGGATCCCCTTAAGGGTCGACAGGAGTCATTTATTACTTGAATCGTAAAATCCGTATTATGGCCAAAATAATGAGAAAATCGCACCTTAACTATGATTTCTCATTATTTTGGCCATAATACGGATTTTACGATTCTAGTAATAAATGACTCCTGGGGGTCAATCATGTATTAATGTGAAATGTGGAAAGTGAAAAGTTTTATATGACTATCTCTTTCTATTTAACATCAATAGAAAGAGAGATTTTTCATTTTTCACGTTTCCACCCTAGGGGAAAAGATTCATGATTGACCCCCTGTCGACCCTTAATGGTTATAGCGAATCCGCAAATGCGTGCGGAAGTGCATTCATAAGTGCACTCATTAGCATAACATGGTTGACTTAGGTAATTCGAGAAAGTTTGACTCATGATTTGACCGTTTCATATCAAATGTGCCGACCGGTTTAGAATTGAGAAAATCGGTATCAGTATCATCTGTAGAGGTTTGCTGCAATTAATAGTTTTAGTAAGGCTCTAAAAATGTGAGTAAAATTGCGTCCAACATTTTGTATCCAAACATATGTGAAAAGTTGAAAACAAAACCTTTCAAGAAACCTTATTGCGTAGACGTCAATACGCTTTTCGGTCTCGCGATTAATCTAAAAAATTTTTATAATTAATTGCAACGTAGCCAGTCATTTAAAAAGCAGAGAAAACCAGACCGAAAAGCGTATTGACGTTTACGAAAAGGTTATGTTGGATACAAAATGTCGGACGCGATTATACCTCCCTTTTTAGAGCTCTAGTTTTAGTTCGTGCATAGCGACCGCTTAAAAGAAATTGAACTGTAGTGATTACAATATGAGTGATACCGATAAATGGTTTGTACTGGAGGAAGAGGATGAAATGTCATTCTCCACCGTACATCAAAGTGATGTTATCTACGACGAGAAGACAGTGAAAGTGGGTGATAGCGTATATTTTTTTTACAATAAGAAGGAATTTCTTGGACAAGTGTGCCTGATCAGTGGTAAGTTAATTATTCAGTATAAAATAGATTCATGCCGGCGCGATGATCAACTTTGTAACGGTTATTTTTGTTGTTATGGAACCACTTTTTGAAGTGAAACTTCTTTAGGCACGGTAGTGAGTTCGATTCGCGACACGAAATCACGAATTTCGCGACACGAAAAGTATAACGAAAATTCGACCAATAGGCGTACGGCATCGGCGAGACGGCTCCTTCTTTTGGCACGGTAGTAAGTTCGATTTTGCGACACGAAAAAGCGACACGAATTTTGGGAAACAAAAAGTGTAACAAAAATTCGACCAACAGGCGTACGGCATTGGCGAGACGGGTAGAGCGAGGACTGCGTCTTCTTCTTTTGGCACGGTAGTAGGTTCGATTTTGCGACACGACACGAAAAAGCGACACGAATTTCGTGATACGAAAAGTGTAACGAAAATTCGACCAATAGGCGTACGGCATTGGCGAGACGGCTCCTTCTTTTGGCACGGTAGTAAGTTCGATTTTGCGACACGGAAAAGCGACACGAATTTCGCGACACGAAAAGTGTAACGAAAATTCGACCAATAGGCGTACGGCATTGGCGAGACAGCTCCTTCTTTTGGCACGGTAGTAAGTTCGATTTTGCGACACGGAAAAGCGACACTAATTTCGCGACACGAAAAGTGTAACGAAAATTCGACCAATAGGCGTACAGCATCGGCGAGACGGCTCCTTCTTTTGGCACGGTAGTAAGCTCGATTTTGCGACACGGAAAAGCGACACGAATTTCGCGACACGAAAAGTGTAACGAAAATTCGACCAATAGGCGTACGGCATTGGCGAGACAGCTCCTTCTTTTGGCACGGTAGTAAGTTCGATTTTGCGACACGGAAAAGCGACACTAATTTCGCGACACGAAAAGTGTAACGAAAATTCGACCAATAGGCGTACAGCATCGGCGAGACGGCTCCTTCTTTTGGCACGGTAGTAAGTTCGATTTTGCGACACGGAAAAACGACACGAATTTCGCGACACGAAAAGTGTAACGAAAATTCGACCAATAGGCGTACGGCGTTGGCGAGAGGGCTCCTTCTTTTGGCACGGTAGTAAGTTCGATTTTGCGACACGAAAAAGCGACACGAATTTTGGGAAACGAAAAGTTTAACGAAAATTCGACCAACAGGTACGGCATTGGCGAGACGGGTAGAGCGAGGACTGCGTCTTCTTCTTTTGGCACGGTAGTAGGTTCAATTTTACGACACGACACGAAAAAACGACACGAATTTTTGGAAGCGAAAAGTGTATCGAAAATTCGACCAATAGGCGTACGGCATTGGCAAAAGAGCTCTTTCTTTTGGCACGGTAGTAATTTCGATTTTGCGACACGAAACTCAAAAGTGTAACGAAAATTCGACCAATAGGCGTACGAAATAAAACTTCTTTGGCACGGTAGTAAGTTCGATTGTGCGACACGAAATAACGTCACGAAATAGTGTCAACAAAAATTCGACCAACAGGCGTACAAAGTGAAACTCATTTTGGATCGGTAAGTAAATTAGATTTTGCGACTCGAAAACGCGTCACGAAAATTCGATCAGGCGTACGGCACTGGCGAGACGGATATAGTGAGAACTGCGTGTAACTACATTTTCGAGTTACGCCCGCGGCTTGGAGTGACTTAATTCCGTTGTATTGTTTTTATATTAATTTCAGAAAAGTTATAGCAAAGCCTTGCCTTCAGAAGTTTCACTTCTAAAGCGTGTGGCGACCACGCGTTCATTTTTACAAATTATTACTCTACATTCTAAATTACCACTATTTATTATATATACTAGACACTGAAATGTATTGTCTTCTGTGTCTGGTGTGAATGAGTAGTAGTACTTTCATGTATAGTTCCTAAAATGAAAAGATTCCAGCAAAAGCAGAAATAGCAGTTACAAAATTACTTCGCAAGTCGCTAATTGGTACACTTTTCGTTCATTTCATGGTTATTTTAATTATAAGTTTTTATGCTTTTCGACAGACGATCATGAACAGTGTGTAAAGGAAGCCAGAAGGCTTAATAATTTAAGAAAGAAAGAGTCGCGACAAGCTAATGATGGTCGTTGCTCATTCCATGCCGAGCCTAAGAAAGAAAGGAAAGCTGCTGCTAAAGCCAAATCAACTATGACCAATATAAAAAGCAATCAGAAACAGATATTGAAGCCTAGCCAAGCAGAAAAAAAGGCTCGTTCAAAGAAGGCAAGTTGTTGCTATTATATTTGACTACTATTAGTCAGTAATCCTGTTTCATATATTTGAAATGTTTTTTCTTCTTTTTTGTTAGTACTGAAAATGTATAGGAAATTTTGCAGTTAGAGATTAATATTCTAACAGTTTACTAGAGTAACTACCTATTCATCTTACAATTAGAGCTAATGGAATCACTCTAATAATGACTTAACAGCTGTTTATATACTGATTAAATATTGCTTTTTTTTTAATGAAAACATGAGAAAGTAAAAAAAATTAAGACTGGAACTTTTTCAGTTCAGATCGAAAATTTGTGTCGACTCTAAGAGCATCTCTGCTCTGTTAAAGCAGCACCACGATTTTTGGCCTCCCTGTAGCTTAGCTTGTTTGATTCGTCGTATTGGAATGATCGAGATACATATGGAAAATCTTAGTTGTAAAATATGGATCGAATGATCTGGGGGTCGATTGTGAATCTTAAACTAATGTAAAAATTACAAAAATGAACAAATTTGCTAGATTTCGACAAATAAAATCGTTGATACTCTAGTGAATTTTTTTATTTTTGTATTTTTGTATTTTTTACCTCGTTTCAAGATATGTAATCGAGCTCCTGAACTGAAAAGCAATTGATCTTAGTTATTTTAACTTTGTCATGTTTTTACTAAATAAAAAACTAACATCCAACTAATGCGGCTGTTAAGTAAGCCATCAACAGAGATTAACTCACAAATAAACGGTGAGAGTAATCATCAGTTAAAAGTAAGTAATTTGTTCTCATATGGTTTTGCAGATAACCAAAGACAAAGAAAGGATTGAATTAAAAGAGAAAATGGAGAAACTGGTCAATAAACGACTCCTGGAGAAGGATGATGATGATTTTGTGAGTATAATGAGCTGTATCAGAGATTGATGCAATGAGCCTCCCGTGAAATTTTTGCCCTTTATTATCTTCTTAGGGTAAGAAAACTATAACAATTAAGAGGGCCAATACGTTATCTGTTCAGCTTCATGAGGAATCTGTAGATAATGATAAGGAAGTGGAGGTAAGTCGCGCTGTTAGTTACGATTCATCAAAGTGATAAAACTTTATATTCACCGCTGTTTTAAAATTTTTTATTCTGTCAGGAAAAGGATTCCAACTCATCAGGAAGTAGAAACAATTGTGGTAGTTCAACTGATAATTCTGGTGATGAAGAAATTGAGAAAAAAAAGGTTAGCGGTATATAATTTTCTTTTAACTTTTCTTGTGATCTCTGAAATATTCTATATACTGTAAAATTATATTTTTTTTGTGTAGTTGATAAGACAACTATCTGCCAAGCTCGATATTAAAATGTTACGAAAACTGGCTAATAAGAATGCTAGTGAAACCACTTCTAGCAAGGCCAGTAGTTCACTTGCCTAATTATTAAATAGTTCATCACATGACTACTTAGGTAAAATCAACTGATTTCATGCATTTGTGTGATTTTTCTATAGATTGTAGAAATTAATTGGTCAATGGAGAAGTCAATTGCTCATTTTTTTTGCTACAGATGCAGAGAATTTATTCGGTAATGGTTCTCATGATTCATCTAACCCTTCCCGAAGCAATGGCCAAGAAGTCAAATCTAATGAACCTGAGAATCTTGGCAATGTCAATAACGGACCCAACAATCTTCCAAACCCATCTATTGTGGATCAGCAGTCCATTAATGCATTTCATGAGGATATGCCTATTAATACGTGTAATGTAAATCCACCCATTAATTATAATCATAAACAAAATGTAGGAAATGGTCAGATCCAAATTTATACCATCACTAATCCAGAAAGAGTAAGTAAAATCAATTCGATTGTCCCAAAATACAAGAGCTGAACAACTTTTGAATATAAAATTTACTGACCCATACTGCCACTTCTAGATCTTTGATAAAAATTTTGTAAGGAATTCAGGAGTGTTTCTATAGTCTAGTGTAAGAGAATGGAAACTTTTTTCAAATGTCACAGCTACTGAATTTTGAGAAAGTTACTAATGTTGTGTTGGCATTTTACAAAAATATTTTAAGAAGAAAAACTAAATATTGTTAATCCTTGCAGGATGTCTGTATTTCTGAAGAAGATCAAATATACTGTACCAAGAAGGCTTATACTAAAGCAGAGGAGTCGAACTGTGCAACAAAGGCTCTTCGAGCTATGTTGGAAGGTGCCTTCACCAAAGACACGTTAATGCGCTGCTCTGTCTCAGGGCTGCCTCCCAGAGGCAAAGGGCAACAAGCTTACACACAGGATCCATCAATGGTCTTAAATGCCCTTCCCATTGAAGGAGTAGATGCCATTATTAGTAAGTAGTGTTGGCATACAGTAATAGAAAAAATTTTTGAATGCTCTTGTTATTGATCTCTTTCCCATCTTTTTCATGCAGATAAAGCCTTGGTTTTGCAAAAAGAAAAGCATATGAGACCAAAGAAGGTACAGTCTGAGTTGCGGTCAACTTTGTCCACCCGTCTATGTAAAATACGTAAGAGGGAGCAAGCGCTATTGCAACAACAGAACCAGAGGCAGTAGATTGACGAAGAGGGCTGTTTCTCACTCGTCCCATTTATAACTTTTTGCTTTTAAGGGATCTAATAAGGTTCCTAGTTTAATATTTGGCATATAGTTCCCTTGTGGACAGACCTTCCATTTTTGTTTTGAAATTTTTTTATATACTTATTTGTCCATAGATTGTATGGAAGCATTATTTTTTATTACTTTAATTGAATTTAATTTACTTATTAGAGGAGATATGTCAAATCAACATACTAATGTGGACGGGAAAAGATTGCAGATATGTCGTGTGCCATTTATCTACGTTTACAAAGTAATCATATTTTAAATGATCATTAAGTTTTATTTTTGAATTTATTTCAAATATTCTATGTGTTGTGTTCATCAACATATATATATTTTACGTATATTGTATATCTTTCTTAAAGAGGATAAAATCTGTGTATGAGGTGGAGCGAGGCGTGATTGTAAGAGGTTTGGGACCGTTCCTCGTGAAAAACGCCTTGTAAACCTTGCGGGGACAAACAATAAAGTACATACATACATACCCAGATAGCCAAACCTGAGCAGCAGATTCCAAGCAGAGTCTGCATTAAATTTTTGGTATCAGAAAGGCAACAAATTGCACGCGGAAACTGCTCTATCAGACGATGTTGTCAAACTGTAGCCAGAAATGCGACAGAGCCTGCTGACAGGCAATGTGAGCAGATTAGCAACAGAAACCGCGCAGAGCCTGCACACATACTTGGCAGCAGATTGACAACAAAGATCGAGCAGAGCCTGCGCGCATGACTTGAAAACAGAGTGGCAGCAAAAACCGAACAGATTCTTAATTAAGAAAGATGCATGGTAGCGCATCTTTCCGTGATAGTTTGCAACGACGCCACTAAGCGGCGCATAATGGTAAGACGAACTCGTAAGTAAATTTCAGTTGAGGGCTAATATAAGCAGGCTTTCTGCGAAGCAAAATCATGATATCCGCGAGACATATCTTTGTCAGCAATACAACGCAAGGCTCAACCAAAATTGCTGCAATGATATAGATATGCAAAATAATATTTTCCTAAGTAAGATGTAAAGTATATTGTGTGTAATGTATATTTTTCAAATATTAAAAAAATCTTTCAAACGTGAAACAATTATTGCTGATTGGGTTAAACATATTTTATTTTTCGAAGCAATATTTCTGATAGAAAGATTTTACAAATATTATTGTATATATTTATTTGCAATTTTTTAAAAATATTTTCGAAAATATTTTTCTGACATAATCTGGCGGACATAGAAAGATTTAAAAAATATTTTTGTGAATTATTTTAATCTTCCTAAAAAATATTTACAAAATATTTTGTGCTGTATGGGTATGGACAAAGTCTGCTCGGTTTTTGCTGCCAATCTGTTCTCAGGTCGAGCGCGCAGGCTCTGCTCGGTTTTTGCTGCCAATCTGCTGCCAGGTTATGTATGCAGGCTCTGCGCGGTTTCTGTTGGCAATCTGCTTACATTGCCTGTCAACAGGCTCTGTCGACAGAACACGAGCTTAATGCGGACACAGATGGCTATGGTTTTGGTGTGGGATTTTGATCAAATTTGCTGCCAATCTGCGCGCATTCTGCTAACATTTTGCTATCTGGGTACATACATACATATATCTTTCTTAAATAAAAGTTTTATTTTTAGATTTTCCCGGGTGGAAATTACAACCTGGCGCTGTATGGGCTCCGGTTAGTTTTCCACGAGTTAATGTGGGCGCTATGATGGAAGACTAGCCTGGGGTTGTACTGGGTGGTAACGGCAATAATGGCCAGCTCCAATATTGGAAAACTATCTAGGCCCTGGCTCGCGGAGCAATGTTGCCCCAAGACAACACTGATTGCCATATCATACTCGCGGCGTGTTGCTTTCGTGCCGCGGTCGTTACCTCCGGCGCCGCTCGAGCAAAAAGCTTTCTAAATCCCCTCGCGGCGTGTTGCTTTCGCGCGGTTGTTACCTCCGGCGCCGCTCGAGCGAGAATTTCTCCAAGTCCAATTCGGTCTTTCGACACCGACTCGTGGCAATGCTGTGTTCGTATAAAGCCCCTTGCACAATAGGCGATAGCGATAGCGATAGCGACAGCGACAAAGTTGCCAACAAAGGTATAGCTTTGTCGGCACCTTTGTCGCTGTCGCTATCGCTATCAATATCGCCTATTGTGCAAGGGGCTTAAGGGGGGAGACTCGTGTAACACGCTAAAAAGTAAGGTAACTTTTGGAATTTTTTTTTGAAGAATCAATGCGACTGATCTTTTTCAAACTTTTAGGGTATTTTATTATACATTTCAAGAGATAAAAAAAATTTTTTTGTTATAAAATAATGATTGTGTTAGGAACTATGGAGGATACGAGGCCGCGGTCTCGTCGCCGGAGTTGTAAATCGGCGGGCGTTATAGCGCCTGTTGTACTCGTCTGAAACAAAAATAAAAAAAATTTTCTTATTCTCTATAAAATTACGTCGTCGATGAACCTAAAAAAGAAGGTAAAAGTGCAAAATTAAGGAAACGGCGGGACTTAAAAGAAACGAAATTTTTTTTTTAAATTGCAACTTTTCTTTTAAGTCCCGCCGTTTCCTTAATTTTGCACTTTTACCTTCTTTTTTAGGTTCATCGACGACGTAATTTTATAGAGAATAAGAAAATTTTTTTTATTTTTGTTTCAGACGAGTACAACAGGCGCTATAACGCCCGCCGATTTACAACTCCGGCGACGAGACCGCGGCCTCGTATCCTCCATAGTTCCTAACACAATCATTATTTTTTAACAAAAAAAATTTTTTTTATCTCTTGAAATGTATAATAAAATACCCTAAAAGTTTGAAAAAGATCCGTCGCATTGATTCTTCAAAAAAAAATTCCAAAAGTTACCTTACTTTTTAGCGTGTTACACGAGTCTCCCCCCTTAAGTTACACGACGGTAGCGATCGACTACGAGCACGAGCGAACGGGAAACGATGCTCCCCGCATCGACTTCGTCGTACGTGCCCCTTTCGTGTGCGTATTCCACAAACGTTTTACACATTCGTACGGACCAAGCGAAACGCGTTTGCACGTCCGTACGTATCGCTCGTGTCACTCGGCTCGCCGAGCGCACCGCACCTCTTATAGTACCCAACCAGCCGGCCGAGCGATCGGCGACGCACGGTCTTACGCACGGTCGCTTACGGGCGCCGGAGGCGAAACCATCGGGACCATCGGGACTTGACCGCTGAGAGCGACGACGACGCGAATTCGATTACCGTACGAGATATCCGGCAGCCAGTCTCGGGGGTCGACGATACGCCACGTTGACGCAAAGCGAGACGAATGACACCATAATTCGGGGTACTTGTAACCGAGAGGCACGAACGCGGTCGTTACCTCCGGCGTGGGCTCTAACGAAAAGTCCTCTCGCGGCGTGTTGCTTCCGCGCCGCGGTCGTTACCTCCGGCGCCGCTCGAGCAAAAAGCTTTCTAAGTCCCCTCGCGACGTGTTGCTTTCGTGCCGCGGTCGTTACCTCCGGCGCCGCTTGAGCAAAAAGTTTTTCAAGTCCCCTCGCGGCGTGTTGCTTTCGCGCGGTTACCTCCGGCGCCGCTCGAGCGAAAATTTTCTAAGTCGACCCAATACATGCCCAGTACTGAGCCGACTCTCGGCCGTAGATCAATATCATTTCTGGCCTTATACACGGTCAGTACTGAGACAAGACTCGCCTCGGAACAGAATATGGTTGCATGGGGGTACTGGTCACCGAGACTGGCACAATACTGATCTAGCGGTTTATCCGTACTGGGGCAGTACCACCCACACACATCAAGTCTTGGCAGCCAATATTGTGCCACTTCTGGGCCATGCGGACAACTCTGGCAGAAGTCCGACATTCGCACATGGGTTATAATCCTGCCTCACTGGCCGGGCGCTAGCTAGCCCCCGGCTGGATTTCCCATCTTGGCACCCCCGCACAATTCTGTCTAGCGCCTAGATGAAATACTAGGCAGCGTCTGGCTAGATTTCTGATACGGGCGTGCCACGACATTCCCCACGGAGCCCAAAATAGAAACTTGGATCGCCCAGACACATTTCCACCCGGGTTACTGGATTTTTTTATTGGATTATAACCCCCTATAATTACAACCATTAAGACCAAATAAGATTGAGTTACAGTCATACATAAATATTATTTGGATCTTATTAGAATTTTATATAATCTGGTTTAAATTTAAATTTAAATTGGTTTAAATTTAACTTATATTTGATCAAATTAATTTTGTATTTATTACCATATTTAATCCACATTTGGCAAATTAAAACCATATTAACTCTGCATTTCCTTAGGTCTGTGCGGCTGATTTTGCATATTTTAACAAAGCAAGGTCCAGTTTAATCCATATATAGATTAAATAAGGTTTGGGTACTTTAATTTGATTTAAATATGACTTATATTTAAATTATAATTGATTTGCATATTCGATCCTAATAAGACTTTTATTGAATTCATATAAGCTTTTAATACGGTTTTAATACAATCGTTTTTTGCGGGACGTTCTTTCACCACTATCTTCATGTAGTCTCCTTCCACTATCTTCATATAGTTTTCTTCATTCTCATCCATTCTGAATCATTTTTCTAATTTTACTGCATTTTACTGCTTTATCTTCTCTCATTCTTCTTTATTCTTACTTGTTCTCACTTATAATGCTTCATTTTCGCTCATTGTCTTCTCTTTATTTCTCTCATTCTTTTTTATCTTCACTGATTCTCTCTGATTTTTATTCATGTCCTATTATTCAATTTTATCTTCATCCATTCCCTTAAATTCATATCCTATCGTCCTAATTCTATCTCTTTTCGCATTTTACATCCATTTTTTCTGATTCTCACTAATTCTCTCGCTCTCGCTCTCGCTCTCCCCCTCTGCCTTTCTCTGCCCCTCTCTGTCCCTCTCTCCCTCTCTCCCTCTGTCTCGCCCTCCATCCATCCCTCCCTCTCCCTCCCTCTGCCACCCTCTGCCTCCATCTCCCTCCCTCTGCCTCCCTCCCTTTCCCTATCTCCCTCTCCCTCCCTTTTCCTCTTCCTCCCTCTCCATCTCCCTTTCCCTCTCCCTCCCCCTCTCTTTTTCTCTCTCTTTTTTTCTTTCTCTTTCCCTCTTCCTCTCTCTTCTTTTCTCTGTCTCTTGGCTCTCCTCTTTCCTTTTTTTATTTTTTCTTCCTTCTATTTTTTTTAACTTTATGATACTTTAATCATAAGGAATAAAAAAATCATATATTACATAAAACACGCTGTAGCCATCTTCAACGTTGATGTGATCATGATTTATAGCATCAGTTATGTCAATTATTGTTTAAAAATTTAAAGAAACATATTTGCTTTTTTTTGTCACACGATCAGTCAACGTAAAAATTTTTTTTTTAATAGGACCGACTTTCGACGCCAAATTGATTTAGTAATTATTAATTTGGCGCCGACTTCAAAGAATTGAAAGGAATTCTTAAAAGTATTATTTCATACCTTTTAAAACTTCTTTATTTTTTAATTTAAAAAATTTTTTTCATTTCTTTTAGAGCTTTTTTGAAATCGGTTTTATTAAAAAAAAAAATTTTTTTTTAATTCATACTTCTTTAGTGAGTTATTCAATTAATACGAATTAAAAATAATAATTTATTATTTGCTTGTAATTATTAAGTATGCATATTTCCTTACTGCTCCGTACCCTGATGTTTTAACGCGATATTTTTGTACTAAAACTTTCCTGGAGGATTGCTCTATAGGACAGTGAAAACCGCATCCGTCCAGTAGTTTCAGAAAAAATCGTGGACATACCCACATACATCATACTCGCCGAATTGAGAACCTTCTTTTTGAAGTCGGTTAAAAATAAATTATATTTAATTTTTTATCATAAAATTAAATTTTACACGTGACTGTTATGTCACATAGAAATTGATATATAAATCTATTTTAAAAAATAGAAGAAACAATTAAAATTTTAAAAATTGCTCAAAAATTTAAAAAAAGATAAAACTGACTTCAAATAAACTCTAAAAAGTAAGAAAAAATTTTAAAAAAAATAAAAAAACTAAATTTTTTCTTACTTTTTAGAGCTTTTTTGAAGTTGGTTTATTAAAATTTTTTATTCTTATTTTTTACTTTTTAGTGCTTTATTCATTTAATATGAATAAAAAATAATAATTTATTAGTTGCTTACTCGGTTGCTTATAATTATTATCGCATATTTCCTTACTGCTCCGTACCCTGATGTACTAACACGATATTTTATGTACTAAAAACCTTCCTGGAAGATTATTCTATAGAACAGTTGAAACCGCATTCAAATCCGTTCAGTAGTTTCAAAGAAAATCATGGACATACCCACATACATACTCGCCGAATTGAGAACCTTCTCTTTGAAGTTGGTTAAAAATATGCTAAGATATCATGGAAAAAATAGTATGATAGGCTTCCTCATAAGAAGAAGCTTTATGAGCGAAATAAAATGTTGATTAAGCAACGTGCAAATTTACAATTTGCGTACTTGAAAATTGTGAGGAAGTAATGTTCAAATTTATAATTTGTACATTTGAAAATTATGAGGAAGCAATGTGCAAGTTTCTACTTGCCCACTTAAAAACTATGAGGAAGCAATGTGCAAGTTTCTACTTGCACACTTTTTATTGTGATAAGCTTTATTGCGACTAATATTTGTTATACTATTACAAAAATCAATTAAATAATTAATGTTTTTATTAAAATGATCCCTACTAATTGCAGATATTTCTTAATTTTTCCATTTTGTTTCATTTTTTTATTTATACATTAGTTTTTTATTTCTACTTTAAAATAATTTTTTAAGTATATAAAAAGTGATTTTATTACTAAAATTATGAAACAATAGTGGCACAAATGAAGTTTTACAATCGACACAATGTTAAATCGATGTTGACTTGAGTAGTTCAGGCTACATGGTCGATATATGGACTTGAGAATATAAGACTGAAGAATATAACAGATTTAGAATTGAATAAATTGCGACTAGTTTGGCGCAATTTTTCTAATTTTATTATATTTTTAAGTCTTTTCTACCCGTATTTCATATATAATTCTTTAAGATTTGGTTGATTCGTTCTTGAGGCATCCTGTCTTTTTATTTAAGAACGTTCAATGAATTTATTCGATCGAAATCTGTAAACAAAACACTATTGCTGCTTAGGTGACGACAAGCGTTTTGAACATTCAAAGGAGTATGAATGTGTTAAGAATTTATGAAACTTGACAAGTATTAGATGAAGTTGTAGTTATTCTTTAATTAAATAAAGATTAAATACTATTCTTTTTAAATTTAACATATCTTTAAGATGCTGTGATGTAATTGTGTCCGAAATTATTTTTCTAATACCAACATTAATGGCTGCTATAATTTTGGTATGATAAGTACGGATCATGCCCCGATCATGGCTTAATTGTCTGGATCATGCCCCGATCTTGACTTAATTGTCTAGATCGTCCCCCGATCTTGACTCAAATCATGCCCCGATCTTGGCTTAATTGTTTGGATTATGCGCCGATCTTGGCTTAATTGTCCGGATCATGCCCCGATCTTGGCATAATTGTCTAGATCATGCCCCGATCTTGGCTTAATTGTCTGAATCATGCCCCGATCTTGACTTAATTGCTTGAATCATACCGATCTTAGATCATGATCCGATCTAGACAATCAAGCCAAGAATATAATAAAACTATAAATAGCCCGATATTTCAAAATTTGCCACACATATTTCTAAAAAAATTATGGACCTTTAATCGCATATAAAAATGGATCTAATCAACCAAATCTTAAAGAATTATATATGAAATAGGGGTAGAAAAAACTGAAGATTATAATAGAATTAGAAATAGATCGATATCTCAAATATTGAGAAAGCTACAGCGTAAAACACACTTTTCTAAAAAATAAAATCCTCTTAAAATCCACACCGGTCGACAGATTTTAATAAAATTAGAGGAAAACATACTTTCTATGATACTCTATTTGTGTGCAAAATTTCAACCCGGTATCTAAAAAATTGTAGAAGTAGATGCGTGTACAAAAAATCCGTACACACACACACACACACACATACATACATACTTCCGGATATTTTCTACCAATATGATTTCTCGACATTTTGGAACATTCTAAACCTATTTCCATCAAAATCTCGAAAAAAAATTTTTTTACCATCACAAAGCTTCCTCTATGAGGAAGTAATATTATTTTTATTTTATTATTTTTATTTTTGCAATTTAAAAATTTAATAAAAATTTTGATTTACTTCCTCATAGAAGAAGCTTTGTGATGGTGGAAAAAAAAATTTTTCGAGATTTTGTTGGAAATAAGTTTAGAATGTTCAAAATGTCGAGAATCACATTAGTAGAAAATGTCCGGAAGTATGTATGTGTGTGTACGGATTTTTTTGTACACGCATCTACTTCTACAATTTTTTAGATACCGGGCTGAAATTTTGCACATAAATAGAGTATCATAGAAAGTATGTTCTCCTCTAATTTTCTTAAAATCCGTCAAACGGTATGGATTTTAGAGGGGGTTTTTATTTTTCAAAAAAATGTGTTTTACTCTGTAACTTTCTCAATATTTGAGATATTGATCTATTTTTAATTCTATTATAAAATTTGGATGATTCGTTCTTGAGCTATAACCATTTAAAATTACAAAGAATCCGTACATAGGAAGCAAAATGTGCAAGTTTTAAATTTGCACACTTTTTTATTATATTAGCAATTTTTTAATAATTCTATTACATTGTTCAGTCTTTTCTACCCCTATTTTATATAGAATTCTTTAAGATTTAGTTGATTAGTTTTTGAAATACAGACGTTTGAAATTTCGGGGAATACGTACGAATATAGGAGCCTTATAAAGCTGGGTCTAATCTTAAAAAATTATATATGAAATAGAGGTAGAAAAGACTGAAGAATATAATAAAATTAAAAAATTGCCAATATTATAAAACTTTAACTCTTAAGTTAAAGTCTTTTAGTCTTAAAGACTATACCTTAAGTCTCAACCGCTTGAGACTTTTTAAAAATTGATGTTTTTGGACAATTTAGTATTAATTATTGGCAACTTTTTCTAATTCTGTTATATTCTTCAGTCTTTTCTACCCCTATTTTATATATAATTCTTTAAAATTTAGTTAATTAGACCAAACTTTATAAGGCTTTTATGTATGTACGGATTCTCCGAAATTTCAAACGTCTGTAACTCAAAAACTGATTAACCCAATTTTAAAGAATTATATATGAAATAGGGGTAGAAAAGATTTAAAACAAGTGTGCAAGTATAAACTTGCACATTGCTTCCTTATAGTTTTTAAGTGTGCAAGTAAAAACTTGAACATTGCTTGCCTATAGTTTTTAAGTGTGCAAGTTATAAATTTAAACATTATTTCCTCACAATTTTTGAGTATGCAAACTATAAATTTGCACGTTGCTTAAGCAACATTTTATTTTGCTCATAAAGCTTCCTCTATGAGGAAGCTAAATTAATAAATATCTACTAATAATTATGCATAAAAAAACAGGCTTCCTCAAAGAGGAAGCTTCATGAGCGAAATAGAATGTTGTTTAAGCAACGTGCAAATTTATAATTTGCATACTTAAAAATTGTGAGGAAATAATGTTCAAATTTATAACTTGCACACTTAAAAACTATGAGGAAGCAATGTTCAAGTTTCTACTTACATACTTATTTTTTTATGTATGCAATATAAGTTAACATGTTTTAAAAAATATTATTGAGGTGTAAAATCTGTGTTTCTCGTTTTACAAAGCATATTAAACGAGAAACTTTTACAGAGCTTAACTATATTCAATGTAAATTCAATGTAAAATGTATTAAACAAGATTTGTTTGATATTAAATAGGAAACTTTCAGTTTCATTATAGGTGGTGCAACTACAGGTCAAATAAAAATCAATTTTATTTTTTAAATGTGTTGGCGATACAAAAGCGTGAACGCCGACGCATCTATGTCACGTGTAATTCGGGGCCGGATGAACGCTACAGCGCACGCTCGATGAAACGGGCTCCTCCGACTCACTTCCAGTCTAGTCACTCTGTGTGCTCCACCACGTGCCATTCCGTCCCGCGTTATATCGGTACATATATGTATACTCAAAATATATTCAGATTAACGGACAATCGAGCTGTTACTAATTGCCCCATCCCAACAGGTTATGGGCCCAGGAACGGTGTATACTAAAATATATATATACAGGGTATCCGAAAAATCGCCTACTCCACTTCGGGAGGTGATTCGGGACCCAAAAACAAGCAAAAAAGTTCATACAAACATAGGTTCGGAAATGAGCCGTTTCCGAGTTATAGCCACTTTTATGTTCAAAAATCGTAAATTTTTATTTTTAATTTTTTTTAATTACAATTTTTTTAGTCTTTTCCAATTTTTCAATATTACAATTACAATTACATTATTTTTAAAGTAAACATAAACAGATATTTAAATCAAATTAAATAAGGTGTTCAAAATGACCACCTTCAGCACGAATGCAGGCCCTTATTCTTCTATCAAAGGAATTCCGAACTCTTTGAAAGACATTTGGATCCCTCCTTACTTCGTCAAATTCATGAATTATTCTCTGTCTTAATTCAGCAATATTGTTTGGTGCATTTCTGTAAACAATTGATTTTACATGACCCCATAGATAAAAATCAAGTGGATTCATGTCTGGTGATCTTGGGGGCCAGGGAACCGGACCTCCACGCCCTATCCATCTCTGACCATAATTTTGATTCAAATGATCTCTGGCAACACTGGCAACTCTGGCAACTTTAATAATACGACAAAACATGTGGTTCATACATGATGGTGCACCTGCGCATTTTAGCCGTGTTGCCAGAGATCATTTGAATCAAAATTATGGTCAGAGATGGATAGGGCGTGGAGGTCCGGTTCCCTGGCCCCCAAGATCACCAGACATGAATCCACTTGATTTTTATCTATGGGGTCATGTAAAATCAATTGTTTACAGAAATGCACCAAACAATATTGCTGAATTAAGACAGAGAATAATTCATGAATTTGACGAAGTAAGGAGGGATCCAAATGTTTTTCAAAGAGTTCGGAATTCCTTTGATAGAAGAATAAGGGCCTGCATTCGTGCTGAAGGTGGTCATTTTGAGCACCTTATTTAATTCGATTTAAATATCTGTTTATGTTTACTTTAAAAATAATGTAATTGTAATTGTAATATTGAAAAATTGGAAGACTAAAAAAATTGTAATTAAAAAAAATTAATAATAAAAATTTACGATTTTTGAACATAAAAGTGGCTATAACTCGGAAACGGCTCATTTCCGAACCTATGTTTGTATGAACTTTTTTGCTTGTTTTTGGATCCCGAATCACCTCCCGAAGTGGAGTAGGCGATTTTTCGGATACCCTGTATAATATTGGAATATATATATATATATATATATATATGGGGCATTCTCCGTGAAATCAGACACCCCCCCTGTCCAAAAATTGGGGTCACCTAAAAAATTCATTCGGGGCTCATTTTATAGCTACACATATGTAGTTTTATTTGAGCTGTGGCCTTTTGAAAAATCAACATGGCGGCCCCCAATATGGTGGCCGAAGTCTGCGGGTAACGAGGTACGACTGATGAAATCGTTACTTGGAAGTTATAAAACAGTGTGTTAATGGGTTTATTTAGTAGTTAGCATTGAATCCATGAAAAAAATGAATTTTTAGTTTGTCCAAAACCAATATGGCGGCCAAATTATCCGTGAAATGCTAAAAAATAACTATTTCGTTCTTTAAAAATTACAAACTGCGTTCAATTTCCATGAAAATTTATATCATGATACATTTTGAGATGTTGATCATAAATTAACAATTGGGACGTCGTATTTGAATATGACAAAACCCAATATGACGGCTGTATATTCGAAAAATGCTAAAAAATAATGACGTCGATATTCAAATCATACAGACTCGTTCTAATTATTATTAATTTGAGTGTTACGGTATTTTTTAATTGCTGCTCATCAACAAGAATGTTTAATTTCAATATGTTGAAACCAACATAGCGGCCAGTTTATAAGTAAAATGCTGAAAAATGATTATCTTGTGAAATAAAACTCACAAACTTTGTTAAATTTTGTGGACAATCTGTCTCTCCTGCCTTCACTGGCTGGACAGTCTGCCTCTCTTGCTTTCACTGGCCGGACAATCTGTCTCTCCTGCCTTCACTGGCTGGACAGTCTGCCTCTCTTGCCTTCACTGGCCGGACAATATGTCTCTCTTGCCTTCACTGGCCGGACAATCTGTCTCTCCTGCCTTCACTGGCTGGACAGTCTGTCTCTCTTGCCTTCACTGGCAGGACAATCTGTCTCTCCTGCCTTCACTGGCTGGACAGTCTGCCTCTCTTGCCTTCACTGGCCGGACAATCTGTCTCTCCTGCCTTCACTGGCTGGACAGTCTGCCTCTCTTGCCTTCACTGGCCGGACAATCTGTCTCTCCTGCCTTCACTGGCTGGACAGTCTGCCTCTCTTGCCTTCACTGGCCGGACAATCTGTCTCTCCTGCCTTCACTGGCTGGACAGTCTGTCTTTCTTGACTTCACTGGCTCGAAAGACTACCTGTCTTGCCTTCACTTACTTATTCAATGTCAAAATGAAGAAAAAGTTCATATTTTGTCGACCAGTGTAACCAGAAATGTACTTAAGTTAACCAAATGAGATGATTTTTTATCGGTTTATGGACTTATTCAGATACTAAGGCATATATGCCGTATCTCGTAAACTAGATCTGATTGACCACAAATCTGACATTATACTTGGATTCTGCACCTCACAATTACCTAGGAACACTTAAGAAATCGCAAGCAACAAAATGTGTAATTGGAAAGAGTTTGTATGATTTGAATATCGACGTCATTATTTTTTAGCATTTTTCGAATATACAGCCGCCATATTGGGTTTCGTTATATTCAAATACGACGTCCCAATTGTTAATTTACGATCAACATCTCAAAATGTATCATGATATAAATTTTCATGGAAATTGAACGCAGTTTGTAATTTTTAAAGAACGAAATAGTTATTTTTTAGCATTTCACGGATAATTTGGCCGCCATATTGGTTTTGGACAAACTAAAAATTCATTTTTTTCATGGATTCAATGCTAACTACTAAATAAACCCATTAACACACTGTTTTATAACTTCCAAGTAACGATTTCATCAGTCGTACTTCGTTACCCGCAGACTTCGGCCACCATATTGGGGTCCACCATGTTGATTTTTCAAAAGGCCACAGCTCAAATAAAACTACATATGTGTAGCTATAAAATGAGCCCCGAATGAATTTTTTAGGTGACCCCAATTTTTGGACAGGGGGGGTGTCTGATTTCACGGAGAATGCCCCATATATATATATATACTTATAACTGAAAGTGAGACCACGTGTCAGTGCGACGGGAAGACCTTCGCGTGTTGAAGTGAAAAAGGTAAAAAATGACTCCGACACATATTTCAATTGAACCTCTGAATAGCAAGAACTACGACATGTGGTGCGTACAAGTCAAAGCGTACTTATTCAAAACAGGGCATTTTGATTACGTGAACGGAACATGTGCGGAGCCCGTGGTCACAGGCAATTGCGGAGTGGCATAAGAAGGACAAGATGGCGAGATCGGAATTGATTTTAACGTTAAGTAAATCGGAGTTGAAAAGCGTGAAATATTTCTCATGAACTGTGGCAAAAATTGAAAAATGAGCATCAGTCGAGAGGGCCAGCGCAAAAGGCAACTTTACTAAGAAAAATCACACTAATAAAAATGAACGACGATGGAAATATCCGTGATCATATCACCGAATTTTTTGAATTAGTGGACAAGATCGAAGAGGTCGGGTTGAACATCAATGAAGATCTACTTGCCATTTTTTTGCTAAACAGCTTGCCGGATTCATATGAAAGTTTTCGAATTGCCATGGTGACAAGAGACGAATTGCCCAAGCCTGACGTACTGAAAATCAAAATTATTGAGGAATCTGAGGCGAGAAATGCCAAAAATGATAATGAGCAGAACGCATTATTTGTTAAACAATCGGGTGGCAACCGACATGGCGGATTCAAAGGTCGTGGTGGCAGAAAGATGCACAACAGTCGAGATATTCAAGCTAGTGAGCGGAACGGACCAGGCGGTTGTTCATTACACGGAGGTGACAGCAATAATAAGAAACACAATGAAGAAGATTTTAAATACCATAAGTGTGGAGGACTAAATAATTACGCAAGACATTGCCGAGCGCGCTTTACTGGTGGACGTGCAAATCAGGCCAAGGAGGAAGACTCTGAAGCGGCAGCAGCAGCTGAGGTCCACGAGGAGGTGGCTTTGCTGAATATTGAGACAAACAGAGAAAAACTGTGGTGTCTAGATAGCGGATGCACGTCACACATGAGTGCTAATGAGGAGATATTTCGAGACTTCAAGGAAATCGACAGATCCTTGAGCCTAGCGAATAGTGATTCCACAAAAATCAGCGGTATCGGGAAAGTTCGAGTAAATGTGAGCAACGGAAAAACTGAGAAAACGTTGAGACTCGACAGAGTGTTATACGTCACCGACCTTCGGACAAACTTATTGTCTGTATCAAAGATAACGGATCGTGGTTACGAGGTGAAATTTCGAAAAAGCGATGCCGTTGTCATTAATGAAAAAAGACAAATATTGATAATTGCGGACAGAATTGGTGACTTATATTACGTTAGAAAAGGCAAAGATAAAGTCAACAATGTTGACATTGATTATTTTCCAAAAAACGAATTAGAAAAATGGCATTGTAAAATGGGTCACTTGAACAGTCGTTATCTAAAGTATATAATAGAGAAAGGTATAGTTCACGGGATAACAGGAAACCCAGCTGAAGAATTAGGAATGTTTGGTGTAAAACTCGGGGCAGATGGCGCCATGGCGTCCAGTCCTGTCATGGCGGCGTCACCAACACTAACTCAATATACATGTATGTGTTGGTGTATCTGTGAGCACATCCGTGAGATATAAGGTCTGTTTTCTGTTGCTGCACTGCTGAACTAGTGCACTAAAGTGCACTAGAGTGCACTAGTTCAGCAGTGCAGCAACAGAAAACAGACCTTATATCTCACGGATGTGCTCACAGATACACCAACACATACATGTATATTGAGTTAGTTTGGTGACGCCGCCATGACAGGACTGGACGCCATGGCGCCATCTGCCCCGAGTTTTACACCAAACATTCCTAATTGAAAGACTGTGAAATATGTATATTAGAAAAACAAGTCAGGGCTCCATTTTCGACATCTGAAGAGAATCGATCAAGCGAAGTGCTGGAAATTGTGCACAGCGACGTTAGTGGACCATTCAAGCATCTCTCCCACAGTGCAAGGTTTTACGTCACTTTCATCGATGACTTTTCAAAGTGGAGTGAAGTTTATTTCCTCAAGAACTGTGGCAGAATTCGTAACGCAAGTGAAATTCGTGGTTAATTGAATCTAGCAAAAATGGCTCGTGCTTGCACGCATGCGAAGCCGAACGTAAACTAAACACGGTAGGCGAGGCGCGACTCGCGACGAGCGACGAGACAAAAGACAACCGCTGTTCCCGGGCCGCTACCATCTGGCGACGATTGTCTATAGCGTAGGTCAGGAGCGCAACATACATCAAAAATCCCGACACTCCAACTCGCGAGTGACCTCTACTCTATTCTGAGTGCATTCCGATTAGCGACAAACCGCTCACGAGGCAGCGCCTTCGTGAAGATGTCCGCGAGTTGGTCTTTGCTCGCGACATGACGAATATCGATCTGACCGTTCTCGAACGCGTGCCGAACATAATGGAACTTAATTTCTATATGTTTCGTTCGACGATGAAACACGCGATTTGTAATCAGTCTTTCAGCCGCCGAATTATCACAGAAGAGCGTCGTCGGTGACTCTTGCTTAACACCGATTGTCTCGAGTAATCCGCGTATCCAAACGATCTCCTTCGTTGCATCATGAGCAGCCACGTACTCAGCCTCTGCAGTCGACGTAGCCACAATACTCTGCTTCCGCGCCATCCAGATCACAGGTCCACCATTCAGGATCAACACGACACCGCTAATTGATTTGCGCATCTCGACACATGTTGCCAAATCAGCATCTGAGTATGCTATCAGCTGATTCGCATTTGAACCTCCGCCGGCGAACTCAATTCCGAGTTCAACCGTTCCTCGCAGATAGCGAAGCACGCGCTTTGCTGCTTTCCAGTGCGCCTCCGATGGGTTCGACAGGAACTGTGAGAGGTTGCTCACAGCAAAGGCGATATCGGGGCGCGTTCCAACAGCCAAGTACATAAGAGAGCCAATTATCTCACGGTATGGTACATCTGCCGGTTCGAGCAAATTTCCATCTTCATCTTCATTTCGCTGCAAGACGGTGTGAATGTCCGATGGAGTCGAGATTGGATTTGACTCGTCCAATCCGAACTTCCGTAACACGCTGCGCGCGTATGCTGACTGATGAATGCGGATTGTTTTCAATTTTAGATCGCGCTCAATCTCCAATCCTAGATAACACTTTGCCTCACTATCCGTTATCTCGAACTCGCTTTTTAATTTTGCGAGCAATTCCATCACGTCATCCTCGGACTAACCGGCCGCCAGGCCATCATCCACGTACAGAGCGAGCAGCAGCGAACCATCTTCGTTGGTGTAAATAACTTCGTCTAGGTCGCCATAAAGGAAAGCCGTCTTGACGTCGAACTGACGGATGACAAAATTCTTCACCGCTGACACCGAGAACAGAACCCGAATTGACTCAAATCGTGCGACAGGCGCGAATGTTTCCTCATAGTCGATGCCCGGTTTCTGCGAGCAGCCCTTTACGACTAAGCGCGCCTTGAATCTGTCAGCGCTCCCATCCGGCTTCGTCTTCACTCGGAAAATCCATTTGTTCTTGATCGCACGTCGATCTCTCGGAAGCTCGACCAGCTCCCATGTTTTATTCTTCTTGAGTGACGCGATCTCTTCGGCCATTGCCATCTTCCACTGCTCCGCATTAGGCGACTTCTTTGCCTCGTCGATTGTCTCAGGTATCTTCTCGACCATTATTGTCTGACCCGATGCGATCATTGCGCACAACGAAAGCTTGCTTCTTGTCCGACTTGCAACTAAATCTTGCGTCATTTGTCGAGTTTGAACGCGCTCGTGCGCTCCCACTGGTCGTGAACTGCGTTTGTCCGCGGGCTTGCTGCAGGTTTCCTGCGACTCACTGCCGTCGCTGCTATCGTCGACCTTGGTTGGCGTCTCCTCGATGTCCTCGTCCAATTCCTCTATATCACTCGAAATTGCTTCAATAGGCTTCGACTCGGCGACAATGACATCTCTTTATACGTGAACTCTGTTCGTGCCGCGTTCCCAAACGCGGTAGGCCTTCTGCTCAATTGCGTAACCGACCAAGACAACCTCACGGCTCTTGTTGTCGAGTTTCTGTCGCTGTGACTTGTCGATGTGCATGAACGCTTGACTCCCGAAAATTCGCAGATGTGACACGTCTGGCTTCCTACCGGTAAAGGCCTCATAAGGCGTTTTGCCGTTTAGACGCTCAAGCGGTACTCGATTCCGAATATGCGCGGCTGTGCGTACAGCTTCCGGCCACAGAGAACGCGGCACTTCCGCCGCTGCAAGCATTGATCGAGCCATCTCGATTATGGTTCGATTTTGTCGTTCCACACGACCGTTCTGTTCCGGGCAATACGCTGTCGAGTGCTCGTGGTGAATCCGGTCCTTCTGGCACACTTTCTTCATTTCCGCTGACAGGAACTCTTTTGCGTTGTCGGATCGTAGGCGTTTTACCACGTGACCATGCGACTTCGCATACGCGATGACTTCTTCGACCTTTTCTACGATTTCCGACTTGTGTCGAATCGGGAACACGATGACAGCGCCACTATAGTCGTCGACGAAGACCGCCATAATCCTCGACTTGTCGATTCCTTCAACCGACATTGGGCCGCAGATGTCATAATAAATGAGCTCGGCAGGTTCCTTCGCTCGGTTAGTCGACTTCTTGAATGGCTTCCGCGACATTTTGCCCAACACGCAACCTTCGCACACTGAGTCGCTTCCACTCTTTGAATTCGACGGAACTTTTATACCGGTGACAGCGTCACCTCGAATCAATTTGTTTATCATTCGGTAATTAGTGTGCCCGAACCGCTCGTGCCATACGTTGGCCGGAACCGTTTTCGAGCTTGCGATGTTGGCTTCCGCACTCCAGAGCGCTCGCATTTTCATTCGATAAAGGCCACTTCCCGGTCGATGACCCGTCGCGAGAACCCGATGTCCTTTCTTGAGCGTCATTTCGAATTTGCCGAATGTCGCGACCGCCCCGCGATCCGTCGACGAGCCGATACCGAACAAGTTCTTCCCCAGGTCAGGGACGTACAACACGTTAGCGAGTGTGTGTGTTATCGTCTCGTTACCGACATCGAAATCAGCGACGATCACTCCGCGTCCGCGCGCGTACACTACCTTTTTGTTACCGACCGTGATTGGTACTGAGTCATCGTTAATCGCCACGAAATCTTTGATCAACTCACGCCGAGGCGTCATGTGATGCGACGTGCCGGTATCCGCGAACCACACATTAGCCAAATTTTTGTCGTCTTGCGACACCATCAACAAGTCGCCACTCGTGGAAGCCATCGACGATGCTTCTGCACTCGCGCCATCCGACTTGAGCGTTGGACACTCGGCCTTGCGATGGCCGGTCTTGCCACAATTGAAGCACTCGCCACTAAACGGCTTCTTCTCGTTCTTCGATTTTGGTTTCTTCGACTTCTGCTTCCCGTCGCCCTTCTTTGCTGTCGTCTTCGCTTGCTGACTTCCGGTCTTCTTATGATACAGCGCCGCCGGCGCCGCATTGTCGTCGATCGACAATCCTGACATTGAAGCCGACAATGCCTCAAACTTGAGCAAACGCGGGATGAGGTTTGCCATCGTCTGGCTTTCGGCAGCCATCGAGTCCCATGCCGCTATGACGTGCAAGTACTGCGGCGGCAGACTGTGCAACGTCTTCGTAACTAACGACGCGTCGTTCTGTTTTTCACCGAGATCTTCGAGCTGCCTTGCCATTTCTTCGATTCGCGCGACGTGCTGACCGATGGTCGAACCCTCCGGCATTCTGTAGTCAAAAAATCGCTGTAACGCTAACTGCCTCGTGGTGGCGTCCTTGAGCTCGTATAGCGCCGACAACCGAGACCACACCTCGTGTGAGGTCTTAAAACTCATGACTTGACAAACAATATTCGTTTCAAGAGCACTGATGATGAAGAGCCGAGCCTTGCGATCCAATTTCGTCCAATCGACGATCTTCTTCGCGTCTTCCTCGGGACACTTCAACGTTCCGTCCACGATCTCCACCAGATCGTGATACGCTAGATACGCTTCGATCTGACATCGCCACACGGCGAAATCATCACCACCGAACTTCGGTAGCACAGTCTTTTCCATTATTTCAATCTATTCGCGACACAACGACGAAAAATAGTCACGTACTATTTCGTAATGCGAACACCGCGTGATCACACTTCGCGAACGCCACACGAAATTAAGACTTGCTCGACACAATCACGCACGAACGGCCTGGGCCCATAACCTGTGGCAGAATTCGTAACGCAAGTGAAATTCGTGGTTAATTGAATCTAGCAAAAATGACTCGTGCTTGCACGCATGCGAAGCCGAACGTAAACTAAACACGGTAGGCAAGGCGCGACTCGCAACGAGCGACGAGACAAAAGACAACCGCTGTTCCCGGGCCGCTACCATCTGGCGACGATTGTCTATAGCGTAGGTCAGGAACGCAACATACATAAAAAATCCCGACAAGAACAAATCCGAAGTTTTAGAAAAATTCAAGACATTCAGAAAAATGGCCAAAACCTTTACTGGCAAACGAATTAAAACACTTCAATCAGACAACGGAAAAGAATATTGCAACAGGCAGTTCGACGAATATCTAGAGGAAAATGGAATCAAGAGGAGGTTGAGTGCTCCGTATACACTTCAACAGAATGGACTGGCAGAAAGAAAAAACAGAACATTGAACGAGATGGCCCGGTGTATGCTGAGACAAACAGAAATGCCAAGAATTTTCTGGGGCGAGGCCGTGAAAACAGCAAACTATGTGAGGAACAGATGTCCAACGAAATCTCTGAAGGGGGGAGACACCACACAAGATATGGACCGGAAAAGTCCCAACCGTACATTACTTCAAGATATTTGGCACAAAAGCTTTCGTTTTGGATAAAAGTATTCAAAGAGGCAAATTTGACTCGCGATTATTTGAATGCATCATGGTCGGATACTCATCAGAATCGAAGGCATATCGATTATGGGATCCGCAATCAAGAAAAATTATAATCAGCAGAGATGTTAAATTTCTGGACAAAATGCACTTCAAAAATGAATAAAACGACATTCTCGACGAGGGAGAGAAAGTCGAAGAGACAGAAAAACCGAAAAACTCATCGCCTTCGAATGTTCAACTCGTGATTGAATCTCAATCTGAAGAAGACATGACCGATTCAGAGAAAGAACCTGCACCAAGCACACCCCTCGTGGAATCAAGGAGAGGGCAGCAGCCCGCTAATAATCATCTGAAAAGAGGACGTGGTCGTCTAAGATTACTCAGGTCTGGATCTCGTGGTAGACCGAGAAGAATTTTCAACATGGTCGAGAATATTGAGGATGAGGAATTGAGTGACACACAGATGGGGGACGACGATGTTTTTGATGAAGAATGCGAATTCGTGAACTTGGCTGAAGACCCAACGACATTGGAGGAAGCACGAAATTCGGAAGATGCAGAAGCCTGGCAAGAAGCATTGGAGAATGAATTTTTGGCACAAATAAAGAATAAAACCTGGGAAATCGTTGAAAAACCTAAGGATAGAAAAGTGATCAAAACCCGATTTGTGTTTAGAACGAAAGAAGATCCAAGCACGCCAGCTGGAAAAAAGAAGGTGAGACTAGTCGCAAAAGGCTGTTCACAGAAGGCTGGAGAAGATTTTTACAAGACATACTCGCCGGTGGCTCGCGCTACGTCGATCAGGCTTTTAGCAGCCTTGTCAGTCGAGCTCGGGCTTGAGATACATCAGATGGATGTAGTCACCGCTTATTTAAACGGTGAATTGAAAGAGAATGTTTACATGAAAATTCCACAAGGACTGAAGAAGATGCTAAACAAGATATTGTCTGGACAACCTGTCGGATCGAGTAGGCAGGTGGTTCGTGACAAAGACATCTTGAACACAGCACGACGATGGATGAAAGAACTCCAGAATGACAGTAAAGTTTGCCTCCTAAAACGAGCACTATATGGACTAAAGCAGTTGGGCGTTGAATGGTATCGGAAGCTAGTAGCAGAATTAAAGCGTCTGGGACTTCAACAACTTGATCAAGATCCATGTATGTTCGTGGCAAGAACCAAGAATAATATCATGCTGGTCGTGATATATGTCGACGACATACTAATGGCGTCAGACAACTTGGACTGGATTAATCAAATAAAATCTTCATTAGCCAAGATTTTTTAGCTGAAAAACTTGGACGAGGTCAGTAGATGCTTGGGTATAGAATTCCAAGGTTCTGGAAAAGAGAATCGCATACGCCTATCACAACGAGACTACACAGAAGCAATCCTGGAAAAATTTGGAATGTTGGATTGCAAACCAGCAATCACTCCAATTGAAGTCAACTGTACGTTGCGTAAACCAGATGCAACCGACATAAGAGAGACTGATAGATATCCATATCGACAATTGATCGGCGCTCTGATGTTCCTGGCAACATCAACCAGACCAGACATCGCATATGCCGTAAACTACCTAAGTCAGTTCAACTCGTGTTACAATGCTGAGCACCGGAAAGCAGCAAAGCGCATTCTGAGATACCTGAAGGGCACATTGGACGTTGGTATAGAATATAAGAAGACCGAGGAACCCTTATTTGGAATAACCGATGCTGATTGGGCGGGAGATCAAAACGACCGTAGGTCATACACCGGATATGCTTTTATCCTAGCTGGAGCAGCTGTGTCATGGGAAGCTCGAAAACAGAGAACTGTCGCCTTATCAAGCACTGAAGCAGAGTACATGGCCCTGTCAGAGTCTACGAGATATAAAACATATGAATTTTTAAACGTATACACTACCGCTCATTAATTTCAATATACCCCTAGATTTGTTAATTTCTCTGTAAAGGATAAACATGATACGTGTGTTTTGTACAGAAATGAATGCATTTGCTGTTAAACACTTTCAACACTTGCATGCATCGTATTTTTACATATTATTTATATAAAAATCCTTGAAAACTGTAATTATCGAAAAAACTGGACTAACAGCCAGATAGTGTCTGATTCCTGGAAATAAAGAAAATACGCGCGCAAAGTAACCTAACCTGACCTGACCTGGCGCGTGTATTTTCTTTATTTTCAGGGATCAGACATTATCCGGCTGTTAGCCCCATTTTTTCGAAAACTACAGTTTTCAAGGATGTTCATATAAATAATATATAAAAATGCGATGCATGCAAGTGAAATGTTTATAACAGCAAGTGCATTCATTTCTGTGCAAAACACATATCATAATGTTCATCCTTTACAGAGAAATCAACGAATCTGTAGGTGTATATTAAAATTAATGAGCGGTAGTGTATATATAAAGAAGTTAACTAATATATAAATTTAAATATATTTGTAATATAATAAATATTTTTATAATATATACCTTTCTCTTTATTGTTCCTTCTCTTCTCTCTCTCTCTCTCTCTTTCTTTCTTCTTTTTATATCTCTATATCTTTCTCTCCTTCTATCTCTATAACCTTTCTGTGGTCTTTTCACTTTCTATTCAACAAAATTCTCCTCTTCTTCTTTCTCTCTTCTTTATTTTCTTTAATTTTTGTACCTTAAGCACGAGATACAAAACACATAAATTTTTAAAAGTATATAAAAATGTGGCATAAATTAACTAATATATAAATTTAAATATTTTTGGGTAAATCTTGAATATAACCCCAACGCCCTCTAAAATTTTAAATTTTGGTGTATTTTGAGTTAAATAAAAAAGATTTTGAGAAGAAAAAATTGTCGCTCATGTTCCGTTTGTTTATAATTAATATTTAAAATGTCATGATGTCGGTATAAGTAAGAAAATGATCATTTACGGATATAATTAGATCATATTGAACGTATTCCTGAATTTTTTAAAATAATTAGTAAATTATATCCTCCTATTACTTCCGCATAGTTATATATATTTTAGAAATAGATTGGAAGAGGCTGCAAGGGTCACACGCGGATCACTATGCGTTTAAATATTATAATGATTTATTCATCAAGTTCCAAAAATCCAAACGTTTCGGCTCCAGTTCGAGCCATCCTCAGTGGTATAATATTAACGACATTAATAAAATGTTCTCCTTAACAACATGGCGAATTTACTGTTACCAAATTTTACAGAAACCTAGTGAGACTACAAGGTCCAAATCTGTAAAGTAATTAAGGAGTTAAATTTTTGTCTTAAATTAGAATTCTAAAACAACTCACCAAGTAGTCTGAAGAACAAATATATTTTAGAATTATAATCTTGGTTAAAGCAGAGAATAGTAGAAATACAGAGTATTTACTTTAACCAAAAGCACATCAAACTGGTGCTATCTGCTAGATAGATTTTTTTATTTAAATCACGAGGTAAGTTTTTAAATTTTAGTTGATAACTATATTAAATAAGTATTTAACATGATCTAATTATATCAATAACACTGTATTTCTACTGTTCTTTTTAACCAAGGTTATAATTTTAAAATATATAATTATGATAGATATATTTTTGTAATATAATAAATATTTATTTTTATAATATATACTTTTCTCTTTATCGTTCCTTCTTCTCTTCTCTTTCTTTCTCTCTTCTATACCTAAATTTTCTATCTTTCTACCCTTATCTTTCTGTCGTCTCCTTACTTTTTATTTCACAAAACTTTCCACTTTCCCTTACTTTCTTCTCTACAGGGTGTCTCAGACCACACGTATCACCCGATTTATTCGTAAACGCAACATTTTAGAGAAAAATGTTTCAGACAAAAGTTGTATGGTTTCAAGGGGTACATAAGATGGTGTCATTTGTTTGACCTTGGATGGTCGTTTAAAGCTCACGTGAACGACACATGAAACCCCTTATATTGTAGTATATCGTTTGAAAGGGCTAAAATAAGAAAGATTTTGGCGTAAGGTAGAGGTACAATTTTTTAGCGCCCAAGGGAAACTGCAACTCAAAAATTTCAAATGAAACCACCCATATTGTAGTATATCGTTTGAAAGGGCATTAAAAAAGAAAACTTTTGGCGCAATCCAGAAGTTGATACGTTGATCCGTTCGGGAGTTATTTTGGGGTCAAAGTTGAGAACGCCAATATTTGACCCTAAATAACTTTTGAATGGGTCAACGTATCGACCTCTACCTTGCGCCAAAATCTATCTTATTTTATGCCCTTTCAAACGATATACTACAATATAAGGGGTTTCATGTAAGAAATTAAAGGTGTCGTTCACGTGAGCTTTAAACGACCATCCAAGGTCAAACAAATGACACCATCTTATGTACCCCTTGAAACCATACAACTTTTGTCTGAAACATTTTTCTCTAAAATGTTGCGTTTACGAATAAATCGGGTAATACGGGTGGTCTGAGACACCCCCTATATCTTCTTTAACTTTGTCTCCTTTCAAAAAATATGTAATGAAGAATGTAGTAATTTATTTTTTTTTAAATAAAGTGCATAAATTAAATATATATAAATTATATTTTACATCAGAATTACATTATACATGTGATGTTAATGTAAAATATAAGTTACTAGCTGGTTACCCGGGCTTCGCCCCGGAGGACATATGTAATAAGACACGCAAATAGTCTCCCTCTCCCTCTCCCTCTCTCTCTCTCTCCCTCTCTCTCTCTCCCTCTCTCTTTCTCTCTCTCTCTCCCTCTCTCTCTCTCCCTCTCGCCCTCTCTCCCTCTCTCCCTTTCTCCCTCTCTCCCTCTCTCCCTCTCTCTCTCTCTCTCTCTCTCTCTCTCTCTCTCTCTCTCTCTCTCTCTCTCTCTCTCTCTCTCTCTCTCTCCCCTCTCTCTCTCCCGTGAGTATTGCTTGTGTCACGCTGTTTCCTTGCTACGCAATTCGTGGGACATCATTTCTGCTGTAAGTTGCCTCCGGGCAGTTTTGTTGCAGGTTTGAGCAGGACTTTGGTTGCTTGTTAAGATAGATATAATGTCTTTCTTTCCCTGCAACTTGAATGTTGGATATTTTTGTGGTAAAAATTGCTTCCATTTCTAACCTTAATCTGACTGGATTCGGGTTTTGGCGAGGATCTCGGCTGCGCATGCTCCTGGCTTCCGCTTCTCATTCTTTCTCTGCGCATCGCTATTGTCTGTGCCTGGACACGTGCATGAGTTCCCACCTTCACTGTTCTCTCTGTATTCGGCTGCTATTGGACGGACAAAATCGTACGACATCGATCAAACCACAACTGCGGCATCTCTTGTGATCTTCACGTACTTTCATGCTTGCTGCATGACCAATGTGCCTAGGGACTTTACTACCTTTAAGTTTAAGTGATAGATATAACTTATAACACATACAGCCTACGTGCATTAAATGCAAAAAGTTAATAGCGAACAGGTCGGTTGAGTGCGAGGAGTGCAGAAGGGTGTTTCATCCTGGTTGTATTAGGTCGTATTCTGTAACCAAATACGCGGATGCTTGCTGTAAAGCTCTATTATTTTCATTAGATTTACCTCTCACACCGAATACAGAAAAGAGCGTGCAATCTTTTGATTTTACGGACATGGCTTCTTCTATTGACTCCGGCACTCAATTGAGCTCACAAGCCACGACAAATGACCTGTTGCAGAGACTGGGTGACAGATTGGCTGTTTTCATTGACAGTCAACAGCGAACCAATAAGAAGATAACTGATAAGCTCAATGATCTTGGTCGCATTGCGGATATGGTGTCACAAAATAGTAAACGCATAGTTACACTTGAGCAAACAGTCTCTGCATTGGCGCGTGAAGTCGGAGAGCTCAAGAAACTAAAGTCTGCACCGACGGTCCCGATTGCTCATGAGCATGTAAATAATGAGCTCGTTATCTCGGGGGTACCTGCGGTGTTACTAGTCACACCTAATAAGTTGGTACAAAATGTGTTCGCGGCCCTTGACATTAAGGATCTCATGTGTCATGTTTTAAACGTGAGATCTATGGTTCGGAAGGCACTCCCGGTTGTGGATCGGGACCGTTCCTCGCGTGCGGCCGAGACTAGCTCGTTTGCGGTTACATTGACCTCTGGTGCTGTTCAAGATGAGGTTATATCTAAAATGCGTGCTAAGCGGGTACTCAAACAGAGTGAAGTATGCGGAAATGACTCGGATCGTAACATTTATGTGAATAAGATGCTACCCAAGGCCACATATGATCTGTTGCAATCGACTAAGCGTGTCGCAAAGGAAAAGTCCTATAAATTTGTTTGGATGAAACGCCGACGCATATGTGTTAGACTCTCAGAAGGCAAGCCTATTATTAATATTGATTCCGAGTCTGACCTCGCTAAACTAGTTTGACCGGGTCGAGATAACTGCAGAACGCCTTCCGCTAATCATGAAAATTCTCTCGTGAAATCGTCTCAGTTTCGTGTTGCTCAGTTCAATGCCAATTCCCTTCTGGGACACATTGATTTCATCAGAATACATTTTGCTTCTTTCATGTCATCTCGGTATCTGAAACATGGCTGCATTCTGATGTCTCTGACGCTCTTGTGGCTTTGGATGGCTATTTCTTGATTCGTCGCGATCGTGAGGGTAGACGAGGTGGAGGAGTTGCCTGCTTTGTTCACAGTTCATTAAAGGTTAAAATTATTGCTGTTTCTCCTGCGGGGGCTGACATCAACTCTCCAGAATATCTCATTATAGAAATCCGCTTGCCTAACAATGAGTCAGTATTATTCGCGTCAGTTTATAGAAGACCTAAGGGTCTCCTCTTACATGAATTCGCAGAAGCACTTACGAGTGTTTCGCATCTTTATAAGAATATTATTATCGGTGGTGACTTGAATTGCAACCTCCTATCAACTAATTTCGAAGCCAACTACTTGCGTGATTTAATGTCAAGCCTATCGATGAACATTGTCAACTCTGATGCTACCTTTCACACTGCTACTTCTGACTCGTGGCTGGATGTTCTGGTTGTGGACGACAGTGACAAGGTTCTAACGTTTGATAAATCATTGAGTCCATTTATTGCTGGATATGATCTACTTGAACTGTCGTTCTCACTTAATTGTGGGCTTGACATTAAGCAATCTATATTACGACGTAGTTATAAGAGTATTGATACCTCTGCGTTTCTTGAGCATCTTCATGCTACTGCTGTCAATGTTCAAACCGAGGCGAACGATCTTTCTGACGAGACTAATGTTGATGAGATTTGTGCTCGGCTGTCGTGTACCTTACTTGATGCGCTTGATGTCTTTGCTCCTGCCCGTATATCTGTGATTAGAAGGCCTCCTGTTCAATGGCTCTCTGATGAACTTAAATGCCGGCTCCGCACTCGTAATAAGTTGTATAAGCAAGCCAGACGTTCAAATAGTCTACTTGGTTATGCTAGATACCGACATTTTCGCAACCAGCTCCACAATGACATCAAGCTTGCTAAGAGTGAGTTTCACTTGGCTTCTCTTACTAACATTACCGACTCCGCTAAAATGTGGAGAGAACTTGCTCGTCTGGGACTTGTTAAATCCACTTCGGTTTCTCCTCTCCGCTTTTTCACACCTGATCAACTGAACCTATATTACGTCTCAGTGTCTAATACTCTATTGCCTTGCTCATACGCTGACTTCGTTTCTGCCATCACTTCAGTTTCTCGTCCTGTTCAACGTCCAGAATTTGTTTTCTCTACAATACAGCCTGACTTGGTATATAAGCTTATCTCTAACGGACCTCTTCACTCCTATGCGTCTGGCTATGATGGCATTCCGCTTCACGTTCTCCGTGTTGCCTGGCCTGTGATTTCTCAGTGGCTCATTTCACTGCTTAATCGCTCACTTGAAACTTCCGTGTTTCCTTCATCATGGAAACGTGCGTTGATCCGCCCTCTCTCGAAGATTCGCACTCCACTGTCTCCGTCTGATCTCCGTTGGTCTCCGTCAGACCAAAAATTTTTTTGGAACAACATCGAACCCGGGGAGATTGTCAGGGCTTTGCAGAGGAGCAAAATGAAGGCTATTGGAAGAGATGAGCTCCCTAGGAATCTAATCGTCAGAGCATTACCCTGCATTCTTCCTGCACTGACCCACATTTTCAACTTTTGTCTCTCTTACGGTGTCTATCCTAGTGCGTGGAGATCGGCTGTTATCTGCCCTATTCCAAAGGTAAATTAACCTTGTGAACTGCATGATTACAGGCCGATCTCTATCTTATGCGCTATCTCAAAGGCTTTGGAGCGCATAGTGGCCGACCAGATCACGGATTTTCTCGAGGCAAATGGTACCCTGGACCCTTTTCAGTCGGCCTACAGGAAGGACTTCTCTACACAGACCGCTCTGATCAGGATTCTGGACGATATGAGACTGGCCGCCGATAGGAGAAAGGTCACCATCGCGGTACTATTCAATTTTTCTAAGGCCTTCGACAATGTTTGTCATCATCGTCTGATTGAAAAGCTCAGGAGGTTAGGCTTCGCATATTCAACATTGAAATGGCTCTGCTCTTATTTGACGGCAGGCTTCGTGATCCTTCTGGAATGTCGTCTGCCCGACCTGTACACAGAGGGGTACCCCAGGACTCTGTGCTGGGGCCCCTCCTTTTTCTATTATACTTACTCGACTTTAACGGGATACTTAAATACTGTAAATATCAATTAAATTTAACAAGGGAATACAAGGTATTTAAATACAAAGTTTACATGTGTATTTTTTAGTGGATATGATAACAATTTTATAAAATTAAGGTATTTATGCATAAAAGGGGCCTCCTCTCCGATTTCAATAACCTTGACATATATTGTCAAGGTCACCCTCCTGAGTGACCTTCAGAAGTTTTTAGCCGGCGGTCGTTATTCGTTAAAAAGTTATTAACAAAAAAAAGTTTGGTTAATATAGCAGCTATTTTGAGTATTGGAAGGCATAAATGACTAATATATATGTCGAAATAGTTCACGCATACACTTTTCACGCGAGACGAGTTGTCACATGGGTTCGTGGCGCGCTTTACAAGCTCGTTTAAGTAGAGGTGGTATTAAAGAAGTTAAAGTTAGTCGATCATCTGTGTGAATATTTGTGGCGATATACAATAAACGAGCTTGTAAAGCGCGCCACGAACCCATGTGACAACTCGTCTCGCGTGGAAAGTATATGCGTGAACTATTTCGACATATATATATTAGTCATTTATGCCTTCCAATACTCACATATATTCAATATACAATTTATCAACAATTTACTGCTTTAAATGTTGTGTTTTGGTAAAGCAGCGACTTTTTCGCGAAATAAAGTATTCTCTGCTTTAACAAAAAGACTTCAATTTATCAACAATTTACTGCTTTAAATGTTGTGTTTTGGTAAAGCAGCGACTTTTTCGCGAAATAAAGTATTCTCTGCTTTAACAAAAAGACTTCAATTTATCAACAATTTACTGCTTTAAATGTTGTGTTTTGGTAAAGCAGCGACTTTTTCGCGAAATAAAGTATTCTCTGCTTTAACAAAAAGACTTCAATTTATCAACAATTTACTGCTTTAAATGTTGTGTTTTGGTAAACCAGCGACTTTTTCGCGAAATAAAGTATTCTCTGCTTTAACAAAAAGACTTCAATTTATCAACAATTTACTGCTTTAAATGTTGAGTTTTGGTAAAGCAGCGACTTTTTCGCGAAATAAAGTATTCTCTGCTTTAAAAAAAACGTAATATTAGTCGTTTATGCCTCTCAGTACTTAAAATAGCTGCTATATTTTTCAAACTTTTTTGGTTTATAACTTTCTAATAAACAATGACCACCGGCTAAAAACTTCTGAAGGTCACTCAGGAGGGTGACCTTGACAACATATGTCAAGGTCATTGAAATCGGAAAGGAAGCCCCTTTTATGCATAAATACCAAAATTAATAATTTTTAAATTTAACAAGGAAATACTTATATAATACAAAGTTTACAAACATATATGTATTTTTTAATAAATAATAATTATTTTACAAGATTCAACAAGGGAATACAAGGTAGGGGAGACCGGGGCTAAACAGTCTGGTTTTTTTCGGTGCCGATTTTTATCAACAAAATAAATAATTTTAGTTAAAAGTGGTATACCACTGTAAAGAGTGAACCTTTAGCTACAAAATTTATTAAGGAAATTTTTATCTACGTCGCTTTGTTTAACCGGTATAGAGCAAAAACGACAACGGTGGAAAAATTGAAATCTCAAAAATGCCGGGGCTAATCGGTCCCCCCCGGGGCTAATCGGTTACACTGCATTTTCAATACATATACGTACATTTAATCCTGAAAAATGATAGGATACATTTTAATAATTGTTTTTTAAGAGAAAAATATAAAAATTTATTTAAAATTTTTATGCGAAACATTATTAAAAAATAATTGTTTTACCTATTCCATAAAACAATTTAGGCACGTGAATACAGAGGTTAACCAAATCGTAAACTCCCCAACGGCACGTCACATTGTCAACGCGGGCAACCACGGGGAACACGCGTGACGGCGTTCCGGTGCCATAGGATCAGCGCGGACCCTCGAGCAACCTAACCAAGCCGCGTTTCTCGCGGGGGAGCGATAAATAGCGACAGGGGGGGTTAGAAAAGCTCGCGGTGGAGCGCGACCATTTTACCGACTCGACGGCGTCCTCGTGCCGATTCCTCGACGCGCCGACGACGACGACGACGACGGCCACGACCATCACGACGACGACGGCCACGACCACCACGACGACGACGGCCACGACCACCACGACGACGACCACCACGACGACGACGACGACGACGACGACGACGACGACGACGACGACGACCACCACCACCGACACCACCACCACTACAACGGCGGCGGCAATGACGCCGAGACGATGCGGCGAACGCTGGACGATGCGGTCGCACGCGCGACTGTCACTGACACAACGACCAACAACGACAATTTACCGCGGTCGGGAGTCGGGACGATCTACCGCGCGCGCGGCATGTCAACTCTCGCACGGAAATCGCGGGATCTCAGAGCCGTGCCGTGCCTTGCCGTACCTCGCCGACGTGCCGTGAGCGCGAGCGATCTCGAAAACAACGGTCCGCCATCTTTTCGGTCGGCCAAAACACCCGTTTTGCGACGATACGTGCGTACCATTTCCCTCTTACACAAACTGACGCACGTGCAAGGGAAGACAGAATCACGCTCGAGGGAAACCTAACCTGAAATCGCCGTGAGCTGAAGTCGTGCGCCCGACGCGCCACAGTGACGAGATTAGCCCGATTAGCCCCGGGTGCTTGTAGACTGATTAGCCCCAAACACAAGTTTCAGGTTTGATCGCCCATGAAATATTAGACATCAACGATAATGAAAAAACTACACTGGATTCGTGTTCAGCATGCATTACTCTTTATAATCACGTACCTCGAGATTTGGAGAGCAAATATTATTGCAGATATTACAAAATTTCCACGCGCAGAAAATTTCACTTTCACCTTCCGAAAACACGTTTGCCCTCGTAAAAATCATAACACGGCAGGTAACCTGCCGAAACTCCGTTGGTCACATGGGTACCATAAGCAGCGTTTACAATGTTAATAGCGAGTTCGCACAATATACAGGTTCCGAGATATTAGATTAGACGTATTTACCCCGTAGACTTTTTAGCCCCGGTCTCCCCTATTTAAATAGAATAAAAGATTTTGCAGTAACCGACCGTACGAAGTTCTCCCCCCCCCCCTTTTCACCCTAAGCACGTACGCACGCACACGGGTCTAGATTGTGCCCACGGCGGGCAGATAGCGACGGGCTGTTGTCGCATATAGATCATGTGGAGCAATCACGGATCATACTGTGTAAGTGACTTAATAAATGTCTTTGAGCACACCTTAGTGAGGCCACTTGTATCTACCTTCCCTTGTGTTGGTTACAGCAATGGCGACGAGGATTAAAAAAACAAATAAAATAAATGGATTCATTAGACAATGAACTATGGAAACAAATTAATGCAAGTATAAAACAGCAACGAACTTCGTGGATCCAAGACTTATCCAGAGCCCAACTACAAAGTGTGTGCAACAAGTACAGCATAAAACTAGACAACCGAGAGACGATTGATCAACTAAGAAATCTTTTACGAGATTTTGTCAAAAATACAAAAGAAAACCAAGATATCGCGGCGAACAGCGATTGGTCGGCGAAAAGTGAAAGTAGCAAGTCTAAAGAAAAATCAAGAAAAATGGCGGCATGTGTTGGTGAAATAGAGACATATAGAAAAGGAGGCGATTGGAACGCTTTTTCAAGCCAATTGGATGCATTCATCTTACTAAACGACATTCCAGAAGAAAAGAAAGGAGTGTTATTGTTGACAAAGATATCTTCCGAATTATTCGCAGAAATTAAAGCAACATGCGAATCACAAGACATTTTAAAAATTAAGTATGAAGATCTAAAAGCAATAATGAAGGACTTGTACAAACCAGGACAAAACGAATTCTTACAACGAGTGACCTTTAGAGACAGGAAACAACTCAATACCGAAACTATCCAGGAATTTATAATCGCATTGAAGAGTTTGGCACAAAAATGCAAATTTTCTAAGACAGACTTAGAAAATAATCTTAAAGACCAAATAATCAACGGCGTTAAGGACGATCTAATTCGTTATGAATTATTAAAACAATCAAATAAATCATCCAAGGAATTTATAGAACTGGCAAAAACAGTGGAAATAGCAAGAGAGAAGGCACAGGGACATTCCACGAGTTTCAATTCAAGCCCGCGGCCAACAACGTCGGAATTCCACAAGATCGGAGCAGGCAGAAGGAACACACATAGTCAAGGATACCAAGGATATCAACGCGAGCAAAGTAAACAGCTGCGTACTCCAAACATCGACAAGCCAAGGAATTATGAAGAACGCCGAGGACCGAACGACTCACAAAGAACGTGCTACTGTTGCGGTAAAGATAATCATATGAAATCTCAATGTACACTCAGAAACAAATTTTGTAGTGAATGCGGTACTCAAGGACACATTTTTAGAATGTGTCGTAAAAATATTGGTAAACAAAATTTAAATAGTGCTTTGAAAAAAATCGAAGATACAGATATTGAGATTTCAAATGAGACTCTCGAAAACAATGTAGAAAATACGAATGATTCGGAAGATGATAGCAGATACACAAGCGATTTTTATATGATTAAAAATAATATAGAGACAGATGACGTACCCCCGTATTTTAAAAAGATAGTAGTGAACAATATTCCACTCGAGATGGAAGTAGATACGGGAGCTTTTGTTTCCGCGATCCCGATTAAAACATATGAAAAATATTTTTCAAATATTCCGTTGAAAAACCCGCAAGTAGGGAGGGTGGGGTAATTGAGAACGGCGGGTAATTGGGAACAGCTAGATAAGTAATACATCCCCCCGCACTACACCGTCCCGAACCTATTCAACGGCTGCATGCAGCGCCACTCATTGCGTACGCGACAGTAAGAGTGAAAGGACGCACGCGTGCTGTCACGGTAAGTCAAACAATTTTTTTTGTATTTTTGATATAATTTTTGTCGTCTGTTATAATAGATGTAAGTATCATATTTTTGAGTTCAAAGACACCATATTTTGTTACTATCATGCACGCACTATCTGTTTTCAAATCCCACGTAAATTGAAGTTAACCAAAAGTGCTGTTGAGAGTGGCGGCCATTTTGATGTATATTGACTACTTCGGGCAATTGGGAACGGCGTCAGGTGGGTAATTGGGAACGTTCCCAATTACCCCTTGCGTTCTTAATTACCCATAGTGCTGCTGGTTGATTGTGTAAAAATGTTTAAACTTTACAAATTGTTTCAGATGCCTCGAAATTACGTACGAAAGACTGAACCAAAATACCAAATTGAAAATCTTTGCCATGCAATCGAAGATGTTAAAAATAAAAAGCTCACATTGGGCCAAGCTGCTACCAAATACTCAGTACCAAAAACAACATTATTTAAGCAACTAAAACAAAACGAATTGAAGACACCAAAAAAACGTCGGCACACGGTATTTAATAAAGAACAAGAGGACCAACTAGAAAAATACATACTTGATTGTTGCAAGTCTTTTTATGGCATAACACCAAATTCATTACGTAGACTTGCTTTTCGATTTGCTGAAGCTAACAAACTGCAACACAATTTTAACAAAGAAACCCAGCTGGCAGACAAAGACTGGTACTATGGCTTTATGTCTCGACATTCTTCCATCAGCTTACGGATTCCAGAAGCTACTTCACTTAATAGAATAACAGCTTTTAATGCCACCGAAGTAAATCTGTTTTTTGATCAACTAAAAACGATCCAAGAAAAACACAACATACCTGGTCATCGTATTTTTAATATTGATGAAACCGGCATTAGCACAGTTCAAAAAAATTACAAGATTTTGGCTCCAAAAGGTGTAAAACAGATAGCAAAAGCGACAAGCGGAGAACGCGGTGTAACAACAACAGTAGTTTGTGCTGTCAGCGCTAGTGGCATATATGTACCTCCCATGTTTATCTTCAAAAGAAAGACAATGAACGGACTGTTAATTAAAGGCTGTAACAGCGACATGATTGCCACGGTTTCTGATTCCGGTTGGATAAATGAGTCCATATTTCTTGACTACTTGTAACACTTCATTTTTTTTGTGAAACCTACCAAAGAGGAACCAGTATTATTAATACTCGATAATCACGAAAGTCATATCAACCTGGGAGCATACGAGCTTTTCCGAAAACACAACCTGCAAGTTCTTTCTTTGCCACCCCATGTATCTCACAAAATGCAGCCACTGGATCTTACAATTTTCAGTTCACTGAAGATGGCATACAATAAGGAATGTGAACTCTACATGGTTAACAACCCTGGCAAACGAATAAGCCAATATGAGGTTGGAGAACTTTTTACAAAGGCGTACAACAAAACAGCTAACATAAGCAAGGCTGTCAGTGGATTTAGGGCTGCTGGAATTTATCCTATTGATCCTGATAAATTTAAAGACAGCTTTGAGAATACGGTATCTGATCAATCCCACACCAGTCAGACTCAAGAATGTGATGTTCATGAAACTGCAGCTGAGCAAAGTTTAAATGAGTCCATTAATACTGTCAGGCAGAGTCAAATACCAACACAGGATGCCACTTCTGTTCCTGAAAATGAAAATGATTTGAGCGTTACCATTAATACTCCTCCTCCATCCACTCCTGTGCCTCTTGCCGAAATCATCAATGTGCCTGTCATTCCTAAAACAGGAACCACTTCTAAGCGACAAAATAAGAAGCACTCTCAGATTTTATCCAGCACACGAATAAAAATTCAATTAGAGGAAAAACAGAAAAGACGAAGTGAGAGAAACGCTAAAAAATCAGAAAAGAACACCAAAAGATCACCAGAAATCATACCAAAGAAGCCACGAGTCAAGGGTAAAGGAGTCAAAAATTTGAAGAAAGCTTTACAAAAAAAAAAAGAAAACGAAGAAGAGTTTTACTGCATAATGTGCTACGAAAAGTATCAATCTCCACCGAAAGAAGATTGGATCCAGTGCGCCGTTTGCCAACTCTGGGCACATGAACATTGTACTTCCAGTGAGACTAGTAGAGGTTATGTGTGTGATATATGTCGTGATTAACCGTCGTTCCTAATTACCCCATACCGTTCCCATTTCCCCCGCGGGATGATCTCAATTACCCCATAGGGTATCGGGTAAATAGGAACGGCAATGTTTTTTGTTTTTGTTTATATTTTTATTAAAACGTAAATTTTTAAGAATTTTTTTATGACTACTAAGTACATAGATAACCAAAGTTTATGTAGCAATAAAAGTTGATTTAGTTTATAACTTTTCTCTATTATTTTTGAGCGTTAGAAGTTTAGTGTTCCCAATTCCCCCACCCTCATTGCGTTCATATGACCAGCAAATAATTGACACTAAAGGCGTTATAATAGTTTCGGTAAAGCGTAATTGTTTAATTCAAAATCAAACATTATACGTAGTGAATCGTGACGGGAATCCCGTCATTGGCCGCGGTTGGTTGAATAAATTAGGCATGTGGCCGATGAAACTTGATAGTGTAGGACAAAAATTAAACGATACGAAATACGATGACAAATTAAAAACATTACAAGTACAGTTTAAAAATGTTTTTGAACCTGGCATGGGTAAATTTACAAAAGGTTTTGTAAAACTCCAGCTTAAAGCGGATACGAGACCAAAATTCATGCAACCGTACAAAGTACCCTTCTCATTAAAATCGAAGGTAGAAATGGAGTTAAAGCGGTTACAAGATAATTCGATTATAGAACCTATTGAATATAGTGAATGGGGAACTCCAATAATCCCATTATTAAAAAAGGATGGAAGTATTCGGATAGTAGATAATTTCAAAGTAACAGTGAATCCATTTTTGATCATCGATCACTTCCCATTGTCGCGCATAGAAGATATTTTTTCAATCTTAGGAGGAGGTACAAAATACACGATAATAGATTTTTCTGAAGCATTTTTACAAATACCGCTCGATAAGAAATCTCAAGAAATATTAGTAATTGTAACACATATAGGGTTATTTAAATGCCTTAGAATGTTGTACGGTATCGCGACCGGACCAGGATCATTTCAAAGAATTCTAACAACCCTGCTTGTTGGAATTCCAGGAGTGGCCATGTTGATCGACGATGTTGTTATCACAGCTGCTACGATGGAAGAACATTTCAAACGATTGTATGAAGTTCTCAGGAGACTAAATAAAGCAGGATTTAAAATAAAAAAGAAAAAGTGTAAATTTTTCCAAGACGAAATTAATTATTTAGGATTTAAAATCGACAAAACGGGCATATACCCGATCAAAAAAAAAATTGAATGTGTACAAAAAGCTCCTAGACCAACGGATGTATCGCAATTAAGAAGTTTTTTAGGGTCAATTAATTATTACAGCAGATTCTTGCCTGAGCTAGCTACAAAATTAAAACCTTTATACGAATGTTTAGAAAAAAATTATAAATTTGTATGGACTAACGAATGTGAACAATCTTTTCAAAAGATAAAAAATGATCTAACATCTCAGCAACTATTAGTTCACTTCGACCCTAAAAAGCCGATAATATTAACGTGCGATGCATCACCTTACGGCATTTCAGCGGTATTAGCACACAAATTTAAAGACATAGATCGCCCGATTCAATATGCGAGTTGTACGTTAAACAAAAGCGAACGCAATTACTCCCAACTGGATCGTGAAGAGTTGGCCATTATTTTTGGCGTAAAAAATTTTTATGAATTTTTAATAGGACACGAATTTACATTACAAACAGACAACGCGGCGTTATCACGTATTCTACATCCTGAAAAATCAATCCCAACAATCGCAGCAGCGCGGTTACAACGTTGGGCGGCATTCTTAGCAGCCTTTAGATACAAAATAAAAAGTATAAAAAGCAAAGACAACTATGCTGACTGGTTAAGTCGAATGCCAATCACCAGCATCAACAACATAAATAACATAAATTCCCTATTCTAGAAGAAATCCTAGATGTCTATCTAAATTCAATAAAAACGTACGACTTCGCTAGCTTAGATTGGAGACAAGTTCAGAAATTCACGCGCGAAGATAATACTTTATGTAAAGTAATAGCGTATTGCAAGGATGGATGGCCGGAAAAAAAGCCTAAAGATGAAACCATTAAAACCTTTTGGCATAAAAGAGAAGCATTATCCGTTGAAAGTAATTGCGTTCTATGGGGTCATAGAGTAGTCATACCGATAAAATTGCGAGATTTAGTCTTAAAAGAATTGCATTTCAGCCATTTCGGTATAAGCAGAATGAAAGCTTTAGCTTGCGGATTTGTGTGGTGGCCTCAACTGGACAACGACCTTGAACAAGTCACGCGGTCTTGTATGGCGTGTTTGCAAACAAAAAAGAGACCGATCAAAATCCCATTAACTCCATGGGTATGGCCTACAACACCATGGCACAGAGTGCATGCTGACTTTTTAGGACCGATACATAATAAAATGATTCTTTTGATTATAGATAGTCACTCAAAGTGGCCTGAAGCTTTCATAATGCCCAATATGACCGAAAACGAAACAGTTCAAAAATTCAAAGACCTGTTTTTTCGCTACGGATACCCCGCACATTTGGTGACTGATAATTTCCAATCATTTGTCGGGTTAATGTTTCGCGAATTCATAAAGAAAGCAGATGTGAGACATAGCACGACTCCTCCCCATCAACCAGCCACGAACGGCGCGGCAGAAAATTTAGTCGACACCTTTAAACGTAAAATAAAATGTATTATGAAGAATGGCCTCGATTTACAAGACGCTATTAAACAGTTTTTACTAGATTATCGCTCGAGTCCACATAGCGCTACTAATCAAACGCCTGCGAAATTGTTCTTGGGGCGCGAGTTAAAAACAAGATTTTCTTTGTTACGCCCCCAAAATGCGGATGAAAACATATACGCGGCGCAAAACAGACAAATGCGTAATCATAGGGGTACAAGAAGCGTTAATCTCGAAATAGGCGACACGGTTGTGGTTACCGATTATAGAGGATCAAAAATTACATGGACCAAAGCAAAAATTGTACGCGAATTAGTCCCTGGAGTTACATATGTAGTTGAAGTTTCTCCTGAAATCTTATGGAAAAGGCACAGTAACCAAATACGAGAATGTAAGGCGACACCTGATAATGAACGAGCGATACCAGACGAAAATACTACTAATAAACAAAGTGAACCGGAATCAAACACGGTATGCCGATCGGAGCGCTTACTGCAAAAACAAAAGAAAAATAACAAAAAGAACAAGTAAAACAGTAGGGAAGATCACAAAAAGAAAATACTTATTTTTCCTTGCGTTCGGATTTCAGTTATGTTATTTTTTTTCTCTCGTTTTTTTTCCCTAAAAACACAACACATTTATATCTGCACTTATTTTCCTTATGTTTTACACACACATATATATTATATATTTTTTTATTTATAAGCGAGGGGAGAGTGCAGTAACCGACCGTACGAAGTTCTCTCCCCCCCCCCCTTTTCACTCTAAGCACGTACGCACGCACACGGGTCTAGATTGTGCCCACGGCGGGCAGATAGCGACGGGCTGTTGTCGCATATAGATCGTGTGGAACAATCACGGATCATACTGTGTAAGAGTGACTTAATAAATGTCTTTGAGCACACCTTAGTGAGGCCACTTGTATCTACCTTCCCTTGAGTTGGTTACTGCAGATTTAATCACAAAGAATTACAGAGGTAACAGTACAAAATAAAAATATTTTATTAAAATATTTAAATTCAACAAGGGAATACAAGGTATTTAAATACAAAGTTTATATATGTATTTTTCAATAGAATAAAAGATTTAATCGCAAATAATTACAGAGGTAACAGTACAAAATGAAAATATTTTATTAAAATACATAAATCTTTCTTGTAAAAAAACTTGGCGCTGCATGACTTTTTACAAATGTAAACTTATTCTATACTTAATTTTAATCGCTTTTACAATGTTTAACGCTCGCCTTAAAAATCTAAACTTATCCTATACTTAATTATAAGCCGCATTATTCGCCGTCATCACCCACACCCATATCACTCGCTCGCACATACACACCACGCTGATAATCATTTTGTTACTCCCGTCGCATTCTTCTCTGAATTATTTTTATTTATTGTTGTCCTTATTTATTTAAAATTTCGAGGTCTAGCAGCGCCAAGTTTTTTTACAAGAAAAATTTATGTATTTTAATCAAATATTTTCATTTTGTACTGTTACCTCTGCAATTCTTTGCGATTAAATCTTTTATTCTATTGAAAAATACATATATAAACTTTGTATTTAAATACCTTGTATTCCCTTGTTGGGATTAAATATTTTAATAAAATATTTTTATTTTGTACTGTTACCTCTGTAATTCTTTGTGATTAAATCTTTTATTCTATTTAAATACCTTGTATTCCCTTGTTAAATCTTGTAAAATAATTATTATTTATTAAAAAATACATATATGTTTGTAAACTTTGTATTATATAAGTATTTCCTTGTTGAATTTAAAAATTATTAATTTTATAAAATTGTTATCATATCCACTAAAAAATACACATGTAAACTTTGTATTTAAATATCTTGTATTCCCTTGTTAAATTTAAATAAAATTTTTTAATCTTATAAAATTGTTATCATACATTATTTTTCTAATTGACACAATGTAAAGATTTTTCAAAGTACTGCAACAATTATTTTTTGAGGCAATATATATGTTCTCTCTGCAATTGGCGCTGTAATTTAAAGAGATATCATTTCTTTTTTGTAATTGTAATAATAGATCACTTCAAGCGCGACTCTTCTTTGATAAGGTAACGTAATTTTGTGATGGGTATCACTTGGGTTATAATTTTTTGGAAATAAAGATACCACTGCTTAGATTTTTTCGAGATTTTTCGAGATACAAAGATTACGTCTACCATTTGTTACTTAGGTTTTTTCTAGGTATAATACTACCACTTTGTTTTTTTCGAGGTAACATATACACAAAACAACATATACACTACTATACGTGTACTTGGCGCCTTTCTTTACCTTTTTTCTAAAAAAGGTAATTTTGTACGGATATCACGCCTTTTTGTAGTATTACGTATATTTTATAAACAGTATGTACAGGGTGTAAAGCTGTTTCGAGGTATAATACTACCATTTTTTTTTTGAGGTAACAACATAATACATATACACTATACGTGTACTTGGCGCCTTTTTTTACCTTCTTTTTAAAAAAGGTAATTTTGTACGGATATCACGCCTTTTTGTAGTGTTACGCATCTTAATCTTATAAACAATATATCTTATAACCTTATAAACAGTATGTACAAGAATCTAAAGGTGTTACAGACTATTATTTCTAAAGAAAACAACAATTTAATATTTTACTTAGTTTTTTGGAAATAATAATCTGTAACCCTTTTAATTGTACACCTTGTATATATATATTTTTCAATTTCGACATAAAACATAATCGCAATGTAGCATGATTAATGCTAATGCTATACATATGTATACCACAGAAAAAAATTACAACTTAAAAATAAAAATGTAATGTGTCTGAAGTTGTTAATAATATATACATTGCCGGACACTGCTTTTATGTAAAATGTGCATTTATATTATGTTGCTTGTATAAATTATCTAAAAAAAATTAAAGTTGAGCATAGGCCTAGTTTTGGAGATACAGGGAATCAAAGTGGCTAAATTCCCAATATTATCCAAGTACAATAGACACAAAAAAAGGATGTTAAAACTTCTTTTATAGTAGTGGTATTTTGAATAGAATTAGTCTGAATGATTCTCTGACCACCGTACTAAAAATTCACCCTCTCCACCTCTGTTACTTAATTTTTTAAAAGCGTAAAACTATCCCCAAAAGAAGTTTTTACTGAATTTCTGGAAAACGGATAGTGTGCGAGAGTGCGCGGATGCGCGATTGATAGCGCGAGGAAGACAAGCACGAGGAGAAGCAGTTCACAAAAAAGAATAAGTCCAATAAAATATGTATATTACAATAAAGTCTATGATACAATATGTACAGTGTTCGTTGGTTTTCAGCAGCGGAAAGACGCCGTGAAAGCGCGCACAGAAGTTAGTACGGCAAGCAAAGCAGCGAAAGCGTGTTCGCGACGCGGGATAGCGAGAATGCGTATTCGACGAAAGCGAACTCAAAGCGGTGTACAAAGCGATTTTGACTAGACTTGCGGGTGATCTGCGAGCGAGAGAGGTCTCCGACGAAGCGAGCTCTTTTATAAGGGAGCTTCTTCTCGGCAATCCCCAATTACGTTTAAGTGTTGTAGGTGACCTCAGATCGAAGCGTGCGATTGGCGGCCAAAGGGCTCGACACGCATTGATTCGCACCTGACATGCGCGAGGCACGTATTGGGACGCGCGATTGGCAGTCGGTTGCCTACGTCATCGCAATGTGCCGTCTTGAGACGAAATGTAGTTGACGGGCCGTTGACAATTGTTGTTGTTTGTCACGCCGAACATTGTTTATAACGTGGGTTTTTCTATCTCACAAGAACATAAAAACAGCGTTCTGGAAACGTCTTGAAAGTTATCGATTAGGAATGTTCTTGGAAAAGCCCATGTTATAACGCAAACACACAAAGAAATTACATATAGGAATAATCATTTTATTGAAACGATGAACTTTTGCTACAGCGAAGGCACACGCATTGTGCCCTTTCATTAGACGAAATCAAAGCATGCTATGATGCACTCGCAATCTCAAACAGATAGAGATACAAAAAAATGTTTCGAATAAAAGTTGTTTGTCTAGGAATTCTGCACAAAAAACGTTTCTTTTATTTTTTTCATAGGATTCACTCTTTGGCCGGAAACCGCGCCTGAAGAAAGATAATTTTTTAAAATATGGTTAAAAAAGATAATAGAAATAGAGTTTATGCTTTTTTTAAAGCAGAAAATAATATAACCATATGGTTAAAAAAGATAATAAAAATAGAGTTAATGCTTTTTTTAAAGCAGAAAATAATTGGTATATTGAAAAGTCTATATAAATACAAAGTAAGGCGCCAGACTACTATGAGAGGTTGTTGTTATACTGCACTATTACTGTAATTCCATGTACGTCACTACGCATGATCATGTGTGTCTACATCATGTCGGTATAAAACAGACATCCTAACCATGCAACAGTCAATTTTAGTTATTTAATAACGTTTTTCCTAAAATTGAGAGCGACAGTTTTAACTTACAGATTTATGTTTTACGCACCAATACACAAAATTGTGTAGTTTCAGCCAAATCGGTAAGGAAGCCCCTCTCCTTCATAATTACCTTAAAAAATAATTATGTTAATGTTATATGTAATAATATTCCCATTTAATTATAATTATATTGCATAATCTTACCTTGTTAAAAATTTAATTATCAAAGAGTTTGCCATACTTCAAAGCAAAGTCTCAGTGTAACAGAATTCAAAAAGTTAGTATCTAAATCGTGTATGCACTCAATCACGAGAAAATCCATTATCCGCCAGTCTTCAAATATCTGCAGAAAAAATCCTCTGATGACTGACAATGAATATAAAAATTCGAGGTAAAGTTTGCATTAAAAATATAAACTGGTTTGTCCACCACTTCCAAAAACTTTGCTATATAATTTTTATTATGATATATTTCGATTAAATATTTATTAATCCTTTTAAAGTCTAATCTTTTTTTTGTGTGAGAAGAACATATTTAATTTAATTATTTTTTAAAATGTTACAGATTGCTGAATACGAATATAAAATTACCAAAATTTATTTTGTTGTTATTATTGCTTTCGTGAATAATTAATATTAGTAGCATAATAGTGGGCTAACTGTCCCGTGTGCTCCGAGGGGGGAGCGGGGCGGGGGGGACTTGAGGGCGAGGGGGTGTTGGGGAAGGGGGTTTCGGCGAGCGTGTCGGGACATGTTGTTTATTAAATATTGATAAACATATCGTTGACAAGGGGTACCGCCGGGGGGAGGGGGTTTGGGGGGGGGCGTTCGCGTTTTCGGCGCAGAGTATTACAAAGGCTAACGGGCGCCGTTCGGCTGCTGGAATTTTATCGGCGACTATAAACAAAATAGCGAGTTAGACACTTGTCTCTGCAATGATCTCACCCTTCTAGAACATGCGAGCCACCATTTCGCGACACCGCGTTCACGTTTTCGGCGCGCCGCGGGGGGGGGGGGGGGGGCAGTCCGCGTCCAACGACCACGTCGGTCCGCGTGACGTCACACGGCGCGCTCGCTCCCGACCCCCGTTGTCTCTCCCCCGTTCGCGCGCGTCTTCTCGTTGGCGTTCTCTTTTCCTCGCGCGCGGTCTCTCTCGCTCCCGTCCCCGTTCGCGTTATCTCTTTCTCGCGCGCTTCTCGTTCGCGTTTTCTCTCCCTCGCGCGGATTTAACCTAATAATTATTATTTAAATTATTATAATATAATAACTTAATAATTATTATTTAAAATATTATTATTATAAAATATACTTAATAATATTAATAATATTAATAATAGTGAAGGAAGCGGAAAAATGAATAATAAATCTATATATATGGAATTAAGTATAAAAATATTTATTTATAAAATTGTTGAATTTTGTAAATTTACCAAACTTCTTCTTCTTCAATGTCGAATTCATGTTCGATTCCAAACAGTCTTCGCAATCCGAAGATGTCCTCGGATTCCAAAATGTCCCATATCTCCTCGTTATATTCATAATCTATTCTTCTGAACCACCACACCCAACGCTGATGTTCAATATTGATGAATCCACGTATTTGGATCTCATCCATATGTATAACATTGGGCTGAAAAAAAAAATTTTTTAAATTAAAAAAAAATTTTTAAATCTATGAAAAAATATTTATACACACCTGTACGTGAGGGATCCGAATCCTCACTATATTGAAAAGTTGGATCTCGTGAACCGGGCTCGTTATCGACCAATATCCACTATAACGTTAACAGAATGGTTAATTTAAAAAAAAATATATATATTTTTTTTTAATATACAGTTATGTGTATTGTTGCGTGCATGCCGCCCGGTATGCTTTTCAAAAAATGTTACGCCCAGGCCGACAGTGAGTCCGTGACTCTTCGGATTTCTCTCAGACACTCATTCACACTCGCGCACTCACGAAAATAACGACTTGTTTATTAAAAGACCGCTCGCTGCACGCTTCAGCTTGGAGTTCGAAAAGCATACCGGGCGACACGCACGCAACGGTATTAGGTATACATACTCCTACGGCGGGGTGAACTATTTCTATAAAATCTTCGATTCTATGAAATTTTTCCATTTCTTCTTCTTATACTTTGCTCCACTCGCGAACGTTTTCACACTACTGACAGTACTGACTGACTGACTTAACTGACTGCAGAGGACTGAACCAGAGCTCAGAAAAGTAATTAAGATATCTAGCATTACAATAGCGAGCAAGGATATACGATAACTTAAATTTCAAATGGCCCGAGTTGTTCGAGTCGAACGTCGCATATACGGCTCGAATGGAAATGCGTGTGAAGAAATTAAGTCATGATTTATATTTAAAAATACATTTTTTATTCTTCTTTTATATTTTTTTTGTTCTTACGTACTATACCGCACTAAAAAATAAAGCTGCGAGCTCACAATCGACGAGCCGATGTCGAAGGCATCACTTTTCCTTTATAATAAGTAATAATTGGAATTGAAAGATAATAAAATTTTTTTATTATATAAACATTAATTTATTTATTATGTGTTGCATCGTATACAATATTATCTAAAGCATAAGCTAATAATTCGCAATCAATAATCGAATTTTTATCAAAAACGCCGCGCAAGATTCTAGCTGCATCACATTTATCGGTTATACAATTTCTTCGTAAAGTGGTTACAAATTAATTAAATTTCGCATTTACCTCATTTGTATTTTGATACAGCTCGAAATATTTATGTTCAACGCAGTGCTCGAGTTCGAATAAGAAAAGTACGGTCGATGATTTCATATACATGCAATTATTATGTAACGTAAGTTTTACAACACTCGCATCACGTATTTTTACGAGTTTTACAACCAGATCTCGAATCGCCATTGATGAAGGTGCGGTTGACTGCAGGAATCGTTCGATATCAGCACGTCTTTCAATTAGCGCTGTCCACGTTGTATGAGTCAACACCATGTGATTTCCTCCGTTATCACCGAGAAGTAGCTCCACAATGGACACAGGTCCCACGCTGATTCCAATATCCAAATATTTATAACCTGTTGGTGTCAAGGCGTATCGTCTGCCTAGTATATGAACCGCGCGACGCTCCAACGAAATGCTGTAGAAAAAATAATGAGATTACTTTCAAAATAATACAATTTATAATTTGCAATTTAAAAAATATAAAGCTTTATAATTTAACAAAAAAAAAACGAAAACTTACTTGTTAGACTTGTTCTCGTACGATGGAGTTTCATCATCATCACCATCGTGAATCGGTACGTAATAATTCATACGTCCACTGCCACTGTTACCGTCGTTGCTTCCTTCAACGGAATACATTCTTTCTCTCGGTTATGAGAAGTAAACACCGTTCGCACAAGCAGGCGATACGAGACTAGTCGTATAAAATTAATCGAATATACGCGGCAACTTCCAAAACTATGATGAAGGAGGGGGAAATTAATGTTTCTGGAACGCGCAATCAGCGCTCTGAAATTTAGGAGAGGGGACTAAGGTAGGATGTTTTTTTTTATTAAGACGTATACCCCCCCCCCTCCCTCCGCATGACATCAACCGCGAAACATGTTCAGACATGTTCGCTGAAACTTGATACCCCCCTCGAAACTCTCGAGTTAGAATTCGTCATGTATACCTACTTATTCTTTAATTTTGTACACTATCGACTAATGGGGAAGGGAAATAAAACATTGTAAAATTTACACATACATATAAAATTTATTTTTTAAAAAGATGACAATTCTCTCTGACGTTTCGACCGTTAAATATTTTTAATACATTTTGCAATGCGCAATTCTTAACGTATTTTCCACATCGCATAGTATTAGTAGCATCTAGAATATTTAAAGATTCGATATCTTCGTAATCCGCATCCAGAGTCTCGATGTTTAGGTTTTTTCTCGCTTTATTCTCAAACAGATCTACCAGCCATTCTCGTTTCTGGCATCCCTTGACGTACACGAGAGTCGGCATCTCGTCGTCGTCGTCGTTGTCCTCTTCCTCACCGAGCACGGCCGATGTAATTAAACGCTTCACCTTGCTGTACGGCACGTTTCAGTCTTCCCATCGTAATCCATGGTGATTGCGAATCAACCAGGAAGCGCACGATTTGTGAGGAGATTCCACGGCATGGGGCATGTAAAGATGTAATGCGCCAGAACGCCCCCGTTTCTCAGCACCGCCGCCTCCTTCACGACAAATTTCATCCCGACGACGAAACCTTGCAGGTCCACGAACGTTGGTGCGGACATGAAGAGATATCTCTCTCTCTTCGATGCGTGAATCGAGAGGAATGACGCGCGTTTCGCGACACTCCGATTTATATCCTGCTCCCCTTTTTTCCCTCTCATTTTGTATCGGAAGTGAAAGAGAGAGAATTTTCGTCGACGTTGCCGCGAACACTCAGACTATTTTGCGCACTACGTTGGTCAACGGATTGTACTCGATCACGCGATCGTGTATGATGAGACAGTACGCGGAGGTATTCGGCGGTACGTTCTCCATGCAATCGAATTCTATTCTGACATCCACGGTGGCGTTTTTGACGGATTCGTTTTGTCGAGAGCAATCGATGATCACGAACGGGCCGTTACGTAGAAAAGTCGAAACGGTGAGACGCGGCTCGAGATATTCGTATCCGTAATAGCCCTTGCAGAAACGCGCGTACATATCGTACAGAATCGCCCATCTGTGTTTACCAAAGTCCAAATTCAAATCGTCATACGGATAGACTTCCGAGTTTAGGTAAAGTTTCACGTTGGTCAATTTGCAGTCGTCGAATCGGCTCGTGTCCGCGGACATGACGTTCTTCCGACCCGTCTGCAGAGCGAAGACGACGTATCGCGGTTTCTCGAGCTGAGTCGCGGTCTTAATGGCCTACGAGTGCTTGGTCGTGTTCTGCAACAGGAGATATTCGTACAGATCCCACGAACGGAAACCCATACTTGGATATCGTCCTTTTTCCAAGGCGCGCAGCATCGACAGCTTGTTGATCTCGCTCAATACCACGTGAGGCATTCGCCACTGTATCTTGAGTATTTTGATAGTAGGCTCCAACGCGAGATTTCCCACCAGACAATTGTTGTCGTTGCGCGATCGTATCATGACCAATTCGTGACGAACGTTGATCACCACGCGTTTGTAATCCTCGCAAAATCCTAGTAACAGGTTGAGCGGTACGCAGAAATTGAAGTATCCATTCGCGTTATTATTTGAATCCCAGCCGGCGTTTCTCAGGATCACGCTTCTGTCGGACGATACCGTTACGTAATTCTTGAGCGTGCTGGTTATTCCTACGTTTCTGCAGTGATCAATCTCCACGCCGTCGAGCTCGTATCGAATTTCATCGAACATGAACGCGACGCAATTATTCCCCAATACCACGTTATCGGCTTGGTCGGCTGCTCTGGTCACCGTCAATGTTCCTTCGCCGTAGAGAAAACTTTCGCGCGGCAACGTATACAGATCCTGCTGTTGTATGGGAATTCGTATCTCGTCGCTATACTCAAACGTTGTGTTGGCGTACGGGTTGTACGTATGAGTCTCGATCTTGACGATGCGATCGTCAAAGACCGGCTCGCCTCCGATGTTAAGAATTTCAGTCATCGTTCACGCGTTTAGATGTTTCGTACCGCGAATCCCAGAGATTGTAAAAATTTAACGTTCGAAGCGTTGAGCTTCTTTCTCGTCTCTTTTTTAACGCCACTGAATGTCGATTTGATTATATCGTCGATCGTCGCAGTCGTAAAGATATTCTTATCTGTCGCGTGCTCCGAGTCGTTCAACACGAGCATCTCACACGTCGCGCGTTATCGCTGTCGCCGTCGTACGTGCAATCTGACGGTGATCTCTTCTCCTCGAAAATCGAGCAATCGTCCGTTTTGATCCGTGACGCGTATCGTTAGATCCGTAACGCTTCGCGCGATGATCGGCAGGTAAATGATCTGCGCCGGCGTTTCCGATATCTTATATCCCGGTGGTACGCTCGGTGAAAATTCGTGTATCGTGTGAACACGTTTGCCGTTGCTGTACGCACCCGCGGTCACGTTACACTCCACGCGGATAATGTTTACGTTGATAATATTAATCGACGCGTCCGATTCGTACCACTGTCCCGGCTGCAATATACGCTTCGACGAGAATCCCAGCAGCTATCCAACGTTCATCGTATTGTAATTTGCGCGGAGCACTATCGGGTATTCCGCGACCTCGTCTTCGTAGCCGTTCGCGCGAGCGGTCGCCTCTCGGGCGATATTCGCGACCGACGTACGATCATCGTTGGAACGAATTACGCGTCGCGGGCGTTTCCGTGAAATTTCGCGTTTCAAAAACTCATGTATGGCTCGTATCTCGTACGATCCCTCGGGAATCGTAATTTCCGTGCCATCCTCGTCGAAATAAAGTTTATTGTTCGAAGAATTCACGTTTGGAATCATGTGATAAGTCTCGAAACACGTTAGACCGAGCTTGTAGTCACCGTCGCTCAGATCCACGGCGGGAAAATAGTGCTCCGCGAGGATGCTGCTCTTCCCGGTCAGCGTGAACGTTATAGACATGTCGGCGGAAACCGTTAACGAATACTGAGTCACCACGGCGCACCGTCAGGCTTTAAATTAGCGTCGATCGTCCGTAGAAATTGCAGACATAATTGTCCACAGATGCTCTGATCGTATCGCTGATAAGACGTGCAATTGTACTCAATCTTTGTCACGCTCGGCCCGAAATATCGCACCAATTCTTTCGGCGGTCGAAGATTGCCGAAACTGTCGAAATACATGACTCGATCTTCCCTCTTCGCGTACGCTACCCAATGAGTACCGGGACCCGCTGCATCGTCCAAATTCACGATACCGCTCTCGTTTCGACGTACACCGCCGATCGGTAACAAATCACGCATGAAGACACCTCTAAAGAACGGTACGCGCATACGCCTTGCCAGTCGATTCAATTGTACGTTAGTCGTAATACCCGCGGACATATTTAACGTCTTTTTGACGTTTTTTTTTTATTTTCGACGCTACTCCTCGCCCGCGTTTGTGTGGGCCGAGATACAGCCCTCGTCCATATTTGTACGGAGCGAGATAAAGTCCGCGACCTTCCACGGCGCGATTGTGACGTTGCATCTTTTCCAACTGACGCCGCGCGGCTTTGTTATCGTTCACGGCCTTTACGACTCCCGCCGCTCCGCCGGCCAGAGAACCGAGAACTCCCAACAACGGTAGAATCGGCAATACGCCGCCTCGTTTCACTGCCGAAAGTATCCGTTTTTTCGTCAGCCTTTTCCTCGTTTTCGTTTTTTTCGTTTTCAAGACCATTCTGAGCTTAGTCTTAGCCTTCATGGTCGCCCAGACGGCTGTAGCGGCAGCTCTCTCTCCGAGAGTCGAATCTCTCGCGGTAATGCGTTTTCGCGCTTCCGCAGCGAGTATCTCGTCCGCCGCGTGTCTCTCGGTGAGATCGCGGTTACGCGAATAGGCTATGTCGTGCTCGCGACACGCCGCGTCCAATGGATTAATACCTTGATCGCCTCTCGCCAATCGTTCTTGTAAACGAGTTCCCGGACCGCAAAATTGATAGCCGGGAATGTGTAATTCGAACGGAAGTGCGTTTATCGCGCGATTTAACAGGTCTCCACCAATTTTTTTCGTTGACATTCGCCGCAATCCTTTATCAATGGCGCGGGACCGTCGACGTGCGTTCGCTGCCACGGTTGATTGTAGTGTTCGTAACAGCGACGATATGTCTGAACCTCCAAATCCGCCGTTATATGTTCCGGAAGCTTGTCCCACACGTAGTAAACGTGATCGCCGCACGTTTGCAGCAGAACGGGTTTCGGAACAAATTGCAGCTGTTCGGTGCTCAAGTCGCGAATATCGGAAGGTTTCGACAGTAGGACGAACATTTTTGCTACTGAGCGATTCGCGGTTCCGCTCGCCTATAAATAGACGTTCGAGTCAGCCAGAAAGTCGACAGTGTGGAAAAAATAAGATTCGTGCGACAACCGTTGGCGATTCGCGTGATGAATTGCGACGACAGATCACGGTCGATGGGAGGCAACGCGGAGAAGCGTAGGCACGGTACGATGCTGCCGGCTACTATACGCGCAATCATTTGCGGCCCCTCGAATTGCGGCAAAACCAACGTTCTGATTAGCTTGCTGGAAAGTCCGCACGGTGTATGTTTCAAAAACGTGTAGGTGTACTCGAAATCGCTGCAACAGCCGAAATATTGATATCTGGAGAATTTATTGACATCGACAGCCGACGAAATCGGCTACTTTACGTTCTCCAATAACAGTGACGTGATTCCACCGAGCGACGCGCGTCCAAATTCGATCTTCGTCTTCGATGACGTGACATGCAATAAGCAAGACGCTGTGAGAGAGTATTTCTCAATGGGCAGGCACTCGAGCGTCGACTCCTTCTATCTCTGTCAGACGTACGCGAGAATACCTAAACATCTGATACGCGACAACGCGAATCTGCTGATCCTGTTCAAGCAGGATGGTACCAATTTGAAACACGTGTACAACGATCACGTGAATACCGACATGTCGTACGATGAATTTTGCGCGTTGTGTCGCGATTGTTGGCAACAAAAGTACGGATTCGCGGTGATAGACAAGGACAGCGCGCTTTCAAACGGTCGATACAGAAAAGGATTTAACGTGTTCGCGATACCGTAAAAGCGATCAGTCGTTGCCGATACCTCGTCGAAGGTGAAACGTTTGCATTATAGAGATCGACGCTCTGCTTTGTTTTCCCGCGATGGCTGCGATCGACGGGGGCGAGAATATTCGCGAACGCGAGAAGATCGTGAAAGAGATTGCGAAAACGAGTGATTCGATTCGCAAGAAACTTCGCGCTTTGAAGAGCGGTAAGATCGAGAAGGACATTGAGTTGGACACGCACTTTAAGCCTCTTATCGGGTCATTGCAAAAGATCGTCGACAACTCGAGCTTGATCGCGGTGAAGAAGGAGGAGCCGGAAAGCGTCGCTGACGCGGGGATGGAAACGTTACCCGTTCAACAGCGCGGGGAGGAGGAGGAGGATGCTACACCGAAGAGAAAGATGGAACGATTAGACTCCTGGTCGGATCTGTCATCGACACCGCGTAAATCTAATCAATCGAAACGATCAAAAGTACAACCGATAACTTCTACACCGATAACTTCTACACCGACGCGAACCGTGCAACGTACAAGTCCCGAATTACTCGAAAACGTGGATGTTTTCGAAACCACGGACGACTCGATCAGGACGACCGTTCGAAAGCAGTTGCAAACGTCGGAAGGTCGAGAATTGTTTATAGAAACGTTGCAAAGTCACTTGGGTCCACTGAGCCGATTGTACATCGCAGACGTGTTGGGCGCCGATGTAGAAACAGACACCGTGTACGGCGTTTACATACACACATACATACACACATACATACACACACACACACATACATACATACATACATACATACATACATACATACATACATACATACATACATACATACATACATACATATATACATTACAAAGGTATTCGGTAATGTCCCCACGGTAACGTATCGGTCGAATCGGGTATAATGTATTGCTTATCGTCGTACGGACTCAGAGCGATTTTTGTTTCGGACACGGTGTACACCTCGTGTGACTTCAATCGTATACAGGACTGTTAGATAAAGTAATCTGAATTCGAAAGCAGGCGTTAGAATATTCTCGAACATTCCTTTGTCTGGTCACGAGTGTAGAGCGTGAAAAGGGGTGTAGAAAACAAACACATATATACAGGTACGAAATAACGAGTAGGTCAGAAGTGCGCAAGCAGTCTTTCCGAGAAGTACGAAATCTCTTAGTAGCCGATTTACATTGCAACCAATTTACATTTGTAGACATTAGACATTTATAAACATTTTGTATCTATATGCACTATTAAAAGTTCTTGTCTGTTTATAAATCGTGTGCTCTTTACTGTCGTAAAATCCATCAGGTTATGGGCCCAGTGCCACGTGTTGAGTGCATGATATAAAATTAAAGACAAAACAAGTTTAAGTGCAAAATAAAGAAATGTGCGCCGCGACTAATACACTGGAAGCGCTGGAGAGCATCGACAAACTGAAGGATGCCGAGGGATATCCACTGTGGAAATTTCAAATCGAAATCTACCTGGAGGCAGCAGATCTTCTGGACATCGTACAGTCGGAGCCAAAAGCGACACATTTAGAATCAGCGGAATGGAAGAAGAAAGATGCCAAGGCAAAACGAATGATCGTAAGCACTCTAGAAAAGCAATCACTAATACATATAGTTACGTGCATTACGAGTTATGAAATGTGGCAAAAATTAAGAGGAATTTATGAAAGAGATTCACAGCATCAGAAATGCGCTCTGATGCAAGAATTCTTTGAATATAAAAAGAAAAGTTGACATGGCCACATACAAAACATTGATATGGCCACATACATAACAGAGTTAAAGAATCTTGCCTTTAAACTTGAAAGTCCAGGAGAAGAGATAAATGATACCATGATCATGTCTAAAATCTTAACAGCTTTACCAGAAAATTATAGATTTTTTACAAGGGCATGGGAATCGACACCCGCTGAAGAGAGAACAGTGGAGAATCTAACAGCGAGACTTCTAGCGGAGGAGGCAAGGAACCGATCGGACAAAGAAGAAGAAGTGGCATTCAAGGCAGAAGAGAGGAAATGCTACAAATGCAACATGAAGGGTCATCTAGCGCACGCGTGTAAAAAGGTAGACAATACTAAGAAACATGACGTTTAATGTTTTAATTGTCGTAAAATCGGCCACATGGCAAAAGATTGCAGAAGAGATTCTTGTAAAATATGTAAAAAGACTAACCACTCGGAAAAAGACTGCTTTTTTAGAAATAAGAAAAAGGTGACCCAGAGAGAGACGAGAAGAATAAAATAGCCTTTCTAACAAGCACCGAAGAAACGGAAGATTGGATCGTCGACTCAGGATCAACGTCGCACATGACGAACGATTCAACCAAGTTGAGAGAAGGACACAAAACAATAACAAAGGTCGGAGTAGCAAACAAGGAAGGAAATATGATAGCGAGGAAGACTGGAACGGTCGACCTAGGAAACTGTGAGTTAAACAACGTATTATATATACCAGATTTAAGAAAAAATCTCTTGTCTGTTGGTGCGATAACACAAAAAGGAGGTAAAGTCGAGTTTTACAAAAACGAAGTAATAATTAGTAAGGATAAGAAAACTATCTTTAAAGGAAAAAGAAATAGCGCAGGATTATATGTAGTACATAATAATATAATTACCGAAAAAGCAATGACAACAGAAATAAAATCCTCTGTGAAGTTATGGCACGAGAGATTGGGCCACTTAGGCCCAAATAATATGATAAAATTGCTAAAATTGTCAGAAGGTATCAATCTAAAAAAATGTGAAATTCAAGAGCAGCTATCGAACTGTGAGACGTGCATACAAGCGAATCACACGAGGATGCCTTTCGGAGACCAAAGGAAAAGAGCGACACGACCGTTGGAAATCATTCACACGGACGTCTGCGGACCAATTTCTCCAGATACGTGGGATCGAAACAGGTATTTTGTTACCTTTTTGGATGACTATACAAACTATGTAGTAGTCTATCTTATGGAAGGAAAGGGAGAAGTAGTTGAGAAATTAAAAGAATTTATAAGTCAAGCAGAAGTAAAACAGCATAAAAAGGTCGTGGAATTGCGCTGCGACAACGGCAAGGAATACTCAAACAAAGAATTAAAAACTTGGTGTAAAAATAAAGGCATATCGATTAATTACACTCCACCTTACACTCCTCAATTAAACGGAAAGGCCGAACGACTGAACAGAACGTTAATTGAAAAAACCAGAGCAATGATTACAGGAGCGGAAGAAAATAAAGCACTTTGGGGAGAAGCAGTGAGAGTCGCCGCTTATTTACATAATAGAAGTCCGACAAAGGCGACTACAAAAACAGCATACGAGATGTGGAACGGACAAAAACCGAACTTGAAGAACTTAAGAGTTTTTGGATGTACAGCATACGCGAAAGAACTAGGACAACTTAGAAAGTTGGATAACAGAAGTAAAATTGTAAAATTTGTTGGTTATACACAGACAGGATATCAATTATGGGATCCAATAAAAAGAAAAATAGTTATCTCACGAGAAGTACGCTTCAAAGAGAGAGAAGACAACAGAAGAAGAGGACACGAAGAACACCAGAAAAGAGAAGAAAAATAAAACCAAATATATGCAAGACTCAGAAAATTCAGATGAAGATAAAGAAATTTCAAGCGATGGTGAAGAGGAGGAAGAAAGCGAGGAAGAAGACCCGGAAGAAGATCCCGAAGAAGAAGAGGACGAAGAGGACAAAACGAAGAAAACCGATGATAACAGGCAGGAGCAAACAGAAGACACACCAAGAATATCTCAAAGACCCAAAAAAATTCCAGAGAGATATAACAGTTACGCATACTTGACATATGGAGAAGCCATGAAAAGCAAAGATAAGAAGAAATGGATGGAAGCTATGAAGGAAGAAAATTATCACTAAAGAAAAATAAAACCTGGGAATCAGTAGAGGTCAACGAAATAAAAGGAAAGAAATGTTTGACAAGTAGGTGGGTTTTCCAAATAAAGGAAAATGGCAAATTTAAAGCCAGACTCGTTGCGAGAGGATGCGAACAAGGAAACAATATAGACTATGAGAAACTATACAGCCCCGTGGTTAACAGCGCAGCATTAAGAATAATATTCGCGCTGGCAGCACACTACAAGTGGAAATTTGTAAAATTTGATGTAACAGCTTTTCTCTACGGAGAATTAGAAGATGAAATATTTATGTACCTGCCAGAAGGATTTGAAGAAGAAAAAAACAAGGTATGCAAACTCAAGAAAGCGCTGTACGGTCTTAAACAAGCATCAAATCGCTGGAACAAGGAAATTCACAAAGACTTTAAAGAAATACGGATTAAAGCAGTTACGCACTGATAAATGCATCTTTAAGAAGAAAGATAATTCAGCAATCCTGGCAGTCCATGTAGATGATGGTATAATACTCGGAAAAAACATGCAGGATTTAAAAGACTTACTTTCGAAGTTAGAAGATGTTTTTGAAATAACATTTAATAACAAACCAAGCTCTTTTTTAGGTATACAGATCAAGCAAGGGCGAGAGGGTATCAAACTCAACCAACAAAACTATTCGGAGAGAATTCTAGAGACATATGGCATGAGCAACTCAAAACCGGTGGATACTCCTATATTGGCCAATGCTGAGATCAATGATGGAGGGAGCAGGACGAAATCTTTCCCCTTTAGAGAAGCAGTAGGAAGCCTTCTCTATCTCACCGCCAAGACTAGGCCAGATCTAAGCTACGCAGTAACGTACAATAGTCGAAATACACAGAATTCCTCTGATGTAGATGTAACTAATATTAAGAGAATTCTGAGATAATTACAGGGAACTAAACATTTAGGAATAGCGTATAATAGTAACGAAAATGTACAAACACTTAGGGCATATTGCGATGCAGATTATGCAGGAGATGTAGAAAGTAGGAAAAGCACATCAGGGTACATAATAGAATTTTGCGGAGGACCTATAAGCTGTGCGTCACGTAAGCAGCCGATTGTTGCATTATCAAGCACAGAAGCAGAATTCATCTCGGCCGCAGATTGTTGTAAAGAATTATTGTTTTTAAAAAGCATGTTAGAGGAATTAACCGGTAAAGTTCTAAACGCTGAGATGCACGTAGATAATCAGAGCGCCATTAAACTGATTAAAAGTGGAGTATTTAACCGAAGGTCGAAACATATAGATGTGCGATTTCATTTTATAAGCGAAAAAATGAAGGAAAACAACATTAACATTGTATATTGTAATATAAGCAATCAGGTCGCTGATATCTTTACTAAGCCGCTAGGCGCAATCAAATTTAGAAAATTTAGAGATATGTTAGTACAATAAGATCATATTACTTGTATTGCTTATTTATGATTAGTTGCGAAACCGCGTTTATCATTTAATCTTTCAACAATTAAATTTAATTTTGTTTACTAATAAAGAGAATCGAGATTAAAGGGAGATGTTAGATAAAGTAATCTGAATTCGAAAGCAGGCGTTAGAATATTCTCGAACATTCCTTTGTCTGGTCACGAGTGTAGAGCGTGAAAAGGGGGGTAGAAAACAAACACATATATACAGGTACGAAATAACGAGTAGGTCAGAAGTGCGCAAGCAGTCTTTCCGAGAAGTACGAAATCTCTTAGTAGCCGATTTACATTTTAACCGATTTACATTTGTAGACATTAGACATTTATAGACATTTTGTATCTATATGCACTATTAAAAGTTCTTGTCTGTTTATAAATCGTGTGCTCTTTACTGTCGTAAAATCCATGACTGCTGTCGCGTCATTTCAATTTCGTCTCGCAGACACCTCGTGTAATCGTCGAATGTTATAGTACGCGCTACGACGTTGCTCTTGACACCTTTCGCTTTTTTACAATCTGTTTTACCATCCACCCTCAACGCATACATCTTCGCCCTGAGTCCCACGAATTCGGTCATGATTGCGCCGTTATTCTCATCCTTCATCAAGCCCGGCACCTTCTTGTTCTCGAGCGATATACCGTACGCGTTGTCGATCGCGTAATCGCTCGTGTCGAATCTAGCGATATCGCGTTTCACGTTTTCGTACACATCTTCGCACTCTACGTGATATATCAGACTGTCTGTATCGGTGTACATAATTCTACACATGTCGCCATACAGGGGAGACATGTACTCGTGATGAAATTCATACAAACAGATTTTCGATACGTCGATAATGCACATGCCGACGTAAATAAGTTTATCGAATTTAACCTCGAGTTTTCGCAGTTCAACGGCTATCAGATTTTCCGAAAACACGCTCCTGCTGTGAAAATTTGGTCGCGCGATCATTGCCTCCGCGCCGTATCGTCCGTCCCACTTTGTCAGTAATTTTACGCCGACGTGATTGCGAACATTTTCCATCGTTTTCCCGAAAACCGCGTTATTCATCAATTTATATAAATTTTTCTCGAAATCATTTTTGGCCAGTGTTCTAAATTTTGTATTCAGTTCGATGTAAGTGCGGAGCCACGCAGATTGAGCGAATTGCAATACACGATGTATTTTTGTGACGCGAAGACCGTGGTGCGTGCACTGCTGCAGATTGTTATAATAGATGACGTAACGCTTCTTATCGTACAGCGTGGCGAGAAGTTTGTCCTACCGTTTGCCGGGCGGTTTATCGCGCGTCGGACAGAACGGTAGGTCAGCGTGCGCGTCGTGTTTATCCTGCGGATACTCTAGATCGACTTCGAGAATATAACACGTGGGCGAATCCAAAGCGATCGCGCTAAAGTCGAAATTCGAAACGTCTTCGATCCATCGAAAATCTGCGTAGGGCAGTGGCTGACACATCGCCCAACCGTACAAGTTGTTTACATCGAAGTACATCAAGTACGACGACGGTTTCGATGGATCGTACGACTACATGTACTTGTTGGCCTGCGCGTATCTGTTTGAACATTGACTCAGACCACCGCGTATACCGCTTTCGATGAACATGACCATGTTAATGTCGGTGAGCAGTTCGAAATTTACGCGAGTATGTTTCAACATGGCGTACCATGTGAAACCTGGCAAAGTGTAGTAGTACGCGGGATCGAGTCCATAACTCGCGATACAACTGTCGCGGAAATTTTCAAAAACGTCGGCCAACAGCAAGACATCGGTTTTGAGGTATAGATCGCTGTATTCGCCCAAGGTTCGAACGGAGAATCGCTGCTAAACGTTCGCGGCGTGCGCGTAATCGCTCTCGGATACGGTGTCACCGGTCAAGGAACTGTAAAACGATTCGCGCGGCGGTAAACACAAGTCCTCCAACTTTTCGACGCAATCCACGTATTCGTATGGAAAGACACCTTTTCGCGTCAATAATTCGAAATCGTGGTCGGATAACGCGGAAAATTTTGAACGTATAATTTGTAACTTATCCTTATCGAAGAAGGATGCCAATTTTGCGAGACTCGTGCTAAGAAATTTGTACGAATCGATGAATCTTAATTTTATGTCGCTTCGCGAATCTGATCTTTCGGCTGTATCTTTCACGTGCTTCGTGAATGAGACGTACTTTTCTTTTGTTATCGGTAATACATCGATCGAGCCTTCGAAGGCGGCAGTTATCTCCGTGATAATAAAATGCGCGTCGTAGCCGGATAAATTGTGGAAAATTACGGGGATGAAGTGAGAATTTTTATAATTCAGATTGCAGTTCGAATGTGCGGGACCTCTATAACGACCGGTCAAGTGGCAATGATCGCGTACTCGCACGTCGTCTGGCGCGAACGGTTTTTCGCAAATGTGACATTGCGCCGCGCTGCGAAATATCTCCCACTCGTCTCGCGTTAGATCTACCATGCGAACATTCTCGGACAAGATAGCCTTTACGCGATGCGCCAATCTTTTCAGTTCCTCGGTGAACCACGCGACGCAATCCTTATCGCGGCGAAATTGATACGCGGATAACGAGTCGTCGTACGAGCACCGCACGTAGTATCCTATACTACATACCCGATGATGTTGAAATCTGAACGTGGGCGTTGTCGGATCCGCTTCCGTCTTCTCGAGGGTACATTCCAGGTCGGCGTACACGACATATGGAAGTCGCTCTTTCCTGCTGTGGTTCTTGAAATTCAGCCACTTGTCGTCCTCGCTCGGTAGTCGGATTGCACAGTTGTTTATCTCTCGGCAGTCTACTCCGTGGGCTTCCAATTTCTCGCTCGTGTAGAAATAGTGCAAACATCTGCAAAAAAAACAAATATTGTAAATTATTAAATAAAATATTTTATAATTTTATTAAAAAGAAGTATAGGTACTCACTGATCGCAAAAGTATTTCCGACCATGGTGCGTGCTTAATTGCGAGCTAACGAGACGCGATAGATTCTTGATCCACGCGAAATGTCCCACGTTGTCGTCTCGCGAGTTCTGCACGTACAGCAGATTTACGTGTTTGTCCATCTTCCGGTTGGTGAGCCGTATCGGGAGAACGTTTGGCGTCTTCCCTCCCTCTACAGTATATACGTTGACGGAGATGTCGTTGAGTCGTTCGAAGTCTTTAACTTGACTCAACGTCATTGGAAACTCAATGTCTCGTAAATTCAGCACTGTTGTATAATGAAGATACGAGGATTCCCGTTCTGAATGTCTTTCGGCTGGATGTAGAGCAGCCACCACCGACCACGCGAAGCACGCATTGTCCATCGATTGCACGTTGATCACCGCTTTTTTCAATTTAATTTTCTGAGGTAATTTCAGGTAACATCCCGCGCGCATAGGATTGTATTTGTTCACGTTCACTGTCAAATTGAGGATTTGCGTCAACGCCCACCCTATGTCGCGTTCCTGGAACTCCTCGAGGGACGATAAAGTAGGCTCGATAACGTGTCGCTTGTACCACTCGTGCAGATCGGACCGATCGGACGAACGAAAGAGTTCGCAGTTTCTCGTGTTGACACTTTTATTCGCACGTTTGTCACCCGTCACAAACTCGCCGTTGAACACAGTGTTTATCTTTACACTCGCGTGTCTTTGCATGACGTGCCGCACACGATCGAGCACGATGTCTCTAGCATCTTTGAGAAATTTTTGCGGTTCGATGTGATTGATATTTATCACCGCACCGGTCAATACACGGCTTTCGAACGCAGTATCGATCTCTCGCCAAACGAGTCTTTCCGCGTTATCGTCACTACTAGTGCCCGCCGCGTACTCACCACCGATATGTACGAACCGTCTCTGTAATAGAGTCTTCGCACCTTCGAGTCGCGCGATTCTTGCCACTAAAGATTGTCTGTTTCCCGGATTGTCTGTTTCGCGGATTGAGAGCCGCGGACGCTTGGAACGACAGTCTTCTTCGAGCCGCTCAATAAACTCCTCGCATCGCTGTCCCCATGCAAAATATTCGCCCAAGGTAGCGATTTGGTCGGATCCTTCCAACAGGTCGCGTTCCGTTTTATCGGGATGTTCCATGTTTTTTTTAGATCACGTCACATTCTTCGATAGAGCACTTGCACGTGACTCGATCACACGCTGAACAATATCGTTTGCAACGTTGAATTTCAAAGTGAATAAACATAAAATTTACAGGATTGAAGTAGGGGGCATTAAAGTAATTAAGTTCCCAATTAATAATATCATCACGGTCACGTTCATAAGTTCTTTCAAGCATCAATAGATGATTAGGATCATTAATACGGCCAGGGTACATATACATACGTACCGAATTGTTCATCATCACCAATTCAACGTACTTCCCAATACCTGTATGAATCTTAATGTATGTTGCTTCACAATCGTCGAGCTTTTCAAAAATTTTAGACGCCCAATAGCGATAGTCAACAATAGGTTTAATATAATACGGCACAACGTCAGCACGGCGAGCTGCACGTGATTCTTCCTCGCTAACGCACTCGTCCCGCAACCGTCGATACACTTTTCGTTTCACGTTAGATCTCCAGTCATAAGGAGAATTCGAGGTATCGATAACGACTCTTTGTCTAGCGATGCGTTGACTGGTTCCGCGTATACCTAGTTCGCGATCGCGAAGAAACTGCACCGGTGATATTCGTCGCACATCCGTCAATTTCACTCCTTGATCTTCTTTACGCAAATCATCGGCGACATCTGTTGTAATATCTTCCATTGTTAAATCATCCACAGATTTTGGAAACTCTACAGAGTTCTCTTCAATTATCCACACCATGTGTTGCGCACGTTATATATAATGTCTCACTCGCGATAATGTTTTTTTTATCACTTCATGCAAATCGGGCACATGTTGCACGGTAATATTTGATACAATGGAGTACTGCGACAATCTGTGCATAATCGGCCATTTATTACGTTGTACGGTTCGGTTACATGCTTTCGAATCGCATATATGTGCTCGCCAGTGTCTGGTGAAGCGATCATACACAAAGCACACATTTTATCCGAACCGTATATATAATAAAAATAAATCGCGCAACACTTCGTACGTCCATCTAACGCTAAAAATTCGGGACGCGACACTATTATTTTCATAACTTCTTTACGGTTATCGTCTTCATCGCTGTTGTAAGTGCTGTCCGGTGACAATGGACGATCCTCGTCGGATGAATCTACATCCATTATTGCCTCGAAATTATTGTCCATCTCCATTATTGTGTGCAAATCGGGCATATATTATATGGAAATGTCATACAATGCTTCATGACACTTTGAGCAGGCGCGGAAATGCATCGTACGGAGTAAATCAACGAAGTGTTTTCGGACAGCGTACATGTGCCCGATATCAAGGTCCGATAGAGCAACCATGCACAAAGCACATAGTGCAAGTGCACCACCCGTTGAATAATAAAAGTATATTACGCACTGTTTCGTACGTAAATTTAGTGCAACGATTTCCGAACGCGGCACTATTTTATCGATGACTTCTATATGATCGCCGTCTTCATCACTGAAATAATCACTGTCGTCCGTTAACGCGCGATTCTCGTCTACATCCATATCGAAATTATTGTCATCTCCTTTATCGTAAAAAATATTCCTCTGTATTGAATACTTGACACAAAAAAACTTCACCCCTGAGTATAAATGTTCGCGTTGCGAAAGCTAGCCGAAGACTGATCCGCAAGATGTGGATCCATAATCATCCTGGCGACAATGGATGCTATGCGTTTGTATAATTGTCGTTAGACATATTTTGTTTATACATTCCAGCAGCCGGACATCGGCGCTCGCTTTTTGTAATATGCCGCGTCATAACCGAATACCGCCGCGACGGTTAAATCGTAATCGGCAGCGGCTCTTCTTAGAAAAAACATGAAGAGGACTCCGCAACGGTTAAATCGTCATGGGTGACAAATTTTATCAATTGTTTACCTCGGCTATTTTATCTTTAAACCGTCGTCGGACCATCGGTGCTCGCTTTTGTAGTGTAAGACGCCGTAACCGAATGGCGGCTCGCATGTTCTACAAGGGTGAGATCATTGCAGAGACAAGTGTCTAACTCGCTATTTTGTTTATAGTCGCTGATAAAATTCCAGCAGCCGAACGGCGCCCGTTAGCCTTTGTAATACCCCGCGTCGAAAACGCCAACCCCCCCCCCCCCGCGGACCCCCTCGGCCAAGAACGCGGACTGCTACCTTCCCCCCGGCGGTACCCCTTGTCAACGATATGTTTATCAATATTTAATAAACAAACCGTCGTCGGACCATCGGTGCTCGCTTTTGTAGTGTGAGACGCCGTAACCGAATGGCGGCTCGCATGTTCTACAAGGGTGAGATTATTGCAGAGACAAGTGTCTAACTCGCTATTTTGTTTATAGTCGCTGATAAAATTTCAGCAGCCGAACGGCGCCCGTTAGCCTTTGTAATACCCCGCTCCGAAAACGCGAACGCCCCCCCCCCCCCGCGGACCCCCTCGGCCAAGAACGCGGACAGCTACCCCCCCCCGGCGGTACCCCTTGTCAACGATATGTTTATCAATATTTAATAAACAACATGTCCCGACACGCTCGCCGAAACCCCCTTCCCCAACACCCCCTCGCCATCAAGTCCCCCCCGCCCGCTCCCCCCTCGGAGCACCCGAGACAGTTAGCCCACTATTATGCTACTAATATTTATTTCCAGACACCAAGATATAAAATCAACGTCTATCATAATATAATGGACTCGAATCAATTAATATTTTAACTTGTCTACAATACGAATTGTACTACAGATCACTTTCTCGTTCTCTTCAACTTTTACAAGACAGCAATTTACAGCATATGCATACGTGTGTGATTTTGGATGCACCTTCCTTCTTAAAGATCTCCATGGTATCTGGCTTCCTCCGGTTAATCTATAAAAAATAATATTATATGATATATTGATGATCACACACACATACACACACACACACACTATCTATCACGTACTACGTTTACGCGAGCGTTACTTCTGTAGTAACTTATACCGTACCGCGTAAACGGGATACGAATTGCGCTACATATCACTTTCTCGTTCTCTTCAACTTTTACAAGACAGCAATTTACAGCATATATACCGGGTGGACCATTTTAATCCATCCAGTCGAATATCTCGAAAACTCAGCCCGGGAGAGAAAAATGTTTCAGACAAAAGTTGTTTGGTTCGAAGGGGGACATAAGATGGTGTCATTGGTTTGACCTTGGATGGTCGTTTAAAGCTCACGTGAACGACACCTTTAATTTTTTAAATAAAAACCCCTATTTCTCAATGCACATTCTTGTAGCTAATCTCGAGAGCTTTTCAAAACACTATAATAAAGTATTTTTTCATTAAGAACTTTTGGAATTATGAGGCTTAAAGGTTCTAGTATTTTGACATAAAATACAAAATATCTTGTAAAACATTAAGTTTTCGGTAATGTTACCTTAATACTTTTATGCACAGAATAATGAGACGAATCAATTGGTATAAAAAAAGGCACAGTTCCTTTAAGAAAAAATATGTAATTTGCAACACGCATCTGCATACTTTTTCTTAAAAGCAACTATGTCTTTTTTTCATACCAATTGATTCGTCTCATTATTCTGTGCATAAAAGTATTAAGGTAACCGAAAACTTAATGTTTTACAAGATATTTTGTATTTTATGTCAAAATACTAGAACTTTCAAGCCTCATAATTCCAAAAGTTCTTAATGAAAAAATACTTTATTATAGTGTTTTGAAAAGCTCTCGAGATTAGCTACAAGAATATGCATTGAAAAATAGGGGTTTCCATTTAAGAAATTAAAGGTGTCGTTTATGTGAGCTTTAAACGACCATCCAAGGTCAAACCAATGACACCATCTTATGGCCCCCTCGAAACTAAACAACTTTTGTCTATAACATTTTTCTCTCCCGGGCTTGGTTTTCGAAATATTCGACTGGATGGATTAAAATGGTCCACCCTGTATATGCATACGTGTGTGATTTTGGATGCACCTTCCTTCTTAAAGATCTCCTCGGCATCAGCTCTCTGCGGTCAATACTTTATATATTTCATTTCACTATCTGTCACGACGAAGCGACGGTCACGACTGTCACACACTATCCATTTCTTGGTTATATATATTTTTGTAACTTTCCCAGCGCATACGTGAGTCAATCATATGTTGACGCTATTTTTCTCTATTTAAAATATTTAAAATCATAAAACATCTGTCTACCTTGTACACCAGTTGACGATTTCATAGTCATTTTGATGACCCTTAGGAAAATTTACTTAAAAAAACTTAAAATAAACTAGAAAGTTTACCAAAAAAATTACTATTGATAAACTATTGATAAACTAGAAGTGATTTCGAACCAAACTTTAAGTATTTCTATAATATACTTTAAAGGTTACTTTAAGTTAACTCATGCAATTACTATTAATCACCCCAAAAAAATATTCTGTCATTTAGTGGCTCCCGCTTGATTTTAGAGGATTTTCCTCTGAAATACGGTCTCAAGAAGATATTTTAAAATCTAGAGGAATATCCTCTAACCATGAGACACTAGACTTAAGATTACAGTCCTCTTAATACTAGAGGACACTGATTTCCGATATTCACCCGGAATAAAAAAAAATTATTTATTTCGAAATTTTATTACTATTTTATAACTAAATTTGTTTCTTAAGATGCAGTCTATGATTATAAATATTTTCTCGTATTTGAAAAACACACTTACCTTGGTGGGATTCGAACTCGGGACCTCTGGATCGTGAGCCAACTGCCTTACGTGGTAGACTACTTCTTAATTTAATGTAAGTGTTATATACAGTCTACATATGTCATAACCAGCTCAAATATATAATTTTCCAAAAATCATCTTAAGAAACAAATTCAGTTTAAAAAGAGTAATAAAATTTTGAATTGGATATATGATATAATATTTCTTAATGTCTCGTGTGGTGCAAGTGTGGTGAAAAAGGGAACTTGTCTTTTTAAGTATACTGTTGAAACAACACGCATAAGTTAAAATCAGCTTTAAGTATTACCTTTATAAAAAGTAAAGTTAAAGTATATTTATAAGTATTACGTTTGTTAAAAGTAAATTTAAAGTATATTTGCGACTTGCTTATAAAGTTTTTATTGAGGTTAATAACTTAAAGAAAACTTTACGCTCGGCTGTCAGTATACTATTAGTCTACTATTATACTATTAGTATACTATTATTACGGCTAGTATACTTTATAATACTTTAAAATACTTTAAGTAACTTTAAAAAACTTTAAGTAAATTTTCCTAAGGGGAACATCGTTTATTTAATATTTTCTGGCAGGATTAAGTACAAATTTTACAGTTACGAGCAGATATTGGGTTGTCGGAAAAGTTATGACGTATGGAACACAACTCCTTTACGATTAACGAGCTCTGGACGTTTCTGGATGACAGATTCGTTCAAACTGTCCAATTGCCGACAGTACACATTCGAATTGATTGTTTGGTTTCTTGGTAGGAGCTCGAAAAACACGACACCTTTAAAATCCCACCACACTGAGAGCATAACCTTCCTCTGATGAATGTCTGCTTTCGATGTCGTGTTCTTGTAGAGCATTGTCACCGTAAACTTCACGCAACTTTTCACAAGCTTGACGCGCGTTCTTCCCTTTACGGAAGTAAAACAGTAAAATATGGCGAAAATGCACAGTTTGGTCTTCCATTTTCAACTTGTTGTGAAATCTCCAAAACTCAACCAAATCGCTCAAATTTTTTTTTTTAGAATGAAGCTAGAACCGTCAGCTGTCAAATGACATAGCAATAACATACATGCGAATGACTCTAGTACTTCCAAAACTGAACTAGTGCCATCTGTTGCAAAAATACGATATGACTTTTCCGACAACCCAATATTTTGGCTCGGACGCCAAATTGACCCACACACGTTTACACACAGAAAGTTAATTCTTTATGATGTTTACAATTTATACAGAATTTATACAGCGTTTATACAGAATACAGTTATATATATATATATATGTGTGTTACTTCTGTAGTAATTTATTGATTGATTCAAGAAATCAAGAGAATTATTAAAAAACGGTCCTAAAGAATTATTAAAAGATTGAAATACCGAATTTCTCAAATATACAGCAGTTTGCTAGGGCGAGCACACGGTTATGGTATTCTGTATAAACGCTGTATAAATTATGTATAAATTGTAAACATCATAAAGAATAACTTTCTGTGTGTAAACGTGTGTGGGTCAATATATATATATATATATATATATATATATATATATATTCGACACTTTTACAAGACAGCATATACGTACGTGTGCAATTTTGGATAGACTTTCTTTTATTAAAGATCTCCTCGGCATCAGCTCTCGGTCAATACCACAGATTACTAATAAATAGATTAGCAACTCCCATAGTTTGCTTTGGAACAGTGTTTTGAACGCCACCTGGGCTAATATACGTAGACGAACTAATATTCAATATGGCCGATGTACTTCTAGCATATTTAATAAGGCTGCGGTCCACTTGACGCTACAAATACTTCGAAGCATTCCTCCTCTCCATTCTTTTAATGAAGAGAAATGGAGAAAATAAACTTCAAAGCATTTGTAGCGTCAAGTGGACTGCAACCTAAAAGTAACTGTAAAATTAAATCAAAAAGAGAAAACAAAAAAGTTGCAACTATAAAGTTATAAGCCTAAAAATAAAAAATTACATTAGTTTAATTAAAGCATAATAGTTATTATTAAATTATAACTTAACAATTGCAACTTTAATAAGAATATGTGGGTAGGATAAATTTATATAAGTATTGACATATAAATATTATGATACAAATATAAGTATTATTTAATAAAAGAATTTTTACATTTTTCTTATATATCGTTTTTGCTTTTTTTTACAATGTTCGATAGCTTGCTTAAATATAATATTTGTAGGTATATGCCGAGTATCACGACCAGATAAAATTCTATTAATTGTTTTACAGAATGTATACAAGAATAGTTTTGTAATTTTTTGAATTATAGTAGATTTTAATTCTTCTTTATGTTCATTACATCTTATAAAATCTAAATTTAATTTTTCGTTTAAACGTGCACGTAACAAGGCGGAAACATTTTTGCGAAAACATACGGAAGAAATATTTTTATTTAGAATTGAATCAGCTTCAATAAATGCATGTTTTAAAAAGGATATACACGGGTAAGTTAACGAAGGTTTCTCTCGTACATATTCTCTATGAACTAATTGCATATATTCTTTACGTGTTGTATCTGTTGTTAAAAGACTCTGTTTACACGCTGGACAATTTTTGAATTGTTTCAAAGACAAAGTCTTTTTTGCAATCCAGCCAGCAACATACACTTGACTATTATTACTATTTGATGAGATTTTATCCATTACTGTTGTATGCGTAATTTGAGATGATTCTAGAGAATCTTCTTCTACTATTTGTTCTGTAGTGTTTACATGAGAAACGTTTTTCACAAATTGTTTAAATGTAAATAACAAATCACCGTCATTTTTATTTTCACGGTTAGAGCCCATAGACCCTTTCGAAGTCAAATTATTTATTAATAATGTCTTGTACGATCCACAGAATTGGCTACAAGAAGGATTAATATTTCTACGTCCGTGGCTACGAATCATACCAAAAAAATTTTCTAATGGGTCTTGATTAATATTTCTTGTCTTTAAGAACTGTATGCCTGCGTTATTTACTTTCTTCCATATGTTTTGAAAACCACGTAGAGTAAAAATCCAATTTTTTAAGGATGGTATGCACCTAACTGGTTTTTTAGTTTTGGGATCTACATACCGCATGTGAGATAGTTTTTTAATAGCATATGGCCAAAAATCGTGATGTTTGCTGTTTTCTTTTACTGCAACGCGTAAAGGAGTCTCCGGACGTAAAGTATGTGCGTTGACAGAATCAAACACTTTGTTAAAGAAATCTAATGCGATCGCTGTATCATATCCTTCCTTGTTTGGCATTTGTAAGGGACCAATCTGCGACTCAACAAATCCTCCTGCAAAGATAAATAAAATACATATAAATATATACATGTATATTATATACTGAAATAAATTAAAACAAAGTGATAATGTGATTACTACTTATCAAATTACCTTTGATTTTACTGTTGTATTCAATATATGCTGATAATCTTGCACTAAGAACTTGTGCAGCATTTTTAACTTTCATCTTCTTTATTTTTGATTTAATTACATGTTCATCAGTTAATGTTGGCACTTGACGATTTAATGTATTTGTATTAATGTCCATCTTATATGCCAGATTAATGACATCCCACGTTGCAAACTGTCGTTCATTTGTTTCTGAATTAGTAACATTAATTTCCAAATTTTTATATAATAAATTATTGCGTATTCCTTTCAAAAGATGCGGTGGATCATAGATGGGTACTATATTTTGTCCGAAAAGTTCAATAGTACCTCCTTAAAAAATGAAAATTATTTTATGTATTATTTATTATGTTTAATATATAATATATTATTATGTTTAATATATAATATATTATTATGTTTAATATATAATATATTAATTAAAACTAAATACTCACGATATTTTTGACCTGTCTGTATACATTTACTTCTTGAATCGTCGAGAAGTTTTTTAATGGCTGTCATATTTGGCCCTCCTTGGTCGCATACTGTTGCGATAATTGTCAAACCAGCTTGAGTTAATTCATTTACTATTTCCTTGATACATCTTAGTAATTGTGGAGATTTTGTTTGACTTTTGCAGAAGTTGTAACTTAATGGAATTTTCCATCCTGTCCAAATTCCTCGTGCCATAAAAACTAATACATGATCAGCTAGCAATGATGTGCGTCTATGTCCCCAATCTTCAAAGCCAATTATTTTGTCATTTGATTGGTCATATTGTAAATTGGCTTCTAACGACATCTCGTCCCACATTAGTACACATAATTTATCTCTTTCATCATTCATTCGTGCAATATGCTGCCGAAGATGCTCAAAAATAAATTTATTAATTCCTGGTTGTAGAGAAATAGTTCGTAACAAATATTTCAGAGTTGTAGCACTCGGTAAAACAAATAATTTTGATAATAACTTGTAACAAGCCCCGGATTGCTTATACAATGATAGTGCTAAAATTTTTTCTTCCAACGTAAATTTCCTTCCCTATATACACAAATAATAACAAAAGTTTTTACAATTTTTCTAATATAAAATTTTTGCAATGATAATTGTATCTGCTCAAAAAACTGTACAAAATTAAAAAACCTGCGCGAACTATGTCTTTCACAAATAACAAAGATTTACAAATTTATACAATTGCATGATTATAATTCAAAAAATATATTGTTCAAATATTGTGAACTTTGTTCTGGGCAGGTTGATTTTAATGTAGATTTTAATTCATTAAATAATATTTTGAAATTTACCTTTGGAGAATACTTTGTGTTTCGTAATTGCATATCAAAGAACAATCTTTGTGTTGGAGTTAAACTATTGAATTTTTTGTAAAATTGTGTATTTGAAAACTTCTTTGCATCTTTCAGGCGTGTTTTATAATCTATTATTTGTCTTTTCATTCGGTTTCTTTTCTTCGCTAATGTTACAGTTTTCTTATATATTTTTTGTGCTCTTGGTGTTAAATGGCATTGTCTTGTAACAGAACCAAGTATATTTCTTGAGGTACTTGGTGTACTGGGAGTACTGGGACAATTAACTTCTTTATCTGCGATATTATTTTGATCGTTTTGTAACGCACTTGTTTCTGCACATATAAAATTACTTGTAGATGTTTTATTACACCCATGACTGTTTTGAAATTGTAAATGTAACTCATTGTCAGTTGTATTTGCTTCAGATTCTAAATGCAGCTCAGTTGTACTTGTAGAAGTTTCATTACACTCATGACTGGTTTGAGATTGTAAATGTAACTCATTGTCAGTTGTATTTGCTTCAAATTCTAAATGTATCTCAGTTATACTTGTTTCAGATCGTGAATGTTGCTCAGTAGTATTTATATCATTCACCTCTGTATTAACTGTCTGTGCATTATATATATTTAAACTAGGTACTGCATTATGTTTCAGTATTCGACGATTGACAGAGTAAATGTAATTTTCAGGCAAAAAATGCAAGTGGCATACTCTATATTTTCTTAAATCCTCTGATGAAGCATTGAAAATAATACTATTGTTTACAATTTCTTTCCACTTTTGTGATAATGTAGGATTTTTTGGAAAAAAGTGGTCAGGAGCCTTTGAGTTCGATTTACAGCCTGGTACAATGCAAAACCACTCTACTTTTACCATGATTAAAGTTGAAAACTGCAAAAGTATAAGAAACTTGAAAATATGTCTTTATTATCTCATCTTATTAGGCATATACTACGTTTACGCGAGCGTTACTTCTGTAGTAACTTACGATATATCACTCGTTTACGCGGAGTAAATTATCACAAGTTACTACAAAATCCCGTTTACGCGAAGGAAAATTCCGTTTACGCGAAGGAATAATCGTAAGTTACTACAAAAGTAACGCTCGCGTAAACGTAGTAATACACGCGAACATAATTAGCAAAAATTCTGTTCAAAATTCACAAACTTTTATGCAAAACAACATTAAAATACCAAATCAATATATATAAAAGCATACAACTAAATAAAGCAATCATAACCTTTTATTATCGATCGCTGCGATATTTATATATTTATATTAGTTGCTTTCCATTTACATCAAAACTCAGATAATTCTCACTTGTGATGTCATTCTGTCTTTATTATTCATTAATTCCCAAAAAGGATAGAACGACGTCACAAGTGAGAATTATCTGAGTTTTTATGTAAATGGAAAGCACCTATTGTTCATATACAACTTACCTTATCAGATAATATTCTTCACACGCTCCACACACGATTTACTTTATTTCCTTTCGATCGCTTTTCTCTATAATTAATAAGCTCACTTTTTACAGTAGATACCACGTGTATGTATGTATGTACACGGTTTAGCCGTTAAAATGATGTAAACGCCACCTGGGACAATATACCAGAATGAACTAACGCGGCTTAAATTTTCATATGGGAGTTGACCGTGCATGGTCAATACTGTAAGAGATCTAGAAGTATTTAGTTAGTTGGTTCATGGCGTAAGGCCACGCTAGTGTCGCAACGCATGTAGATGGCGCGCGGTCGCCGGTCTATCCGGTTGATATTACGGAGGGCGCAATAGGCGCTTGGCAACAAGGGATCTTAAGGCGCGAGGCGCGCTTCAACGGTCGTACGCGTTCGTGCATGTTAAGACAAGCTCAAGCAGCGAGTCGAGTCAGAGCTTCGCCAGTGGCCAGTCGCCAGTTACGTTCGTTCCGAAAGGCATACATTTACACGAAAGTTCATTGAACATATATAAGACCAAGAATCTACCCTTCCACTTATTCGGTCATCCTTACAGTTCAGAAGTGGGATGGCAGCCCGGTTCTCACGGTTATCGCAGCCCGGTCACGGTTAGTGTTCGGTAGCGCGAATATCGGTTTTTCGGTAACGGATCAGAAGTACAGTTCAGAAGTGTGTTCGCGAGCGGCAGCGAAGTTCGACGTAAATCTCAGGAACGTCTCAGGAAACGAGTCTCAAGGAAGCGAGGCTTAGAGACACGAGGCTCAGGGAAGCGAGACTCAGGAATACGAGTCTCGAGGAAGCGAGGCTCAGGACACGAATTTCAGGACACGAGATTCGGTTTTCGAAATACAGTGCGCGCGTGTAGTGGCGGTCCGGTGCAAAATGGATCGCAGGCGGCTCGACGAGTTAACGCACGTGCAACTACAGGAAGCAGCTTCGAGATATAGTCTCCCCGTGACGGGAACAAGGGACGAGCTAATCGATGCGATTATGTTGCATCTGGAAAGGAACGGTCCTTTCGACATCTTCTCGAGTGCAGAAAATCAAGGCGCGACGGTTAATCCGACGCAGGCGCCGTCGAATACGGAACGATCTCCATTGCAGAACGAGCTGACATCTTTGTTGACAAACGTTTTTGAGCAGTTAATGGGGCAGATGGCTACACAGCAACAGCAGTTCCTACAGCAAATCTCAAGTACTGTGCAGCGAGGGAATAATGCCACGCCGGCATCTCCCGAATGGCAGAACGCGACGACGCCATCGCACGTCCCGTCATCAGCACACGGAAATACGGAAAGTTCCAGGCTTTTGGTCATGAGTTCCGTCTCTCCCGCCAATGCAGTTTCACTATTGGCATCGCAGATTCCAGAATATGGAGGTGGAGCTGACGAAAATGTGCAGCGATGGGTACAGCGAGTTGATCAAGTCGCTTATGCCCATAGAGTGGCCGACGATGTGACGTTGCTTGCGGCTTCAAGCAAATTAACGAAAATGGCGAAGAAATGGTACGACACGCAATCAGGCCCGGTGTTGAGTTCATGGGCGGGCTGTCGCCAAGCATTGCTCAAGATGTTCGAGCGGAAACTTCCATTCTATGTGGTAATGCAGAAGATTGAACCCAGGAAATGGACGCCATCTAAGGAAACGTTCCAGGAATACGCCATAGACAAGTTGGCGTTAATGCATAGTCAAGGTTTACCTGTTCAAGATACGGTTGATTTGCTGATTGGAGGTATCAACGAGAGGTCGCTAAAGGCCACAGCAGCAGCGATCCCTGCCACCTCAGTCGAGCAATTCATCGGTCAAATGTGTCAGATAACGTCTGCTGTTGGTACGTTTGAGAAGAAATCGTCTGACATCCATAGATCAAACGACAACAGGGCAGCAAGTTGCAAAAATTGTGGAAAGAAAGGCCATAATCACAAGGACTGCAAAGACACCGAGCTTACGTGTTTCTTTTGCAAGGGCAAGGGCCATCGAAGAGTGGATTGCCCTAAATGGAAGAAGAAAAATCTTTTGACATCTGCTGGTGAAACGCCTGCAGCGATAGCAGCAGTCAAAGAAAAGAACGATGTCCCGGCGTCTACTGTGATAGCATCTGAGTCTTCAGCGACAGAGGTTCCGGAAGTGCGGGAAGTCCAGTATCGTTTATAAAAGATGAGAATTGTAAGAAGTTTAGTTTGCAAGATTCGAGTAAGCTAATAGAACCTAAGCGTAAATTCACTACGTTAAATAATTATCCGATTCCGGTTAAGGGCATTGTCAGAGCTTCAATTTCTTTGGATTTCTATCCCGATAAAAAGTACGAGATTGATTTATACATTTTAGATAAAGATAATTTCATATACGATCTGGTCATTGATCGCGATTTTATGGAAAATAAGGTTACGTTGTCATTGCATGCTAATCAGAAAGCCAGTGACGTTAAGTTTTTTCCGGAAGACTTTATAACTACAGATATTTGTGCGGCCATTGAAACGAAAAGAGATTATCAGATTGATTTTGGTGAAGACGTGAAAGATAAACTGAGACAAATAATTCAGGAAGTTGAGGAAGCTGACATCCCTGTCGTCGAGGACGATTACGCGGTTAGAGTTGCGTTGCGTGACAAGTCAATATACGCGTATGCTCCGCGTCGTTTATCATACGAAGAAAGAAAACAGGTCCGAGAGATTACTGATGAACTCCTAGCCCGCGGTATTATTAAGCCGAGTACCTCGCCTTATTGTGCACGTACAGTTTTAGTGCGGAAGAAAAACGGCAAGTTAAGGTTATGTGTCGATTTTAGGCCGTTAAATGCTAGAATGTGGAAGCAAAAGTGCCCGTTCCCTGTGATCGAGGATTGTATCGCGGAACTCGGGGATAATGAAGTTTTTACGTTATTAGACTTAAAAGATAGTTTCTATTAGGTGAAAGTACACCCTGACGATACTAAGTATTTTGCTTTTGCAACACCCGACGGTCAATTCGAATCAACGGTGTTACCATTCGGATGGAGTGAATCAGCGGCCGAATTTCAGAAACGGTTAAAGGAAAAACTCGATTCTCTTATCCGTCGTCGTAAGGTGATCGTGTACATTGATGACATTATGATACCGTCGAAAACTGTCAAGAAAAATTTAGAAACGCTAAAAGAAGTGCTTTGGATTTTGAAGCAACACAGCTTTAAGTTGAATTATGAGAAATGTCAATTTCTTAGAAAGAGAATTGAATTCTTAGGTTATGATGTATCATCCGCAGGTATATCTATCAGTCATAGGCATACAGAGGCGATTAAAGCTTATGCTTACCCGCACATGCATGAGCTGCAACGGTTTCTTGGTTTAGCAAACTATTTTAGAAAGTTTATCAAAGATTTCGCATTGATTGCAAGGCCGTTGTATAACTTGCTTAAAAAATCGGTTGATTTCGTTTTTGAAGAAGCGCATATTAAAGCCTTTGATACTCTCAAGCAAAAGTTAACGTCATATCCGGTATTGCGGATGTATAACTCCGAAGCAGAAACAGAGCTGCATACGGATGCGAGTTCGCATGGATTAGCAGCCATATTGTTTCAAAAACAGAGTAATGGCCAATGGGCGCCAATTGCGTATTTTAGTCAAGCAACTAATAAGGCTGAGTCGAATTATCATAGCTTCGAGCTCGAAATGTTAGCGATAATAAAAGCGATTGATAAGTTTCATGTTTCTCTTTACATCGACAATTGTGTGACGTGTTTAATTGCTAATTCTTCAACATGTTCGCGAGAAGGTGAAATGCAGTTAACGCCTGCTCTTTCGGTACCGTTTGAAGTTATACACGTGGATCATTACGGTCCATTGCCCACTACGTCAGATAATTTTAAGTATATATTAGTAATAGTTGATGCTTTCACGCGATTTACGTGGTATTTGCCCACGCGGACAACGACGTCTAAAGAAACCAGTGATAAGTTACTTTTCCTTTTTAATGTGTTTGGAAATCCTAAGGAGATAGTTTCAAATAGAGGCACGGCCTTTACATCGCGAGAATTTCTTGCTTTTCTTGAAAGATTAAATATTAAACATAGGTAGGTCGCAGTAGCCTCACCATGGGCTAATGGTTTAGCCGAACGTTCTAATAGGTTTCTCAGAACGTCCCTAACTAAAGTAATAGATGATCAGCACGAGTGGAAAACTCATTTGTTAAAAATTCAATACGTGGTTAATAATACGGTTAATTCTTCCATAAATTCTACTCCTTCTAAATTGCTTTTAGGATACGATCAACACGGTCATTCAGATGTTGTTCTTAAACGTTTATTAGACGATATAGCTAAGATAGATAATGATTTAGCACAGGAGCGTCAAAAAGCGCAAGATATAGCGGTCGAAGCAACTGAAAGAGTTAAAGAGTATAATAAGATGTATTATGATAAGACCCATAAGACTCCATCACAGTACAAAGTTGGCGATTATGTCTTAGTGCGGGACTTACAATCCAAAGTTGGCGAAAGCAAAAAGCTTAAACCTAAATATAAAGGTCCGTACCAAGTGGCGAAAATCCTTAATAAGAATCGTTACGTGATCACGGATATTCCAGGCTTTAACGAAACGCCTAGGCCGTATAATGCGATATTATCACCCGATAAGTTTAAACCTTTAGTCAAACCAGTCCTACCCCCAAAGATATTAAGTTTGCGTTAGATATAAGCAGTAAGCATATAGGTTAAGTGCGTGAAAAATTATATTGTATTTAAATTAGTGCATAAGTTCATATTGCGAAAAGTTTGTATATGCGTTTTGTTTTACATTTTGTTGTTCCTAACACATTCGAGACGAATGTAGTTGCAGGCTGGCCGAAGTTGTAAGAGATCTAGAAGTATTTAGTTAGTTGGTTCATGGCGTAAGGCCGCGCTAGTGTCGCAACGCATGTAAATGGCGCGCGGTCGCCGGTCTATCCGTTGATATTACGGAGGGCGCAATAGGCGCTTGGCAATAAGGGATCTTGGGGCGCGAGGCGCGCTTCAACGGTCGTACGCGTTCGTGCATGTTAAGACAAACTCAAGCAGCGAGTCGAGTCAGAGCTTCGCCAGTGGCCAGTCACCAGTTACGTTCGTTCCAAAAGGCATATATTTACACGAAAGTTCATTGAACATATATAAGACCAAGAATCTACCCTTCCACTTATTCGGTCATCCTTACAATACTTTATATATTTCATTTCACTATCTGTCACGACGCAGCGACGGTCACGACTGTCACACACTATCCATTTCTTGGTTATATATATTTCACTATCTGTCATTTGTCACGACGCGACGCGGCGACGGTCACGACTGTCACATACTATCTATTTCTTAGTTATCGTATTTAATGAGGAGAGATCACGGTGTCGCACGATACACTGATACATTTCTAGGTTATTATAAACTGACTGTGACAGTGCGCTGAACGCACTGTCTGCACTGCGCGCAGTACACACACGTATACATATGTACCTCCTACTTGATAACCTCCTAGCCGATAAGTCTATGTAAAACCTAAATATAAATCTTCCTCCTGACCGATAAGTCACTCGACCTAATTTACCTACTAGATCGATCGATGATAATGCGCGCGCGATATCGAAACTGGCGATACTAGCACCGCCAGTGTCGAAAAAGTGAAAGATACATTTCTCTGATATATATATGTTATATATTGAGAGCGTCAACGTATCTTAACAACGTATCTTAATATAAAATTTTCACATTTGGACTTTGCGTCACAATATCTCCGCTTGTAGGGCACGTAGCAGAAAAATAAAAACACGTACCACCCCCCCAAATCGACCCCAAGCTATCGATCAAGCCTACTTAGAACTTGATCCGTTCACTTGTTATCGAGATCTCAACATCTCGAGTACTCGCAAATCGTCGCGTCGCGTAAAAGAGTCACGGTTGGTCTCGCTCCGCGTGTACTTGGCGCGAGACACTACCGTGTCTCTTGATTCTATGCAAACGACCTTTTAATTTACTTGCATGTTGAGCCCGGTCTTCTCGCCGATGCAATCCTTAGGATAAATGAGGACATAAAGAGAGTCGTGCAGTGGGCTACAGATAATAGGCTCACAATCAAACCCAAGAAAACGAAAGCGATTATTGTGGGGACGCTGCGTTATATCAGTAGTCTGGAGAGCGATGCGTTACTATCCATTTATGATTCCATAATACCATTTTCGAACTCTGTAGAATATCTGTGTCATATTAACCTGTTCGCTGTCGTGGGAAAAGCAGATTTCGAATACAATATCTAGAGCTAACTCGGCGCTGTACCAACTAAAGCTCTGCAAGCATCTCTTACCGCTTCCTCTTCGCATCATGCTGGTCTCGGCCCTGATTGTGCCTATACTTGATTATGGTTGCACGATCCTGACTAACATTACGGGAGAACAAAATCTTCGCTTGCAGAGAGCTTACAATAGATGCGTCCGTTTTATTTTCCAGGCCAAGTGGGATGAACATAACGCCTTACTTTGACAGACTTGGTTGGCTTAAGATTAGTTCTCGACGATTGTACTTCGTGGGGAGCCTAACTTTTTCGGAGCTATCAAAGAAAAGAGGTTACCTACTCTAACTTTGTGTTTAAACATAATAGAGTCACGCGTGAAATAAGGGCTCCGCGCGGTACATGGATTCCTCCACAGTGTCCTGCACCGAATTTTACAAGCGTTCTTTCTGTAGCTCGGCTGCGGAACTGTGGAACAGCATACCTCCGGACATACGCAACGCGTCTTCTTTAAATATCTTTAAATCAAAACTGTATAATTACCTACTTGCAATGTCACGACAAACTCACGGCTGATTTATTTTCTTTTTGTGCGCTGAACTTTTTTCCTATTTTTATTTTTTTCTTATTTTTTACTTCTCTTTTTCTTTTTTGTTTTTGTTACTTTAGTCTTATCTGCGTTATACCTTATACTTTGTCTCTTTATTTTTGTACAAATGTTTCTACGCTTTAGGGGACGTATCCTAGAGCGTGTAATAAATAACGATTCGATTCGATTCGATTGTTTATTTTGTACATAAATGATATAGTTAAAGTCTGCCCGAAGGGAAGTACATTTAGATTATTTGCAGATAACACGACCGCAAGTGTAACAGGAGAAAGTTGTGAAGAATTAGAAATGAAACTAAATATGGTGCTCGGTATACT